>NC_079212.1:11960079-12278829 GCF_029633865.1 Lampris incognitus | reverse complement strand
GAGCACTGACTCACTGACCACATTTGTCATTTGCCTTATAGATCCCAATGTATGTTTTTCTTGCTGTAAAATCATCTCATCATATCATCCCCTAAGTCATGTCTCCGGAGCCGTGTCTGCATGGGTTTCCTCCAGGTGCTCTGGTTTCCTCCCCCCATCAAAAAGAATGCATGTTAGGGTTAATACTCCTGCCTGTACTGCTGACCAAGGCAATAGGAAAAAGAACTGGAGTTGGTCCCCGGGCACTGCACCACAGCTGCCCACTGCTCCTACACAACAGAATGGGTTAAATGCACAAGACAAATTTCATTGTAACCAAACAACTGTACAATGACAAAAACAAAGTGGTTTTCTTTCTTTAAGAAAAAAAAACCTTTTTTTTTTTGGAATTTGTCCCCCTTTTTCTCCCCAATTGTATCCGGCCAATTACCCCATTCTTCCGAGCCTTCCCGGTCGCTGCTCCACCCCCTCTGCCGATCCGGGGAAGGCTGCAGACTACCACATACCTCCTCCAATGCATGTGGAGTCACCAGCCGCTTCTTTTCACCTGACAGTGAGGAGTTTCACCAGGGGAACGTAGCGCATGGGAGAATCAAGCTACCCCCCCCCCGAACAGGTACCCCAACCGACCAGAGGAGGCATACCCCTCTAGCCATACCTAGTGCAGCGACCAGGACACATATCCACAATCCGACTTCCCACCCGCAGACACGGCCAATTGTGTCTATAGGGACACCTGACCAAGCCGGAGGTAACATTTTACAGAATAATGTAAAGTGCTAGTCACAGACCAACTTACAGATGAGAGCTTGAAACAGTCCGCAGTCTCAAAGTCAAGATATCTTTATTGTCCCTTACAAGGAAATTAGTTTGCAGCAGTATATATAAAACTCTCACACAAAACAAAACATACGAAACACCAAGGCACTGTCACTGATGGACAAAACAACAGGACATAGCAGGCAAGGAGAACCAAAGGAGTTCAAATATACAGACCAAGGAAACAAGCGATCTGCAGACAACAGATGAATACTATCTACCATTTAAAAACTGAATGGAAGTGGGGACAAAGGAAGCCTTGTATCTCTTAGCCCTAATACAGGGCATCCTCGACCGACAGCCTGACGGTAACAGCTCAAACTCTGGCCAAAGGGGGTGACCTTGGCACTCCAGACTTGGCACTTGTCTGGCACCAAAAAGACAGATAACCAACATGCCGTATAAATGCAGTGCGAGAGTGTTTAATAGTGTGTGAGAGAGAGTTTGATAGTGCGCGAGACGTTTGATAGTAAATGAGAGAGTGTAGCTGAGAATTACGGCCTAGCTGGCCTCTCACAGCTTTTTGTGTCTTAGTGGCATTATAAGGCCATTAAAAACAGAACAAAAGGAAATAAAAATGGGGGAATAGTTTCTGACCTTCCATGTAATTCCCGGACGTGCCATGGGCATGAACATCCTGTCAAACATATGAGAGAAAGGCCCATGTCCTGGATATGAAGGGATGAGGAGGAGGAGTTAGCCAAGTTGTGTATTAATGCAAGTATTAAACTGTTCTTATTTTATATCTCAAATCTTGTTGCGCTTACAAGACGCTACACATCCTAAAGTCGGCTTTACTTTCAGTCCCGACTCCTCAACACACTTTGCAATCAAAAGCCAAAAACCTCAAGTTGTCAGGACAGCAGTATCTTGCACAACTCACCTAGATCATGGCAGAGACCAGCAATCTGCACGCACAATATGTCTCTACGAGAGATGAGGAGTTCCGGCTGCCTCTCATTCAGAGCTTGTACAAGCTGTCCTGCCAAGTACCCCACCCTGTTTCACAAACAAGCCAGTTCAACAAACAACATACAGCCATCCGATTAAAAACCTGGATCTAACATGTGGGCGTTTGACTGAATAGCCTCTAAAAGCAGTAAGGACTTGATATACAACTAATAGACTTTTTTCATATTGGCCATTTTGACATGAATTTGCAGGGTAAACACGGGTGTTACCTATGATACCAATTAGGGTTCCCATTCAGGACAGAGTCAGAGTGCTGCTATTTGATTTGAATTATTTTGAACATGTAAAAAAAGAAACAAAAAAAAGAAAAGGTAAAAGCAACCTTTTTTTTTATTACCCCCCTTTTTTCCCCGATTGTACTTGGCCAATTACCCCACTCTTCCAAGCTGTCCCGGTCTCAGCTCCACACCTTCTGCCAAGCCGGGGAGGGCTTCAGACTACCACATGCCTCCTCCGATACACGTGGAGTTGCCAGCCGCTTCTTTTCACCTGACAGTGAAGAGTTTCACCAGGGGGATATAGCGCATGGGAGGATCACGCTATTCCTTCAAGTTCCCCCTCTCCCCCGAACAGGCGCCCCGACTGACCAGAGCAGGCGCTAGTGCAGCGACCAGGACACATACCCACATTTGGCTTCCCACCCGCAGACACGGCCAATTGTGTCTGTAGGGACGCCCGACCATGCCAGCGGTAACATGGGGATTCAAACCGGCAATCCCCGAGTTTGTAGGCAATGGAATAGACGCCACGTTCTCTGTCGAAGAACATTTTTTTATATTATGTAGTAAATTATTTCTTGCTTTATAGATTATTTGTGCTGTGTTAAATTCTACGAGATCCATGAACTTCAAGGCATGTGACTTTAAAAACAGCGTGTTATTGTGTTTGTGAAAGCCTACATTGTTAATTATCCTTATGGCCCTTTTTTGCAGTATGCATGTAGGTTGCTTTTGTAGGCGTTACCCCATAACACCTACAAAAGTAATTCAGATATGGAAATACAAGTTAACAATATAGTGGGTACAATGCTTACTGATCGAATGTGCCTTATTTTTCCCAGGACTGCAACGCTCCTTGCCTGCTTTGCTCGCACATATTTTATATGAAGTTTCCAGCAGAGTGTGTGGTCTATTATCACATCTAGAAATTTATTTTCATATACTCTTTCTATGTTGCCATTGTCAATCATCATTTGTACTTGAGTACTGCAGGTATCTCCACCCTAATAAACAATGCAGTTACATAACGACTTTCTGTCATTATGCATAACAACCAAAAGTCTACCAACGAGGGTGGGGAAACTGCAGTCAGTTTAGACTGACGAGGTCACTTAGATGAGTGATGAAATGTTTTTGTCAATAAATGTTGTGTCCAAATGAACTGATTCAACTTTCTTTGACTGTTGTTTATACACTCCATATAGTTTAATGTTGTTTTCATTATTCTCTAATATTTCATTATAGTATTCAGGGCTCTACACTAACTTTTTGCATTGGTTGCACTGGTGCGCCTAACTTTTTTTTTTAAGTGCACCAGCACAAAATTTAGGTGCGCCCACGTTTTTCATTGCGTCGCCTTTAACACCAAAAGGTCTCCTTTTTATCGCTCTTCTGTCATATAATGTGAATGATTTTTTAAAACAATAAGGTGTAGAAAAAGCTTGTCTTTATTTTAAACATAATATATAAAGAATATATATATATATATATATATATATATGAAGAATATATAAAGAAAAATAAAGTGTTTAAAGTGCTACACTGAGCTTAAATTGAACATTTAAAACATTTAAATATTTCCAAATAAAAGTGTTTGTGCTTAAAGTGCTTCAATGAACTGAAATTGAACATGTTAGATTTAAACATTTCAAGTAAAATAAAACATTTGAAAATAAAAAGTGCTCAAGTCCTCCAAACTCTTATAGCAGGTCTCCGCTTGCTGCCACATGTCCCTCAGATGGCCAACACCTGTAATTTGGCCTTCTTCTTCATTAGAATGATCTCTGACTTAAATTTTGTGAACGGCATTTCCTCCTTGGCAATGTTGTATGCAATATTGAATTTTATGATCATTTCTGATTCCTCCGAGGACCTGATCAATACAGCCTGACGCTGAAATGCAGCTGGGAGAGGGGCCACTGTATTTACACACTTGTCACGGCATGTAGTATGCTTTTTGGACAAGTTATGCTTTTTTAATGTCTTGATCCGAAACGTTGTCGACTCTCCGACAAATGCACTATTACCGGCCATACACTGACCACACTCCCGACAGTAAACGCAGTGCATTGCGTTGGCGTGACAGAGGAAGATGCAGAGGACAGGAAGAGATGGAAACGGATGATCCGCTGCCACCTAACGGGAGCAGCCGAAAGTAGTAGCAGTATTTCTTCTTAAATATTCTCATAATATTTGCTAAATTTTTATATTTCTTTTCTGCCTCTTTAGTTCTATACTTTATGAATTCTCTATACAGAGTATTTTTCTTTTTGCAGGCATTTTGTCATCCTTTTGTGATCTGTGGACTATCTGTATATTTTTGTTTCCTATAGTGTTATTTTACTTGGCAATTTTTGTCAAAATAATTTGAATATTTTTTAAGTATGTGTCATATGCTTAGTCGATATCATCTTCATCGATATTATTCTCCAATTTTGTTTCAGTAATTCATTTCTAAATGCATTCATGGATTCATTTGTCATTACTCGCCTGTATTTCAAGTTATTGGCATCCTTATCCTTCTTGTAGTTGCTGTCATAGACGGCAAAAACTGGTCACTGATGGTCGTGCTGCCATTTTCGTGTGGGAAAATGGCAGCGCAAACTCACGTTTGCGGCAGCCTCCCCCAGTTCCGACTATGCAGTGTCTTTATCCATGTCTATGTCTGCGTCTGAGTTTGTGTCATCGTGTGAAGAATTATGTCTGTGATCGTCAATTTCGTCTGATAGCTGGGAGAGCTTGGTCTGCTGGCGTCCTGTGGGCCGAGGGACCACGGCCCTGCCTCCCAAAATCAGTTGTGCACCAACTACAGTTAATTCAAAATGCGGCAGCATGTGTTCTCACCAGAACTAAAAAGTATGAACACACTACACCTGTTCTTAGATCTCTGCATGTGCTCCCCATCAAAACTAGAATCGATTTTAAAATTCTGTTAATTGTAAACAAAGCGCTAAATGGTCTTGCACCACACTATATAAAAGACATGCTAATTACTTACAAACCAGCAAGAACTCTCAGGTTCAATGGCAGTGGTCTTTTAACCATCCCTCGTGCTAGGTCTAGAGCAGGGGAAGCTGCATTTTGCATTTATGCCCCAAGTAGGTGGAATGCCCTGCCTGAGGATCTGAAAGAGGCCCCCACACTCGACACATTTAAAAGCAAGTTAAAACCCTTACTTTTTAAAACAGCCTATGGCTAATGTCCTAATAAGTATTAATTATTAGCACAATTATTGATTATAATTATTAATGTGCTAATTATTAATGTGTAATAATAAGCTATGGTGTGTGTGTTTTGTATGTTTTTTTTTATTTTTACATATTCTGCTCCGATTGTTGTTACTTTTAATTAATCAGTTTTTACTAACTCGGTTTGAAACTTGTCTGCACTTTTATTCATCTTATTTTATGCGTTTCTAATGCTTTTTTCTTCTTATCTTTTGCCTGTAAAGCACCTTGAATGACCTCTGCGATGATTAGGTGCTATACAAATAAACTTGCCTTGCCTTGCCTTTATTTCTTATTTGGGTTTAACAGATCTATATCAAAATCCCCACAAAAGAACATTTCCTTTTGAATTGTTTTAGCAAACTTTTCTTCTATCCAGTCCTTGAATATTTCAATATTAGAGCCTGGTGCGCTCTCTCTCATATTTTCCCACAGATTTCTATTGTAATGCATTCTAGCACGCCATCAACCGCTGTTGCTATGCTTTCCACCACCTTATGTTAATGTTAATTGAAACTTTTATTCGTGTACAAAGCCACACCCCCTCCATTCTTGTTTTTCCTGTTCATATATGTCAATTCATATTTGTCTACACCCTTCTCAGGGCTGAGCCAAGTCTCTGATTTGGCTATTATAGTGAATGGTTTCTTAAATTGACTTGAAAATTCTTTTGGTGTTTTGGAAGTTGGCATATACACTCACCGGCCACTTTATTAGGCACACCCGTCCAACTGCTCGTTAACGCAAATTTCTAATCAGCCAATCACATGGCAGCAACTCAATGCATTTAGGCATGTAGACATGGTCAAGACGATCTGCTGCAGTTCAAACCGAGCATCAGAATGGGGAAGAAAGGTGATTTAAGTGACTTTGAACGTGGCATGGTTGTTGGTGCCAGACGGGCTGGTCTGAGTATTTCAGAAACTGCTGATCTACTGGGATTTTCACGCACAACCATCTCTACGGTTTACAGAAAATGGTCCGAAAAAGAGAAAATATCCAGTGAGCGGCAGTTCTGTGGGCGAAAATGCCTTGTTGATGCCAGAGGTCAGAGGAGAATGGCCAGACTGGTTCGAGCTGATAGAAAGGCAACAGTAACTCAAATAACCACTCATTACAACCGAGGTATGCAGAAGAGCATCTCTGAACACACAACACGTCGAACCCTGAGGCAGATGGGCTACAGCAGCAGAAGACCACACCGGGTGCCACTCCTGTCAGCTAAGAACAGGAAACTGAGGCTACAATTCGCACAGGCTCACCAAAATTGGACAATGGAAGATTGGAAAAACGTTGCCTGGTCTGATGAGTCTCGATTTCTGCTGCGACATTCGGATGGTAGGGTCAGAATTTGGCGTCAACAACATGAAAGCATGGATCCATCCTGCCTTGTATCAACGGTTCAGGCTGGTGGTGGCGGTGTAATGGTGTGGGGGATATTTTCTTGGCACACTTTGGGCCCCTTAGTACCAATTGAGCATCGTGTCAACGCCACAGCCTACCTGAGTATTGTTGCTGACCATGTCCATCCCTTTATGACCACAGTGTTCCCATCTTCTGATGGCTACTTCCAGCAGGATAACGCGCCACGTCATAAAGCTCGAATCATCTCAGACTGGTTTTTTGAACATGAAAATTAGTTCACTGTACTCAAATGGCCTCCACAGTCACCAGATCTCAATCCAATAGAGCACCTTTGGGATGTGGTGGACCAGGAGATTCGCATCATGGATGCGCAGCCGACAAATCTGCAGCAACTGCGTGATGCTATCATGTCAATATGGACCAAACTCTCTGAGGAATGTTTCCAGTACCTTGTTGAATCTATGCCACGAAGGATTAAGGCAGTTCTGAAGGCAAAAGCGGGTCCAACCCGGTACTAGCAAGGTGTACCTAATAAAGTGGCCAGTGAGTGTAGGCTTCTGCTGTTAAAGTGGATAATTGACATTTTATGATCAGACTTAACCTTCATGTTAAACTGATCATCTGTGTAATAACAGCGATTATTGTTGACATTATTCAAGAAATTATTTTCTGGATCGATATAATTTTCCATATCTTGCGATTTATGCTCAGTATATTCAAAAGTTTCGTTCAGAACTTGTCATGGCTGTATGCAAGTTTTGTTCATTACCTTGTTGTGCTGTTCTTTTAGACTCACTGGTAGTTGTCCAATTCCTCCATATCTCTGATGACCAGCACTTTAGCCTCTTCTAGTGTTCCGTTCAGCTTTATGAAGATTTTGCAGTTTGCTGACCATGTAAATTAGATCTGTCTTCTCAAGAAGCGTGCCTTTCTGGAGATGTCTGCATTCCTTTTAGTTAGATGCTAAGTCAAGTAGACATCTGATCCCTTCAGCTTTTTTTTCCCCCTTGCCTAAGCAGTGCGTTTTTATGCTTTCTGTTCGAAAACCTTATTATTATGGCCTGTTTATCACTCTTGATACTGCTCTTATACAATAGGATGGGTTAAATACAGAAAACAAATTTCGTTGTGACCGTACAAAGACAAAATAAAGTGGCTTTCACTTGTTTTTCTGAGGGAGAGGGTGACATGCCTCATGTTGTTATTGTCCACTTCAATTCCCTTGGAAAACAGTCACCTGTTGCTCCACAGAGTTTGAGTCAACCTCACTGAATTCCCCACCGTTCATCATCGTCACTGCCTGGGCATATGACTGGGGTTTAGTCTCCAGCCTGGTGACAATGATCTCATTCATTTGCATGTATTGCTCCAAATCGGCCACCTTGTTCTCCAGGAAGACATCCTCTTTAACTTCTCAGTGTTTTGGATCCTCAGGGCATTGACTTCTTCCACCAGGTCCAAAATCCTTTTCTGTTGTAGTCTGATGGCTGCCACCTCCTCCGTCAGAAAATCAAGTGATCTTTTTATATCGTCAACTTCCTTGGCTGTGGGATTCTTTTTTGGTCCTATGGCATTTTGGTTGTGCCAGCTAGTTAGCTTAGCCAGCTAGCTGGCTGGCTCACTGGAAAGGCTCTTTTACACTAAATGGAACGGAACCTCTATTCATTTCATTAATTGAACCTGTGTTTACTTGCTATTTCATATCAATATGGCTGTCGTGAAAAAGGTCTTATCACTTAAAACTGATTATCATCATTCCTAATAGACCTTTAGCACCATTTTAGAGCACAAAATTGAGTCACTGTCAACAAATGAACCATGGACCCATTAATCCCTCCTGCAGTTAATTTAATTCGACCTGTGTGGTGTATGGAATAACAAATGTGAATTTTGTTCACAAAGTTCTGTTTTTTTTTCTTCTTAAATCAGCCTTACTCTGGGTATATACTGTAGTCATTTGGTAATGTATTTTACTGTGCTCTAATTGTGCATGCTTTTAACTGCAAATCCTTAGTGCAAGCCAATTTACCCTTATGGGATTAGCAAACAAATCATTCAAATGAACAGCTTTGTATCAAATGGGAGGTATATGCCCATCCCAAGGCTATCTGAGAGCATGCAAACATTCATACCCAATGGAGTGTTCAAAACGGTTGTGGGATGCCCCAGGGAAGACATAATATGTCCCTCCGAGTTGCTTGATGTTTCGCAGTCTCTGGAATTGAGGTGTGTCAATGATTCTGATGAGAAGTGAGTGTATCTCAATATGCCCGTGGATGGGATCATTAAGCACCTGAAAAAAAGGATGTTTAGGTTTGTTAACGTCTATGAAAAAAAGTCTAAGTAAAAAAAATAAATGAATCAATAAATATATCTGCTGGGTTCTAGAGAATGAATATTACATGATTTTTTTCTTGCGTTCACCCTATACTTTCTTTTTCCCCACTGTTGACTTACAGTAAAACTTTCGCTGATGATTTAAGTTGGACAGGAAATGAGCTTAAAACCACTATAACCTGCTTTTCAGGATAATGCATTCCAAAATGCATGTCTTTATGCATGCTCAATAATTCAGGTAAGGAAATCAAAGACGGTTGAATCAGTTCATCTGGATACAATGTTTATTGACAGTTTATTGAAATTTCACTCATCTAAGTGACCTCTTCAGTCCCCGTTCAAACCAGTGTTCCTCCCTATCAAGGATGTGAACGTCCTCATCCTTGACAGAGTGGCCACTAGCCTGTAGATGGCTGTAGACTGCGGAGTCCTGGTCTCAAGTGTTAGCTCTCCTGTGTTGTGCAATTCTCTTGACCCGCGTCTGTTTAGTTTCCCCAATGTACAAGTCACGGCAATCCTCCTGGCACTTCACGACGTACACTATATTGCTCTGTGCCGGGGGACCCGATCCTTGGGGTGGGCCAACTTCTGGCACAGCCTTTGATTCTCTTACATGGATTATTGAGCATGCATAAATATATCTCCCCTTATCTTTACAGCCTCGACTAGTCAACAGCTGTGGGATGCCAAGATATTACCTTGTTCAGTTCTGCTGATATGTGCCAGAGCTTCCTGAGACTGTGTATGATTTGAAGACGGACACCAACGGGCCTAGAAAAAGAGAGTTGTCATGCAAAACAAAATAATGTAACCTTTTCAAGGCGTTGAAAGTGACACAATCACTGGCCCGAGGACCAGC
This sequence comes from Lampris incognitus, assembly GCF_029633865.1. Taxonomy (NCBI): domain Eukaryota; kingdom Metazoa; phylum Chordata; class Actinopteri; order Lampriformes; family Lampridae; genus Lampris; species Lampris incognitus. The sequence continues at coordinate 12,269,032 of NC_079212.1, read as the reverse complement.
AGCCTCTGTGACATTTCCCCATCGGCCTGCAATCAGCCAGTATGTGTTGCACCTGCACTGGCAAAGGATCAGCAGCCTCTGTGACATTTCCCCATCGGCCTGCAATCAGCCAGTATGCATTGCACCTGCGTACTGGTTGGCCTGTGATTATGTGCACCTGTCATGGTCTGCGATCTGGCTCCCCCATTTCCTGATTGGTGCTTTGGTTCACCTACGCCCAGTCTCCCTGGTTGGCCTGTGATAATGTGAACCTGTCATGGTCTATGATCTGGGCTCTCCCATCTCCTGATTGGTGCTTTGGTTCACCTGCGCCCAGTCTCCTTGATTGGCCTATGATGTTGTGCACCTGTGCTGGGGACTATTTGACTGTGTGTTTCGCAGACACTCTGGGTTGAGTCTTGGGAGAGGCTTCACATCGGTCTGTGAAAACTCTTGTATCCTGAATCCTAATCTGCCTCCTCTGTGTGACAGAGTGTTTTTGCTAAGCTCCTGTTTCCTGAACCCTCATCTGCCTCCTCTGTGTGAGAGAGTGTTTTGCTGAGTTTTTTCTATTTTATGTTTATTTGAGTTTGCTTTATTGCCTTCCCTGTTTGGCAGTGTTTTTTTTTGTCAGTGTGTTTTGCTGAATCCCAGTAAGGAGACTTCTTACTTTACCAACTGTCTCTGCCTCTTCTCTGCAATTGGGTCCAAATACACGGTGTTAAAATTCATCTACTATTCTCATAAGCCATTATTAAAGTAATTGGTCTTTACTGTGTCGCCTCTGTGCGTACCTGTTTGTACTGCTATTGCTTACTGGACTGTGAAGGCAAACCAGAATCTCATATCCACAGTAATCCCTCCATGGGGATTGAGTTTGATTGACATTTTATCTTTGTAATACTTGGCAAAGCTCATGTGTACGAAATGTGGCACCACCTTACCTTATGCCCATTTTCTCCAACTCCACCTCTGACAGGTATCGCAGCCCGATGCCGTTGATTTTTTGCTCTGTTTGAGGAGACTGTTTGTGAGAATTTGATGGTAACATTAAACAGCAGGGTACCGTGTTGTGCATACACATAAACATGGTACGCTGTGGCGTGTTTGAATGAGCACGAAGTCGGACTGTTGACGGAAGCACATCGTGGTTGGGTCGTTTACGCCTGTGAATGACACGCCGCTGGACTATGAAGAGCCGCTCAACTTTCAGCCTCGACTCCGGATCGTTACGTCGAGTACGATTAGCCGCCCTCCACGCGGGTGTTGTTACGCAACATGACTAGATCATAACATAACATACCCTACTGTACAATGCTGCCATCAAATTCTCACAGGCGAAATAAGGTTAACGAACCTTATTTCATGGCTTCATGTGTTAAAATTGTCATCGAGTACTCTATATGACGTGAAATTTTCAGCATACGAAATGAGCCATGTAAATAACGTTTGACTGCCTTGGTTGATGAGACTGGCTGACAGCGCCGCAAGGAAGGATATACATTACTAGTCGGTTATTGTCAGTCAGCTCCTACAATTAACATTACTTAGCCAAATTAGGCTCGCTGTGAGAAAGGGGGGGCAGAGAATTACATTAGAAAACGGACCTCTAAATTTCGCTGCCCACTCTTCGAGCCCTTGCCGGCGTAGATATTCACAGGTCTCCTCGACCCCCCACCGCATGAAATCCGAGTCATGGTCGGGGGCTGCAGACACCCGCTTCTCCGGCGTTCGGCAACCGTCAGCAAGCGCCTGGTCGTCTCTTACGCGCTTTCGGCTATCCATGTGAACTGATCGATTATTTTATCGTTCTGAGCGAAGAGCCCCCCCAACACACACTCACTCTCACACACACACACAACACGTCTGGTGGGGTAGCTTGGTTTGACCGGTTCCTGACATGCGCAACAGGCGAAAGGCGCCCGCGTTGAAGGCGCCCGGGTGTTGTTTGACTCTGACGTATGCTCGGGGCGGGGCCTAAACAGCGCGACACGCTGCGCAAATGGCCACAAACTTAAAGGGCCATGCGGGCGTTTTTTTTTTTAAATATGCCGTTTAAGTTTGTAAAAATGAAAAATCAAAATAAAAAGTACAGGCTTTTTTTTTTGGTTTGTTGCATGTTTAGCCCGGTTACAAGTCATATACAATTTTTTTTTTACATTACTCCCGACCATGTCCCTCAGCGTAACGTAATTTTTTTCCTGTTGTTTTTCTGTTTTGAATGAATGAGAACTTCACAGACGCTTTGAACACGTTCTTACCTTCCAGTCGACGGTCAGTTTCCTCGTTTCAGTACGGTGGGAAAATCAACTTGTGGGGACCTGAAACATGTTTGAGATAGGTGATAAACCATCACAATGAACATTTTTTAAATGTCTTGTTTTCGTTTTTTGTTTGGTCTGTGAATGTTCTCATTCGTCCAGGTCATGGTTATCCAAAAGAATTGAATCGAGTGCAACTGGACTTGGTAAGACGTTTCGCCTCTCATCCAAGAGGCTGTTTTTGTTTGGTTTTTGTCAGATCGTTGCAGGATCATGCATTTGAAAGCAGCGCGGGTTGATTTGAGAAAACAGCAATTAAGATTTCTTCCATTAACCAAACCGCTTATCCATCCGCTTGTCATTGGGCGGCAGGCGCGGACAGGCTGCCAGTCCATCACGCACGCACACACGCATGCACGCACGCACGCACACACGCACACACACACGTCCTTCTGTTTGTTTTATCTCTCTCTGTATTGTTTGTATCTCCTTTCCTCCTTTCTTTTAACTTCCCCTTTTGTCAGTTTATTGCTGTTAATTACTACTACTACTACTTCTACTTCTACTACTTCTATTACTACTACTTCTACTACTACTACTTCGACTACGACTACTACTTCTACTACTACTACTACTACTTCTATTACTACTACTTCTACTACGACTACTACTTCTACTTCTACTACTTCTAATTCTACTTCTACTTCTACTACTACTACTACTACTACTACTTTCGGCTGCTCCTGTTAGATTCAGATTCAGACAACTTTATTTATTCCAGAAGGCCAATTCAGTTTTACAATCTACCCAGACCATACACAAACTCACAGACACGTGGCAACCCTTACAAAATAAATAAATAAATAATAGTATACTTGAAGTTCATTTTATTAAGTAAACTTAAGTAAACCAAGTAAAGTTCAGGTTCAAGTGAAGTTCAAGTATATGTACTAGTAGTATACTTGTTATTATACTTAAGTATAATTTTGTTTAGTATATCTCTGATAAGTGCTTAAAAAGCAAACTGAAAGTATACTGCCATATTTAGTTTAAAATACAAGTATACTAATAGCACACTGTGGCGTTAGAAAACAACGAGACAGGAGACGTGAGAGTAGACGTAGTCGAGGTAGTTTACTAGCTCCAACTTAGCATGTCATGCATTCGACAACGACACTGAACTCTCAACCGGAAGCGGAAGTGCATCCTCTGACTCTCTGACCCCTCGCCTCTTCCCTTAAACGTACACCGTCCTCTTAGGTGAATGTCTCTCGTTATATAGATGTGGGTCACCACAACACATTAATAAACTACTTTTTCCAAGGGAATTTAGGGGTCGACACAGCGGATCATCCGTTTCCATCTCTTCTTGTCCTCTACATCTTCCCCTGGCACACCAGCCACCTGCATGTCCTCCCTCACCACATCCATAAACCTCCTCTTTAGCCTTCCTCTTTTCCTGTTATATTCAGCATCCTTCTCCCAATACCAGCACCTCTCCTCCATACATGTCCAAACCATCTCTTTTTTTAAAATTTTTTTTATTTTTTATTATTATTTCTAGTTTTTCCCCTTATCCCACCCGATTAACCCAATGGCATATGGCCGGAACTCTTGTCGAATAACTCCCCTTGGCTCACATTTCCACAGGAAGGAGATAGTCGTAACACCAGCTTCCTTCAAACTCGTGTCGGCTGCTCTCGCTATTTTACACGCTGAAGCCTCATAAGGATTGCATCACCTTCAGGCCGCGAAGGAGGCGTAGGGAGAATGCTTTCTGTTGCTTGGCTGCAGGCGCCCGGGTGGGCCAGAGGGGACGCTGGAGAACGACGAGTCCCCGAACACAACACCGATCTACACCCACTATCCCTCGGGTAAGGGTGGCCTAATGAATGGGTAGAGGCTAGTTCCCATCGATGCCGAGAACGGTCAACTGAGCATGCGCAAGTACTCGTCGCCTCCGTTGTCTGGGTAGGTTAAGGTTAGGGTTAGGGCGGGGTTAGGGTTAAAGTTAGCTAATCAGACGCAGAGTAGGGGCGGGTCTTTCTAGAATCCTAGCGCCTGGATGCTACGCGGGGCGTGTGGAGGCATGGTAGAGGCATTTCGCGCATGCTCAGTTGACCGTTCTCTACTCAATTTCCGTTCCCTACATCGATGGGAATTAGCCTCTACCCTAATCTAATGAATGCCTTACCCCGTGGACGCTCTGGCCGTGACCGGTTACGGCGAGTCTGGGATACGAACCTCCCAGTCCCAGCCACATGACGAGCAGGTTGCAAGAACGGCGGTTTATTCCGCTCGGCCACCAGAGCGGCCAGACCATCTCAATCTTGCCTCTCCTGCTTTGTCTCACCGTCCAACCTGAGCTGTCCCTCTAATCGTTCCTAATCCTGTCCTTCGTCACCACAACCGATAAAAATCTTAGCATCTTCAACTATGCCACCTCCAGCTCCGCCTTCTGTCTTTTCGTCAGTGCCACTGTCTCCAAACCATATATAGCTGGTCTCACAGCCATCTTGTAAACCTTCCCTTTAACTCTTGCTGGTACCCTACTGTCGCAAATCACTCCTGACACACTTCTCCATCCACTCCATGCTGCCTGCACTCTCTTCTTCACCTCTCTTCTGCACTCCACGTTACTTTGGACAGTTGACTCCAAGTATTTAAACGCCTTCGCCACCTCTACTCATTGCATCCTCACCATTCCACTGTCCTCCCTCTCATTCACGCATAGGTATTCCGTCTTGTTCCTGCTTACTTTCATTCCTCTTCTCTCTAGTGCATACCTCCACCTCTCCAGGCTCTTGTCAACCGGCACCCTACTCTCGCTACAGATCACAATGTCATCCGCAAACATCATAGTCCACAGAGACTCCTGCCTGATCTCATCCGTCAACCTGTCCATCACCATTGCAAACAAGAAAGGGCTGAGAGCCGATCCTTGATGTAAGCCCATCTCCACCTTGAACCCATCTGTCATTCCAACCGCTCACCTCACCATTGTCACACTTCATTCATACGTATCCTGCACCACTCCTACATACTTCTCTGCAACTCCTGACTTCCTCATACAATACCACACCTCCTCTCTCGCCATCCTGTCATATCCATCCATCCATTATCCAAACCGCTTATCCTGCTCTCAGGGTTGCGGACATGCTGGAGCCTATCCCAGCAGTCATTGGGCGGCAGGTGGGGAGATATGCTTTCTCAAAGACACAATGTAACACAATCTGGCCTTCTCTACACTTCTCAATCAACATTCTCAAAGCAAACATCGCATCTGTAGTGCTCTTTCGTGGCATGAACCCATACTGCTGCTCGCTAATCATCACCCCCCCCCCTTTTTTTCTCCCCAACTGTACTTGGACAATTACCCCACTCTTCCGAGCCATCCTGCACCTCCTCTGCCAATCCGGGGAGGGCTGCAGACTACCACATGCCTCCTCCGATACATGTGGAGTCGCCAGCCGCTTCTTTTCACCTGACAGTGAGGCGTTTTGCCAGGGGGCTGTAGCGCGTGGGAGGATCACGTTATTCCCTCCAGTTCCACCTCCCCCCTGAACTGGCGCCGTGACCGACCAGAGGAGGCACTAGTGCAGCGACCAGGACACATACCCACATCTGGCTTCCCACCTGCAGACACGGCCAATTGTGTCTTTAGGTACGCCCGACCAAGCCGTTGATACCACGGGGATTCGAACCGCCTTCCACGTGTTGGTACGCTACCCGGACGCCTAGGTCACCTCTCCTCTTAACCTAGCTTCTATTACTCTTCCCCATATCTTCATGCTGTGGCGAATCAACTTTATACCTCTGTAGTTGCTACAGTTCTGCACATCACCCTTATTCTTGAAAATCACTACCAGTATTCTGCGTCTCCACTCCTCAGGCATCCTCTCATTTTCCAAGCTTGTGTTAAACAATCTAGTTAAAAACTCCACTGCCATCTCTCCTAAACGTCTCCATGCCTCCACAGGTATGTCATCAGGACCAACTGCCTTTCCACTCTTCATCCTCTTCATAGCTGCCCTCATGTCCTCCTTGCTAATCCACCGCACTTCCCTGATTCATTATCCCCACCTTATCCAACCTTCTCTCTCATTTTCTTCATTCATCAGCCCCTCAAAGTACTCTTTCCGCCTTCTCGGCACACTCGCCTCGCTTGTCAGCACATTTCTATCTCCATCCTTGATCACTCTAACTTGCTGCACATCCTTCTCAGCTCGGTCCCTCTGTCTAGCCAATCGATGCAAGTAATTTTCTCCTTCGTTAGTGTCTAACCTCTCATACAACTGACCACATGCCTTTTCCTTTGCTTTTGCCACCTCTCTCTGCTTTATGCTGCATCTCCTTGTACTCCTGTTTACTTTCTTCATCTCTCTGACTATCCCTCTTCTTCTTTGCCAGCCTCTTCCTCTGTATACTTTGCTGTACTTCCTCATTCCACCACCAAGTCTCCTTGTCTTCCTTCCTCTGTCCTGATGACACACCAAGTACCTTCCTAGCTGTCTCCCTCACTATTTCTGCAGTGCTTGTCCAGCCATCCAGCAACTCTTCACTACCACCCAGTGTCTGTCTTAACTTCTCCCTGAACTTCACACGCTTCCTTCTTCAACTTCCACCATTTGATCTTCGGCTCTGCCTTCACTTGCTTCCTCTTCTTGGTCTCTATCCTACAGACCACCATCCGATGCTGCCTAGCTACGTTCTCCCCTGTCACCACCTTGCAGTCTCCAATCCCTTTCAGATCGCGCCTTCTACATAAGATATAGTCCACCTGTGTGCACTTTCCTCCACTCTTGTACGTCACCTTGTGTTCCTCCCTCTTCTTGAAATATGTATTCACCACCATCCACCACCACCAGTCCTTCCACATTTCTCTCCTTGACACCATATCTACCCATCACCTCCTCATCACCTCTGTTCCCTTCACCAACATGTTCATTGAAGTCCACTCTAATCACCACTCTCTCCTCCTTGGGTACACTCTCCACCACTTCATCCAACTCACCCCAGAATTCTACTTTCTCTTCCATCTCACGCCCAACTTGCGGGGCATATGTGCAGATAATGTTCATCAGTACACCTTCGACTTCCACCTTCATACTCATCACTCTGTCTGACACTCTCTTCACCTCCAGCACGCTCTTGACATATTCTTCCTTCAGAATAACCCCTACCCCATTTCTCCTCCCATTCGCACGATGGTAGAAAAGTTTGAACCCACCTCCGATGCTCCTGACCTTACTCCCTTTCATCCTAGTCCCTTGCACACACAGTATACCTACCTTTCTTCTTTCCATCATATCTGCCAGCCCACTCCCTTTACCAGTCATAGTGCCAACATCCAAAGTCCCAACTCTCACCTCCACACTCCTACCCTTACTCCCCTCCCTCCTGCTGCCTCTGGACATGCCTTCCCCTTCTCCTTCTCCTTCGCCCAACAGTAACATAGTTTCCATCGGCACCCTGCTGGCCAACAGTACCGGTGGCGGTCGTTGGTAACCCGGGCCTCGACTGATCCGGTATGGAAATCTGTTTTATTATCCGCATATTTGATTTGGCAAAGATTGTACGCCGGTTGCCCTTCCTGATGCAACCCTCCCTACTTATCCGGGCTTGGGAACGGCACGAAGAATGCACTGGCTTGTGCCTCCTCAGTGGCTGGGTTATGTAAGATAGGATATGTAGGATGTGTAAGAAGAAATACTATAATGAAATATTAGAGAATAGTGAAAACAACATTAAACGTACACTACCGTTCAAAAGTTTGGGATCACCCAAACGATTTCGTGTTTTCCATGAAAAGTCACACTTATTCACCACCATATGTTGTGAAATGAATAGAAAATAGAGTCAAGACATTGACAAGGTTAGAAATAATGATTTGTATTTGAAATAAGATTTTTTTTATACCAAACTTTGCTTTCGTCAAAGAATCCTCCATTTGCAGCAATTACAGCATTGCAGACCTTTGGCATTCTAGCTGTTAATTTGTTGAGGTAATCTGGAGAAATTGCACCCCACGCTTCCAGAAGCAGCTCCCACAAGTTGGATTGGTTGGATGGGCACTTCTTTGAGCAGATTGAGTTTCTGGAGCATCACATTTGTGGGGTCAATTAAACGCTCAAAATGGCCAGAAAAAGAGAACTTTCATCTGAAACTCGACAGTCTATTCTTGTTCTTAGAAATGAAGGCTATTCCATGCGAGAAATTGCTAAGAAATTGAAGATTTCCTACACCGGTGTGTACTACTCCCTTCAGAGGACAGCACAAACAGGCTCTAACAGGTACTATTTAATGAAGATGCCAGTTGGGGACCTGTGAGGCGTCTGTTTCTCAAACTAGAGACTCTAATGTACTTATCTTCTTGCTCAGTTGTGCAACGCGGCCTCCCACTTCTTTTTCTACTCTGGTTAGAGCCTGTTTGTGCTGTCCTCTGAAGGGAGTAGTACACACCGGTGTAGGAAATCTTCAATTTCTTAGCAATTTCTCGCATGGAATAGCCTTCATTTCTAAGAACAAGAATAGACTGTCGAGTTTCAGATGAAAGTTCTCTTTTTCTGGCCATTTTGAGCGTTTAATTGACCCCACAAATGTGATGCTCCAGAAACTCAATCTGCTCAAAGAAGTGCCCATCCAACCAATCCAACTTGTGGGAGCTGCTTCTGGAAGCGTGGGGTGCAATTTCTCCAGATTACCTCAACAAATTAACAGCTAGAATGCCAAAGGTCTGCAATGCTGTAATTGCTGCAAATGGAGGATTCTTTGACGAAAGCAAAGTTTGATGTAAAAAAAATCTTATTTCAAATACAAATCATTATTTCTAACCTTGTCAATGTCTTGACTCTATTTTCTATTCATTTCACAACATATGGTGGTGAATAAGTGTGACTTTTCATGGAAAACACAAAATTGTTTGGGTGATCCCAAACTTTTGAACGGTAGTGTATATGGAGTGTATAAACAGCATTCAAAGAAAGTTGAATCAGTTCATCTGGACACAAAATTTATTGACAGAAACATTTAATCACTCATCTAACTGACTGCAGTTTCCCCACACTGGTCGGTAGACTTTTGGTTGTTATGCATAATGACAGAAAGTCGTTATGTAACTGCATTGTTTATTAGGGTGGGGATACCTGCAGTACTCAAGCAAAAATGATGATTGACAATGGCAACATAGAAAGAGTATATGAAAATAAATTTCTAGATGTGATAATAGAGTACAAACTCTGCTGGAAACTTCATATAAAATATGTGCGAACAAAGCAGTCAAGGAGCGTTGCAGTCCTGGGAAAAATAAGGGACATTCTGGATCAGTAAGCATTGTACCCACTATATTGTTAACTTGTATCTCCATATCTGAATTACTGTGTGGCAGTATGGGGTAACACCTACAAAAGCAACCTACATGCATACTGCAAAAAAAGGGCCATAGGGATAATTAACAATGTAGGATTTCACAAACACAATAACACGCTGTTTTTAAGGTCACATGTCTTGAAGTTCATGGATCTCATAAAATTTAACACAGCACAAATAATCTATAATGCAAGAAATAATTTACTACTGCATAATATTAAAAAAAAAATTATTCAACAGAGAACGTGGCGGTCTCTGTGTTATGTTGGGAGGCAATGGTAGGCAGGCATTGCCTCCCAACACGGGGATTGCGGAATCGAATCCCCGTGTTACCGCTGGCTTGGTCGGGCGTCCCTACAGATACAATTGGCCTCGTCTGTGGGTGGGAAGCAAGATGTGGGTATGTGTCCTGGTCGCTGCACTAGCGTCTCCTCTGGTCGGTCAGGGCGCCTGTTCGGGGGGGAGGGGGAACTGGGGGAATAGTTCTCCCATGCACTATGTCCCCCTGGTGAAACTCCTCACTGTCAGGTGAAAAGAAGCGGCTGGCGACACCACATGTATCAGAGGAGGCATGTGGAGGCCTCCCTAGCTTGGACGAGGGGGTGGAGCAGAGACCGGGACCGCTTGGAAGAGTGGGGTAATTGGCCAAGTACAACTGGGGAGAAAAAGGGAGGGTAATCAAAGAAAAAATTTGCTTTTATTTTTTTCTTTTGTTGTTTCTTCTTTTACATGTTCAAAATAATTCAAATCAAGTAGCAGCACTCTGACTCTGTCCTGAATGGGAACCCTAATTGGTATCATAGGTAACACCCGTGTTTACCCTGCAATTTCATGTCAAAATGGCTAATGTGAAAAAGGTCTATTAGTTGTATATCAAGTCCTTACTGCTTTTAGAGGCTATTCAGTCAAACGCCCACATGTTAGATCCAGGTTTTTAATCGGATGGCTGTATGTTGTTTGTTGAACTGGCTTGTTTGTGAAACAGGGTGGGGTACTTGGCAGGACAGCTTGTACAAGCTCTGAATGAGAGGCAGCCGGAACTCCTCATCTCTCGTAGAGACATATTGTGCGTGCAGATTGCTGGTCTCTGCCATGATCTAGGTGAGTTGTGCAAGATACTGCTGTCCTGACAACTTGAGGTTTTTGGCTTTTGATTGCAAAGTGTGTTGAGGAGTCGGGACTGAAAGTAAAGCCGACTTTAGGATGTGTAGCGTCTTGTAAGCGCAACAAGATTTGAGATATAAAATAAGAACAGTTTAATACTTGCATTAATACACAACTTGGCTAACTCCTCCTCCTCATCCCTTCATATCCAGGACATGGGCCTTTCTCTCATATGTTTGACAGGATGTTCACGCCCATGGCACGTCCGGGAATTACATGGAAGGTCAGAAACTATTCCCCCATTTTTATTTCCTTTTGTTCTGTTTTTAATGGCCTTATAATGCCACTATAACACAGAAAGCTGTGAGAGGCCAGCTAGGCCGTAATTCTCAGCTACACTCTCTCATTTACTATCAAACCTCTCGCGCACTATCAAACTCTCTCTCACACACTATTAAACACTCTCGCACTGCATTTATACGGCATGTGGGTTATCTGTCTTTTTGGTGCCAGACAAGTGCCAAGTCTGGAGTGCCAAGGTCACCCCCTTTGGCCAGAGTTTGAGCTGTTACCGTCAGGCTGTCGGTCGAGGATGCCCTGTATTAGGACTAAGAGATACAAGGTTTCCTTTGTCCCCACTTCCATTCGGTTTTTAAATGGTAGATAGTATTCATCTGTTGTCTGCAGATGGCTTGTTTCCTTGGTCTGTATATTTGAACTCCTTTGGTTCTCCTTGCCTGCTATGTCCTGTTGTTTTGTCCATCAGTGATGTGTCAATTCTGCCTTGGTGTTTCGTATGTTTTGTTTTGTGTGAGAGTTTTATATATACTGCTGCAAACTAATTTCCTTGTAAGGGACAATAAAGATATCTTGACTTTGAGACTGCGGACTGTTTCAAGCTCTCATCTGTAAGTTGGTCTGTGACTAGCACTTTACATTATTCTGTAAAATGTTACCTCCGGCTTGGTCAGGCGTCCCTATAGACAGAATTAGCCGTGTCTGCGGGTGGGAAGCCGGATTGTGGATATGTGTCCTGGTCGCTGCACTAGGTATGGCTAGAGGGGTATGCCTCCTTTGGTCGGTTGGGGTACCTGTTCGGGGGGGGGGGTAGCTTGATCCTCCCATGCGCTACGTTCCCCTGGTGAAACTCCTCACTGTCAGGTGAAAAGACGCGGCTGGCGACTCAACATGCATTGGAGGAGGCATGTGGTAGTTTGCAGCCCTCCCCTCCCCCGTCTTCATTTTTTTCTGCCACTTTGTGTGCCCCTGCACTACCCCCTGTATGGCGCATGCCCCTTCACCTTGCTGGTTAACCTGGACTTTTACTTCCTCCAGTTTACGGGCTTCCTGCACAATCTCTACAGGGTGAGGTTTGGGACGAGTTTTAGTTTGCGAGACAGTTCCTTGTCCTGGGTTCCTACCACGATTCGGCCCGTAATGTGTCCCCCGCGTTTAGCTCCGAAATCATAGTGCTCCAAACGCTCATAGAGCGCGAATAAATGTTTCCACTCTCTTCCGTGCACCCACTGGTAAAAACAGGCTCTCTCGTGAATGACGTTACGCTTCGGTAGGAAGTAGGCGTCAAACTTCTCCATAACCACCCCATAATCCGTGTCCTCGCCTTCCTCAAAAGTGATCGAACTAAATACACTGCCCAAAAAAATAAAGGGAACACATAAGCAATGCAATGTAGCTCCAAGTCAATCACACTTTTGAGATATCAACCTGTCCAGTTAGGAAGCAACACTGATTTGTGAATCAATTTCACCTGTTGGTAAATTGTCTAATTTCCACCAGGTGGAAATTAGACAATTTGCAAGACAACCCCTATAAAAGGAATGGATCTGCAGGCGGTGGCCACAGACCATTGCCTGTCCTCATCTTTTCTGGCCGATCTTTGGTTAGTTTTTCATTTTGCTAGTGCCCTCACCACTAGAGGTGGCATGAGGCGGTATCTGCAACCTACAGAAGTTGCTCAGGTAGTGCAGCTCATCCAGGATGGCACATCAATGCGTGCTGTGGCAAGAAGATTTGATGTGTCTCCCAGCACAGTGTCCAGAGCATGGAGGAGGTACCAGGAGACAGGCCAGTACACCAGGAGACGTGGAGGGGGCTGCAGGAGGACAACAACCCCGCAGCAGGACCGCTATCTGGTCCTTTGTGCAAGAAGGAACAGGAGGAGCACTGCCGGAGCCCTACAAAACGACCTTCAACAGGCCACTAATGTGCAGGTTTCTGCTCAAACAGTGAGAAACAGAATGCATGAGGATGGTATGAGGGCCCGACGTCCACAATTGGGGCCTGTGCTCACAGCCCAACACGGTGCAGCCCGATTGACCTTTGCCAGAGAACATCTTGGTTGGCAGATTCGCCATTGGCGCCCTGTGCTCTTCACAGATGAGAGCAGGTTCACACTGAACACATGTGACAGACGTGAGAGAGTCTGGAGACGCTGTGGAGAACGTTCTGCTGCCTGCAACATCCTCCAGCATGACCGGTTTGGCGGTGGGTCAGTGATGGTCTGGGGAGGCATATCCTTGGAGGGCCGCACAGACCTCTACGTGCTAGCCAGAGGTACCATGACTGCCATTAGGTACCGGGATGAGATCCTCAGACCCATTGTCAGACCATATGCTGGTGCAGTGGGCCCTGGGTTCCTGCTCATGCATGACAATGCTCGTCCTCATGTGGCCAGAGTGTGTCAGCAGTTCCTGTATGTCGAGGGCATTGATGCTATGGACTGGCCTGCACGTTCCCCAGACCTGAATCCAATCGAGCACCTCTGGGACATCATGTCTCGTACCATCCGCCAACGCGATGTCGCACCACAGACTGTCCAGGAGTTGACCGATGCCCTGATCCAGGTCTGGGAGGAGATCCCTCAGGAGACCATCCGTCGTCTCATCAGGAGCATGCCCAGACGTTGTAGGGAGTGCATACAGGCACGTGGAGGCCACACACACTACTGAGCCTCATTTTGAATCGTCTTGAAGAATTTCCACAGAAGTTGGATCAGCCTATGTTCTCATTTTCCACTTTGATTTTGAGTATGATTCTGAATCCAGACCTTAATGGGCTAATGATTTTGATTTCCATTGATCATTCTTAGGTTATTTTGCTCTAAACACATTCCTCTGTCTAATAAATAAAGATTTCCAGCTGAAATATTTCATTCATCGAGGTCTATATTGTGTTTTTAGGTGTTCCCTTTATTTTTTTGAGCAGTGTATATTGTAGCGTGCATGGACAAGTAGACATGTTAGCCCTTGGCTAACGGGTCGGACCCTTTAGTCGACTGGTTAACGTTGTCGCTTGCGGTGTGGGAGACACGGGTTCGCGTCCCGACTGTGGCGGTGCCCGCGGCCGCCCCCCCGAATTCGCTGCAAGATGCTCTGCCTCATGCGTAGATAAGAGTGCTTGCACGCTTCCATCCTCTTCATCTAGCTTCGGAACTGCCCGATAGCGCGTGAAGCGTTTCTTCCGGTCCGCCCACTCCGCTGGGTTCTTCGAAGCAGAAATTCTCCGGTGGATAAACTTTGCCATCTTCTTTCTGCCACGTCTGACGCCATATAATAAACCCTTTTTTGTGTTTATTGTTAAAATAATCGAATGTCCTGTCTTAGGATGTTCGTTTTGTTAACTTTGTCTTAGCGTAACTCAAGCAACTTCTGCCCACGTCCAACCCCCTTCACGGCTACACCGCCACGCCACTGACACGATCAAGCACCCGTTACAGACTAAAGAGCGGTCACGTTTGAAAATGAGCACGGGTTCACAGACTCGCGCTCCAGGGTGGGGGGGCTGGGGCGCCCACCTCTGATTAGAAGGCGGTAACATTTCTTTTTAAATGTCATTACTTAGATAAATCCGAACCGCATTGGCCTTGCTAGGGTCAGGGCTGACTTCACACAGCAGACGGCCTGTAGAGCCACAGGCCTCCAGCATCCCCACGACCCTGAGAGCAGGATAAGCGGTTTGGATAAGGGATGGATGGAAATGCCGATTTTTATAAATTTGGTAAGAAATGTCAATATTAACACCACTATTGATGTGTTTCATTATCGTACAGCTTGTAATACATCAGCCAAACTACCTTTACGAGACTCTGGACTTAAAATCAGACAGTGTCCTTGACTTAATACACTTAAGCACATCATAGTGAGGAGTAAACAACTTGGCCGCTAATAACAAGCTAACCGAACTAAATCAACGTCTTCAAAACAGCTTCCGATAATCCCATTCTTCTTACTTCCGCTCTCGGAGCATCATGAACATATACTACTACTACTGTAAACTAGTACTAAGACCCATTAGCCCCTAGCTAGCCGGTTTGACCCTTTAGCCGAGCGGTTAGTGATGTCGCCTTTTGGTGCAGTACACCCCGTCTCGAATCCCGCACCGGACAAGAAAATAACCGGTTACACTACTGGCTGCTCCGGTTAAGGGTCGCCACAGCGGATCATCCGTTTCCATTACTTCCTGTCCTGCATCTTCATCTGTCACACCAGCCACCTGCATGTCCTCTCTCACCACATCCATAAACCTCCTCTTTGGCAGCTCCATATTCAGCATCTCTCCTCCACACATATCCAAGCCGTCTCAATCTCTCTAGTTTTGTCTACAAACTGTCCAACCTGAGCTGTACCACTAATATACTCGTTCCTAATTCTGTTCTTCTTTGTCACGTCCAATGAAACTGAACATATACTGCAATCTCTAAATGATCCTCTGTACTTACTTTATGAATAAAATATTCAAATGAAATGTACGGTCATTTAAACACAATATTTACCATATAAACTGGAATTAGCTGGATTATTAATTTATCAACAGCTCTTAACAAACACCAGCTTCATCAAAATAAAGTCACAACACAGTGATATTCAGTACCTGTTTAAGTGTTTAGTTTTATTGTTTCATAAAAACCTACTCCCACTCATGCACGAGACCAACATTTGGCCTTTCATGCCAAAAAAGAAAAAATTCACCAAGTAGAAAATGGGCATGGAAGAGTCTTTGAGGACCTTAAAGTAGCAGCGAGGTTGTTTGTGCTGCTTGCCTCCATTCTGCAAAAGAAATACAAAAGATATTTAGCCATAAACAGAAACATAATTGATAATAGTTCCAAATAGAAAAGAGCAAGCATGAACAACAGCTGCAACTGACTGGTGAACAAGGCAACTAACTTTGGAACCAGGACATTGGTTATACCCCACACAAAAGGAGCAGCAGCATCATCAGCCTCTGCAAGAAATACAGAATTTCAACAGTTACCAAACCCGTAAAAGCAAAATAGAACTGTGTCCCTGCCTTGTCAGACTTGAGTTTCTCACATGGCCTGGAGGTAGAGGACACATACACAGATGGACAGTCCACAGTGCTTTACCTCTCATGTTTATAACAACTTTGTTAAATTCTTTCATTTCAATCCTCACATTAAACATTCTGCCACAAAAGGTTGCATTTCAAAGCTTCAACCAACTTACACAGCCACTGAACAGAAAACTCATTGATCAAACACAAACTAACCTTTATCCCAATCTTCCTCAGTGCAAGGATTTGTCGAAGTACTGACTGGGACCTGCCATTTAAGCATATTTCCCTCTGCAAAAAAACCCCAAAAACAATAAACTCAAACACAGTATGCCATAGCAGTTCAAATGAATCAGAATGTGATGGACATGGGGGAAAGATTTAGAAAAAAAATTAAATAAAGGTCTTACCACAACCTTCATCACTGGTAGATCTTTTGTGGGAACAGGTGGCAATATGGTGTGTTAGCTCATGCTCTGGCACCAGGTGGCAAGCATTAAATGGGCAGGTCTTCAGCTCACTGGCAAATTTTGGATGATTCTGAACCAGTGAGAGACAGATTAAAGACTTTAACAGCAAATCTTACACAGACTCATTTTCACTGTCAAACTTAATGTATGAATCAGTTTCGCAGTAACTAAACAATTGTGGATAAGTGACAAGGCACTTATTCCAATGTTTTGGCAAGCACAATCTCAAACTGGACATCTAATAAGGGGATTTCACACAATGAAATGAAAGTTTACACTCATACCAATGGCTATTTGAGTGTAAAGTTAAGAGACCGTTCAAAGCTGGGATATGCCATGAGTAAGAGTGGGACAACATGAAAATTTCCTGTCACGGTAATCCTGGCCGAATTTTACCTCGCATTTTTAATAAGAAACAAATGTTTTTATTGCACCACTGATAGGACTCACATCTTTTGCCTGGACCAGCCAGCGGGTCCAGCCCTATAATGCGAATGTCCTGGACTGACTGACTGAGTGATCAGTTTGACACGATTGGGCTGCTGGATCAGGTGACCAACGACGGTTCCAGCTAGTGGCAACCAATGATGTGGCTTGTAAACACGGAAGTGGGAGTTTCCTTTAGGCTGAGAATCAGCGCAGAGGTTCGCTCACTAATGAACATAATATAATGCTGCTTGTGGATACCAGTGAAATGCGTCATTGCATTAAAAAAAAAAAGTCCAATTGACAAACACCAGTGCTAAAAGCCACACGCAGTTCAGAGTGAAAATTATTAGTGTCTTCAGAGAGTTGGTGGTAACTCAAGTAAATTTATAAGGGATGTACTGTTCTCGTTATGGTGCCCGATACCAAAACTAAACAGCAGCCAAACTCCTTTCACAAAGGCTAAGGATTAACCTCTCGCTCCTTTATTAGCATGTGAAAATGGAGTGAAACTGGAACAAAACAAATAGCAAACTACTCATGAGCCAATAATGGTGTACAGTGTCTGTTTAGCATGTAATTACATACATTCATAATACATGAATATTACTGGTTAAACAGCACAGATTCCGTAGCTAAACTTATGGTCACGTGAGCTACAGCCAAACAGTATGATAGTCACATATAAAGCAATGAAAGTTAGCATAAACTTCCAACAATCCTTAAATCAATTCAAATCAACAGAAACTCGTTGCGTATATAATATATCCTAACAGTAGGCATATTAAACAACATATAAACTATTACTTACAGGCATTGCTTCGAAGCAATTCAACTCCAAACAGAAGGAGAATATCCGGAGAAGAAACGTGTGTTCATTGTGTGTAGCCGCCCTCTGCAAAGTACTGCCTGCTTCGTGGGTAATATAAGACCTAAAGTGCTACAGAATGAC
Organism: Lampris incognitus; assembly: GCF_029633865.1. Lineage (NCBI taxonomy): Eukaryota > Metazoa > Chordata > Actinopteri > Lampriformes > Lampridae > Lampris > Lampris incognitus. The sequence continues at coordinate 12,251,159 of NC_079212.1, read as the reverse complement.
CAATAGATGGCAGTATTGCTACATGGTCAAATAATAAATCTTAACTCAAATGCCCCAAGGGCAGAACAAGGGGTGTCACGCCCAGACTTTCCGGTGGTCATGGCAGCAGTGATTGAAGCCAAGTAATTATTTCATATAAAATTGTGCTATTTAACTGTATAAATAATCAGGGTTTGAAAACTGCTGTCCAGTACAGCTGCTGTTCACAGAACCGGTCAAAACAGCCACTTTTTAAACACCATCATGTGAAAACAACCACTTTCTAAATGTAGTCGTGGTCCATCCATATACTAGGTTTCAACCGAGTTTTAGTGAAAAACAAACAAGGACAAAAGACTGTCAACACCCAGCAGGTAATCACAATAACAACTTGCTCTCCTACGGCCAACAAAACCTCCTCCACCCTAACACTTGTCACACTGGGCTCCGGTGGAACTATCTGGATCCCATGACGGATGGAAGGAGGTGGCGTCTCGAAGGATGCCATTCCTGTACAAAACAACCAGCAAAAAATGGCAGGACAGTCGCCAATCAGCCAACAAACAGAAGAAATACTTACCTGATCATGCAGTAAAGACAGATGCAATAAAGGAGGAAAGAAATCTCTGATTGGAAACAGAGTACAGTCCAAACTCTGCACCAAACAAACACACACTCACTCACCATTGTCACTACCCGATCTGTCAGCCGTAGATGTGAGTAACGCAAGCACGAGTGTAAACAGTTTACGGCACATTAGCTCCAAGCATTCAGTGTAGAGAAAAAGAGAGAGTGAGACAGCTTTTTCAAGTCACTCGTGACTCGTGAGGATTGTCACGATTATCCCAATGTACGATTATCCCAATAATGAAAATTCACCACGATCAACTTTTCTTGAGTTCTTTGTTATCATGAATAAAATCCTATATAGTTCCACCCCTAGCTATGAGTATGCAAATTTCCAGGTCACCATGCATATTAAGCCACCTCTCAGTGTGCATCATGTGTATGACTCATACGGTTGCGTCTAGCAACCTCTCGTATCATCACAGGATACAATTCATGCTGAAAACTTGCAGGAAAAAAACTAGGGATTAGGGGTACCTCAATTCTCACTGAACTGCCCTCAGCACAGGCTGCAATAACACCACCCCTGTGCTCTGAATTCCATTGTTTCCTATGGCGTGGAGCTTGGTGCCCTTGCACAAAAAGTCCAACCTAGCTGATCTCCCATCTCAGCTCTAACAATCTTCAAACTTTTCAGGCTGGATTTAGCTCACAACATACCACAATGACTGCCCTCATCAAAAGTACGGACAGCTTCTCCGTGGTTCTTAGTCTGGACTATTAAACATCCTCCTCGATCCCACTGCTGCTTTTGACACCAACCATTTCCCCATAAACTGCTCCTGGATCACCTATTCCCCCTTGGGGGTTGGGGGGGGGGTCACTGGTAGTGTGCAAACGTAACTCTCACTTTACCTCCCTGGGAGATTATTTGTGCAGTTTAAACACCATCAGTCCATGCTCACTGCAGTCACGGAGAGTGTGCCCCAGAGGTCTGTGCTTGGCCTACTTGCATTCATCATCCATGAATTCATCCCCCTCAACCGAATCTTCAGTTACCACAATAAATATTGTCACTGCTATGTTGATGACACCCAACTGTACATATCATCCACGCCCACTGTTCCTTCGGCCCCAGTTTCCGTCATTAGCTGCCTGTGATATCAGCACCTGGATGTTAAATAACTTTCTTAGACTAAATGCCAATGCTCACTGGCACAAAACCACCCTGTCCAAATTGCCCAACCTGACTATATTTACTGATCGCTACCTGGTTTCTTTGTCTTCACATGTCAAGAGCCATGACATCATTCTCAACAGCACCCTATCCTTTGAAGCTCACATAAAGAACATCTCACACAGTGCATTCTTTCATCTCCATCATATCTCCCAGCTCCAAACATAACTCTCCCATGCCAGTGCTGAAACCCTTATACACATTTTTGTCACCTCTGGACTGGACTACTGTAATGGTTTACTCTCAGGACCACCCTGTCCTCCAAACTCCCAACTAAACTACAAATAGTTCAAAACTCATCCGCTTGAATCCTCACACATGCCAGTTCCAGTACCTACATCACACCCATTCCCTTTCAGTTTACACTGGTTACCAGTCCATTAATGGTAACCAGCCTTAGGTGTCTAGAAAGGTGCCTATTAAATAAAATGTATTATTGAAATGTAAAAAAAAAAAATGAAAACACATATTTACATCTATCCGTACAACAGCAGGAAATCCAATGCCAATTATTCCTTCATAGGCATGTCTCTGCATGTTAATTCAAGATAAGCACATTTTTTTGAGTTGTATTTCTATCATTTATACTTGGATCACTACCAATACCTTTCGGCACTTTAGCAGATGGTAGGGGAAGCGACAGGCACGAATCTGGTGATTCCTATCAAATGGACACTGAAGCAGTCTGTTCGGGTCAAAATCTTTATTATCTATGGATAGGGAGAGTAAAAAAAAAGTCATTTAATTTCATCCAATTAGACTTGACCAACTGCCCATAATGCCTAAGTGTTTTCAGTGGAATTAGTCGTTTTGTTAAATAAAATATTTTTGAAAATTTTCAGGTCTTAGAAAATTAAATACTACTACCACACACACACACACACACACACACACACACACACACACACACACACACACACTTTTCTGCTGACTATCTGTGAGAATACTGCATTTACCCATTTCATCTTCTGCACCATATTGCATTTTCGCAAGACCAGAATTCTCAGGGCTGATGTTATTGCCAATGAAGGTTGACATTTTAGCCCTAGCCTGGAAAACAGAAAATTGGAAAACAAAAGAACAGGAAAGTAATGTTAATCTCAGTGTCACTGAACACAGTGCATCTTAACAACATATTTTTCTTCTAATGAATATACATTGCAAAGCGTAACGCTACGGTCCACATACAAGGAGTTGCTGTGTATTGGTTGGTTAAACTATCCATAAATGACTCAACACAGAGAAGCCATTTAACATGCTTTATTCGTGGGTCGATGAATGACAATGAATTTGTGGGGCATCCGGGTAATGTAGCGGTCTATTCCGTTGCCTACCAATATGGGAATCACCTGATCGAATCACAGTGTTACCTCCGCCTTGGTCGGGCGTCCCTACAGACACAATTGGCTGTGTCTCCAGGTGAGAAATTGGATGTGTGCATGTGTCCTGTTCGCTGCACTGGTGCCTTCTCTGGTCGGGGCGCCTGTTCAGGGAGGAGGGGAAACAGTGTAATCCTCCCACACACTATGTCCCCCTGGCGAAACTCCTCACTGTCAAGTGACAAAGGAGCAGCTGGAAACTCCACATGTATCGGACGAGACATGGCAGTCTGCAGCCCTCCCTGGATCGGCAGAGGGGGTGGAGGAGCGACCGGGACGGCTCAGAGAGCAGGGTGATTGGCCAAGTACAATTGGGCAGAAAAGGGGGGGGGTGCATGCTTTATTCGTGCTTTGCTTGGCACTGCCGTAAACCAGGATATAGCTTTTTACTAATCTGGGGGTCATTGTCGTAATAATGTAAACTACCGTACAACATATCAGTACATCCCCCTTCCTTCAAAACATCCAGTTTTCAGATGTAAAAATTGATGACAATATAATGAACAGATGAACTTTTTTTTTTAAATCTAAAAAAAAAAAAAAAAAACAATGAATGAAAGGGAAAAAAAGAGTGGAAAGGCAGTTGGTCCTGATGACATACCTGTGAAGGCATGGAGGTGTTTAGGAGAGATGGCAGTGGAGTTTTTAACTAGACTGTTTAACACAATCTTGGAACGTGAGGGGATACTTGAGGAATGGAGAAGAAGTATACTGGTACCGATTTTCAAGAATAAGGGCGATGTGCAGAACTGTAGCAACTACAGAGGTATAAAGTTGATCAGCCACAGCATGAAGATATGGGAAAGAGTAATAGAAGCTAGTTTAAGAGGAGAGGCGATGGTTAGCAAGGAGCAGTATGGTTTCATGCCACGAAAGAGCACCACAGATGCAACGTTTGCTTTGAGAATGTTGATGGAGAAGTATAGAGAAGGCCAGAAGGAGTTACATTGTGTCTTTGTGGATTTAGAGAAAGCATATGCCAGGGTGGCGAGAGAGGATGTGTGGTATTGTATGAGGAAGTCGGGAGTTGCAGAGAAGTATATAGGAGTGGTGCAGGATATGTATGAGTGAAGTGTGACAATGGTGAGGTGTGTGGTTGGAATGACAGATGGGTTCAAGGTGGAGGTGGGATTACATCAAGGATCAGCTCTGAGCCCTTTCTTGTTTGCAATGGTGGACAAGTTGACAGACCAGATCAGCCAGGAGTGGGAAGACAGTGGAATGGTGAGGATGCAAGGAGTAGAGGTGATGAAGGCTCGTAGCCCCCTTCCCATCTACCCCTGTATGTTTGTCTGTGTTTATCTGTTGTCTTGTTTCACCCTGTTTAAAGCGACTGAGTGTTAGAAAAGCGATATATAAGATTGATTTATTATTATTATTATTAAATACTTGGGGTCAACTGTCCAAAGCAATGGGGAGTGCAGAAGAGAGGTGAAGAAGAGAGTGCAGGCAGGGTGGAGTGGGTGAAGAATCGTGTCAGGAGTGATTTGCAACAGGAGGTTACCAGCAAGAGTTAAAGGGAAGGTTTACAAGATGGTTGTGAGACCAGATATGTTACATGTTTTGGAGACAGTGGCACTGATGAAAAGACAGGAGGCGGAGCTGGAGATGGCAGAGTTGAAAATGCTACGATTTTCACTGGGAGTGACGAAGAAGGACAGGATTAGGAATGATTATATTAGAGGGACAGCTCAGGTTGGACGGTTTGGAGATAATCAACCAATCAAACAAAGCAAGAGAGGCTAGATTGAGATGGCTTGGTCATGTGTGGAGGAGAGATACTGGGTATCTTGGGAGAAGGAACCTGAATATGGAGCTGACAGGGAAGAGGAAAAGTGGAAGGCCAAAGAGGAGGTTTATGGATGTGGTGAGGGAAGACAGGCAGGTGGCTGGTGTGACAGAGGAAGATGCAGAGGACAGGAAGAAATAGAAATGGATGATCTGCTATGGTGACCCCTAATGGGAGCACCCGAAAGTCTTAGTAATAGGAAGCTTTAAAAGAAAAAGAAGAAAAAAAAAAAAAACAACATCCCACTCTTTTTTTGGTAACAAAAATCCAGTGCCACAGGAGAGGAGGCAAGCGACGGTTCCTGATGACCTGGAGACAGAGCCTCTAACCAGGGCATCATTAAGAATTTCTGAACATCATCACTCCCGTCTGGCTGAAAGGTCTCTCCTGTCTTCAAGAGGCTTTTCCCGTTTCTCCGGTAAGTGTGGACAGTTTCAGTTCTCATAGCATATGATCGTGGTGTCACCTGTTCCAGGACCATCACTTTCTGGTTCCATGCAGCAGGCTTCTCTATGTGCACTACATCCTGCTTTGCCAGTTCTGGTTGAGGCTTGGATCCCTTGTCATAGCTGAGTTTTTGTTTGTGTTTTAGGCTCCTTATGTGAACCCGGACCTCAGCCTCACAGTTGTTAGTGTCCAGCTTTGGAAGTCTAGCGTGCAACTTCTGTCCCATAAGGATCTCAGCTGGGGAATAGCCACTTTCGAGAGGTGAGGATCTGTAAGCTAAGCGGGCCAGGTAGGGATCTGTATCACTCTGTGCACATTTCTTCAGGAGTCTTTTTATGATCTGGACCCCCTTTTCAGCCTTCCCGTTTGCTTGTGGGTAAAGTGGACTGGAAGTTGTGTGGCTACTCCCATAATGTTTTGCAAACTGCTTAAATTCATGACAAGAAAACTGTGGGCCGTTGTCTGTAACCACCTCTTGAGGAACGCCGTGTCTAGCAAAAATTGACTACAGATGAACTATGACACTTTGTGCTGAAGGCGTTGACAGTAGAGCCATTTCTGGGCAATTTGACAGGTAGTTTGACTTTGTTTGTATGAAAAGTGCTATACAAATAAAGTCTGATTCATTGTCAGTGGCTAACAAATATTCCCTTCCATTGCAGTAGAAGAGATCAGCCCCAACCTTCTCCCCATGGTTTTTAGGTTATCTCAGAAAGAATCACTGGCTCTTTGGTTTGCTTGTAATGAAACTGAAAGCATGTGTCACAGTTGCCAACCATTGCGTCTATGTCTTCATTCACGTTTGGCCAGGAGAGAGCCGCTCGTGCCCTGCGTTTACACTTCTCTGCCGCTAGATGCTCCTCGTGCACCCTGGTCAGCGTCTCTTTACGCAGTGAGGCAGGACTCACAATCCTATTGCCTTTGAGCATCAGGTGGTTTTATACAATCCATTGTTGTTATTGCCGACGCCAAAACCGTTTACTCCTGGTACCATGTATTGGTTGGCTAAACTAACCATAAAAGGCTCAGCACAGAGAAGCCGTTTCTACTACGACTACGTCCGGCTGCTCCCGTGAGCAGCCGGAAGTAGTCGTAGGATCAGGATATGGTTTTACAGGAAATCAGGATATGGGGTTTTTCTTTTTTTACTACTGTGGGGTCGCTGTCGTAATAATGTAAACCAACCAAATGCTACGTTCAGACCAAAGGCGGCGCGATTTTTTTTGGGCGGCGCGAATGCATGCAAAGTCAATGGGAGGAGGCGAATGGGCGGAATAATTCGCGGCGAAATTACGGGCGGCGCGAATTGGGCGAATCGAGCGACGAACGCGCCTTCGCGGGAGTTCAAAAATGTCCAACTCGGGCGAATATTTCGCCAGGCGATAGCCAATCACCTTCAAGTTGGGTTAGAACCCGCCTTCGCGTTGGGAAAGAAGACACGCCCCCTGCCCAGAATTCTTTTCGGACGCCGTCCAAACGCAACTCCTGAACGAGCCGGTGAAATTCGCCAAGCTGGGCACGTCTCCGGTTTATGCTATGAACCCAAACCGAACGCTGACGCCGGTTTCGGCGGCGCAAGTTGATATAAAGCAGAGCCGCCGCAACAACTGATCTCTTTCGCTCATCCATGATGATCACAAGTAAACACAAACTGCTCATGTGTGGTATTTGTTGTGTGCGGTCTAGCAAACTTGCTAGCAGCGTCGGTGTAACTAGCCTGCTTGTTGTGACGTCAACACGGCGAATTCGCGTTCTGTTCGAACACACCTGGCGGAGCTGGCGGCCAAACACGGGCGAACAAAGCGACGCCAACTCTCTCGCCGCCTTTGGTCTGAACGTAGCATAAGACACATCAGTACATGCTATTTATCCTATATTTTTAAATACAGACCAGCTGAATTAAGACATTTTAAGATTGTTCTGCCAATAAATTGGAAATTCGTTTCAGATTAAAAGTTAAGACTTCACAGAGAAAGACGCGAACCCCAGATCTGACAACTGCCCGAATAACTGTCGCCTCTCACTTCTGTGTGTGACGCAGACCGTCTGCATGTACATCACAAACTACTTGTGCGCGTCTTCACTGACGTTACAGTCCAAACAAGACAACGACCACTCGCGTTCACCCGCGTTACAGTCGAGTACAAACGGACGGGTGTAAACGCGGCATACTCTCGGAATAAACCAACCTACCTTGGTGCAGATAGTCACGGAATAATACTCGTCGCAAGAATTTGTCCCACTCGTGCAGCGCGGCCTTTTCCACGATTAAGTGCGCTCGCTTAATCAACACCAGATGGGTGACAAGGCAGGCCACGCACGCATTACCCAGCACGCAGTTGTACGTAATTTAGCGTTATATTTAAATGAGCAACTGACGTTTAAGGCGCATAATCGCCACCTACTATGCCAGGGGTTTCAAATCCAAATTTACTGAGGGCCATTCTGAGGGTTGTGAATAAAATCGGGGGCCATGACATTCATTACAGTGATTCTCGTTATGGTTACAACCAGGGGTTAAAGTGGGATTTGGTAAGTGGGGGATCTCTATTAGAGAGGTGGGCAAAAGTGCGGGAGTGATAGTCGGCCTCAATACTGCGTCTCAAATCAGGAAATTAACCCTACGAGCACATGCATGCACACACACACACACACACACACACACACACACACACACACACACACACACACTACATGCTCAATAAATCACTGGCTACATGTTCAATTTAAAAATTGAAATGCATTTTAATCAGTCTTTTGTATTAGTTGAAAGTGCCATGAAAATATTGCATGGCCAGAGCTAAGGTTGGACAAACATAACTAGCTAGCTACCGGTAACGTTACCGGACGCTACCGATAGTTAGCTTGCCTAGCAGCATTCAAACAACTAGCCAGCAACGTCAGCAACTAGCTAGCAACGTTACCGGGTGGAAGATAGCTAGTTAGCTAGCTAGCTAACGTTACGTTCGCTAACGTTAGTTGCTTGAATGAAAACCACAGCAGAGCTAGACAAAACTATTGGAAATACACTGAAGATACTCACTCTTTATGCCCCCCCGATCCAAGATAATAGTGCAGGTAGCAGGTTGACGCTCTCTCGAGTCTTGTCTGCCTGGTGCGGTGAACTGACCCTGAGCCGTGAGCGTGAAGCCAGTCTCTTTTGATGTCAAGTCTGGTGAAGCCACACAGCAGGCAGGTGCGGGTCACGTGAGGACGCGATATCGTTCAAACTTTTAGAAAAAGTAAAGTAGTATAAAAATAGAAGAACGACTTTATTTGCGATTTATTTTGTAATGCTTGGGAATTGGCTGCATCATGTTTTTTGTTTTAAATTTTACTGTGACAAAAAGGTTGAAATTACTCCTGTCTACAGAGTGCCGGATCTCAGCTCCGGTTGACTTGGGGGAGGAGGGGAAGTGCCGGTGTCGGGATCCGGGTAGCTCCGGCCCACTTTAATCACTGGTTACAACCCATATGCTATTTATATAGCACAGAAAGTTTTTTAGGTGAGATCAGAATGTTTGTAAACAAAGAGCCAAGCTACTTCCGGGTGGATTCTAGTAGCTGGGTAGTGCTAGTAGCTAGCGTACATGACGGTTAGATAGCACTAGTTGAACAGTGTGGAGTTAGAAAACAACGAGACAGGAGACGTGAGAGTAGACGTAGTCGAGGTAGTTTACTAGCTCCAACTTTGCATGTCATACCTTCGACAACGACACTGAACTCTGAACCGGAAGCGGAAGTGCATTAACTCACCGCTCGCCTCTTCTCTTAAAGGTACACTGTCCTCTTGGGTGAATGTCTAGTTATCTAGATGTGGGTCACCACAACAGACAAATTAATTTTCAAAATGCCGAAATCGTGCTGTGTGTGGGGCTGTAGTGCCAAATGTACCCCGGCAAACAAGTTTTTAGGCTTTTTCCGATACATCTAAATCTACCCAGCGAAGTCTGTGGGTACAGAGGGTAAAACGGACGAAGAGCACTGCTAACGTTACAAAGTTAGTGAAATTGCCAGGAGGACTTGCTTGTGCTGAGCTGGGAGGAGGATGGAAACCGTCCATTCATGACCGGATTTGTGGGAGCCATTTTATTACAGGTAAAAATTAACATTGTTGCCGTTGTGTAGTGGGAGATTGGTGGTGGGCTAGACTCAGGCTATGTGGGATAGGCTTTGTAGAAAATGGATACCTGGTGAGGTTCACAAAAGCGGTAGGCTATAGCCTAATGTAAACTACTAATAAGACACGTTAGCCCCTAGCTAACGGGTCTGATCCTTTAGCCGAGCGGTTAGTGATGTCGCCTTGTGGTGCAGTACACCCCGTATCGAATCCCGCACCGGGCAAGAAAATAACCGGTTACACTAATAATCAAACACTTGCGCCTATTATCCCCAAAATAAACATTGGTGTACAAGATACATTGTTGCGGCGCCCGGCATTACATTACCCAGACGTCAGTTGAGTTCCCCCAAACACCGCCTGGCTAGCTAGCTAACGTTAGCTACATTTTACATCAGTCAAAGTAACGTAAATCCCCGATCGCGTCATTACTAATAAAAACAACGTATAATGTTGTTCGTGAAACACCCAGCTTTCTATAGCTAGGCCTACTACTTTATTTTTGTTTCAACAGAATTATTAATTAATTAGTCGCGGACACCTCCTTACCTTCTCATTCAGCTAGGCGATGCAAAAATGTCGCAAATGTCCGTTAGGAGCAAAACGTCCAGAGGTGGACAAATGTCTCGAGAGATGTGTCTCGAGACGGGACATAGGCATATTATGCCTCGTGACCGGTTTGAGCTGAATGTCCCACTGTTGGACTAGGCTCCAACACAAATAACGTTAGCTAGGTTAGAGAGCATAATCCAACCAACTTTTGTATTGATGTTTACACACGTTATTCACAGCAAGTTGAAGATAAAATGAACACAAAAACAACAGTTTAATTTAGTCTGCACTCAAAATTACTTTATTATGCTCGTTATTTCATACACACATGGGACACCCCTTGCTACAGACGCGTTTCGACTCTGCCTTCTGTGTTGTGTAAACATTGCACTCCGCCAAGCTAGCCACCCGGAAGAAGGTTGTTTGTGTTGTGACGTCACGCTGATCGCTCGTATTTGATTGGTCTCTTTGTACAGTAAACCTCAATACTCTGTATGCTTCTTCTCATTTTCCTGTCGGTGTGACATTCAAATTTCCCCAACCTGAGGATTAGTAAAGGGCAATTCAATTCAATTCATATATGACTCAGAGGTAACGTCAATGCAGCAAAACTGGCGTGTTTATTCACACAATCAAACCAAACAAATGACTGGCGAGAACCTGCATGGAGAGGGCACATGGATGACAGGACCATAACAATTATGTTTATGAGTAGGCTAGCAGGTGGATTAAATAAAATAAAAATACAGTTTGTTCCCCCTTCATATTTGTGGGTAATTCTTTATATCAGCAAAATAAGATGGAAGTGCTGTCAATATAGCGGCAAGTGCAAAAACAATGTTGTATTTAAAGATGATAACAAGAATAGTAAAAAATAAAAGGAGAAGAAGACAAGTGCACAATTAAACAAACTACATTAGCAGTCTAGCCTACAATAGGTTCAGTTTTTAACAAAATAGTTTCACAATTAAACAAAACCATTAGGCCTACTACTGTGTCTTTCAACACAACAAATTATGTTTTCTGTGATAACGCAAAATAGTCAGTGCAACAAGGCCTATCTGAAATTTTGTAGTTCAACTCTTACCAGACACTGCACCTTTTCTTAGAGATGATCTCGTCTATTCTAGGCTTAATGTCCTTGGCTGTGGCCAGTTTCAATACCGAGACCAAATGCTGGTCAGTGAGTCGGGATCTGTGGGATGTCTTGTTCAGGTTCATTATGGAGAACATCTGTTCGCACGAGTAAGTGCTTCCGAACATGGACATGATGCGTGCAGCATGAAGACAGAGCTCTGGCATTGATTCAGGGAGGAGAGGTGCAAACTCAGCAGCCCCGACTGACTGGTACTGGGACTTCAGAGCGCTGCTACATTGCACTTCAATGAGTTCCAGTTGCAGGTGCTCAGGGGCAGTGTCGACATCAATTGCGAAAGGATTTGCAAACAGGTCAAGGTTGAATTTCTATGTTTCAAAATCAGCAAACCTCCTGCTGAATTCCGCTTTGAGTGGGTTCAGTTGGTCAGCATACACTTGGGTCGGGAGTGGAATGGTGACTGTGGCGCTCATTGATTGACAGGTAGGAAAGGGGGTCAAGTTACCTTTGCGCATCTGGCCCTCCCACAGACGCAGTTTCAGTTCAAATGCCTTCACAGAGTCCCGCATCTCGGTGATCAGCTGCTTTCTTCCCTGGCGTTTTAGATTCAGATGTCACACATAAACGCCAAGTCACTCAGCCACTTTTCATCCTCAAGCTCGGGGACGGCCTTCTGTTTGCTTTCCATGTAACGAGCGATCTCAGCGCGGGTGTTGTAAAACCTCCTCAGCACTTTCCTCGGACTCAACCAGCGCACCTCCGTGTGATAGGGCACATCCTCATGCACAGAGTTTTCCTCCTCTAAAAGAGCCCTAAACTGCACGAATAAAGTTCACGGTGTTAGTCACAACAGTCATGACATGTTCCAGGCCCAACATCTTACCGCAGAGGGCTTCCTGGTAGATGATGCAGTGGTAGGCTACCAAGTTTTCTCCTGTGTGCCCCATCGCCTTTTGAGTCAAACCGACCAAACCACGAACTTCCCCGCACATCGCCGGTGCACCATCCGTTGTCAGTCCAACAAGTTTATTCCAGCGCAGTTCCATTTTGTTCACGCTCTGCTCCACTTGGGTGAAAATGTCCTGTCCTGTTGTTGTCCCGTGAATCGGTTTCACATCTAAAAGTTCCTCAGTGACGGACAACTGAGTGTCAACCCCTCGGATGAATATGGACAGCTGGGCTGTGTCCGTCCTGTCTGTACTCTCATCTACCACTAGTGAGTATGAAACAAAGTCCTTGGCTTTTGTTTTTAGCTGGCTCTCTACATCGGAGGCCAGTTCATCAACACGACTAGCCACGGTATTTTGGGACAAGCTGATGTTTGAAAATGCCTGCTTCTTGTCAGGGCACACGACGTTGCACACTTTTTCAAGGCAGTCTTTAATAAACTCTCCCTCGCTAAACGGCTTGCTAGCCTTTGCGATTGCCTCTGCAATAATAAAACTTGCCTTGGCAGCACCCTCACTTTCACTACTGATGAGAGTGAACATGCTTTGCTGATGTTGAAGGTTGCGTTTCAAGTCTTTGGCTTTCTGCAGCTGTTGCTCCATGTCCATGTTAGCGTATTGCTCGCCATGCTTTGTTTCGAAGTGTCTGCGGATGTTGTACTCTTTGAACACTGCCAGCGACTCTTGACATACGAGACACACTGGCTTTTGTTTTAATTCACAAAACAGGTATTCAGCTTCCCACCTCTCTTGAAACTGTCGATACTCTTTTTCTACTTTTCGTTTTTTCGTCATCGTTTGTTTATGCTAGCTAGCTTTCGATCTCCTTTGCAAAGCATACGTTCAGGTAATGTTACTTGGGTGATGTAGGCGATGCTACTGCAGGAACATGCTACTCAGCATTTCTGTTACTATGGGAAAAAGGCGAAGTGCGGCAGCGCCCTCTTGTGTTTCAGCGTTGCATTGTCACAGACACAAGCTCTCGGGCCACATTCAGCTGATGACCAGGATTGACAGGAGGTACCGGATTAAATATTGCAGAGGGCCGTGTTTGGCCCGCGGGCCTTGTTATTGACACATGTGCTATACAGTATACTACAGCAGCATCATAGAATTCCCGAAATTCAGTCATGGCTTTTGGTTTTGGTGTGCCACCCCAAGATTATCAGTGGCCCCATTTGGCCACTGTGAAAGATTTCTGGGGGCGCCACTGCGGAAGAGACTGTGGTTCTGCAGGATATTAAAGACCTCCCATCTGCGTTTGCATACTTGTTTGGTCTCCTGTATGCTATCAATATGGAATATCCAAAGAACCTCAAATACACATTTGAGGTAATACAGAAGATTTTCTTGGATCTTGGTGGCAGCTGTTGTGCAAGAGCACGGTCTCTTAGGAGTAAATTCCATGAGGTCTCATATACACTGCTCAAAAAAGTAAAGGGAACACATAAGCAATGCAATGTAGCTCCAAGTCAATCATACTTTTGAGATATCAACCTGTCCAGTTAGGAAGCAACACTGATTTGTGACTCAATTTCACCTGTTGGTAAATTGTCTAATTTCCACCAGGTGGAAATTAGACAATTTGCAAGACAACCCCTATAAAAGGAATGGATTTGCAGGTGGTGGCCACAGACCATTTGCCTGTCCTCATCTTGTTTGGCCGATCTTTGGTTAGTTTTTCATTTTGCTAGTGCCCTCACCACTAGAGGTGGCATGAGGCGGTATCTGCAACCTACAGAAGTTGCTCAAGTAGTGCAGCTCATCCAGGATGGCACATCAATGCGTGCTGTGGCAAGAAGATTTGATGTGTCTCCCAGCACAGTGTCCAGAGCATGGAGGAGGTACCAGGAGACAGGCCAGTACACCAGGAGACGTGGAGGGGGCTGCAGGAGGACAACAACCCCGCAGCAGGACCGCTATCTGGTCCTTTGTGCAAGGAGGAATAGGAGGAGCACTGCCGGAGCCCTACAAAACGACCTTCAACAGGCCACTAATGTGCAGGTTTCTGCTCAAACAGTGAGAAACAGAATGCATGAGGATGGTATGAGGGCCCGACGTCCACAATTGGGGCCTGTGCTCACAGCCCAACACCGTGCAGCCCGATTGACCTTTGCCAGAGAACATCTTGGTTGGCAGATTCGCCATTGGCGCCCTTGCTCTTCACAGATGAGAGCAGGTTCACACTGAACACATGTGACAGATGTGAGAGAGTCTGGAGACGCTGTGGAGAATGTTCTGCTGCCTGCAACATCCTCCAGCATGACCGGTTTGGCGGTGGGTCAGTGATGGTCTGGGGAGGCATATCCTTGGAGGGCCGCACAGACCTCTACGTGCTAGCCAGAGGTACCATGACTGCCATTAGGTACCGGGATGAGATCCTCAGACCCATTGTCAGACCATATGCTGGTGCAGTGGGCCCTGGGTTCCTGCTCATGCATGACAATGCTCGTCCTCATATGGCCAGAGTGTGTCAGCAGTTTCTGTATGTCGAGGGCATTGATGCTATGGACTGGCCTGCACGTTCCCCAGACCTGAATCCAATCGAGCACCTCTGGGACATCATGTCTCGTACCATCCGCCAACGCGATGTCACACCACAGACTGTCCAGGAGTTGACCGATGCCCTGATCCAGGTCTGGGAGGAGATCCCTCAGGAGACCATCCGTCGTCTCATCAGGAGCATGCCCAGACGTTGTAGGGAGTGCATACAGGCACGTGGAGGCCACACACACTACTGAGCCTCATTTTGAATCGTCTTGAAGAATTTCCACAGAAGTTGGATCAGCCTATGTTCTCATTTTCCACTTTGATTTTGAGTATGATTCTGAATCCAGACCTTAATGGGCTAATGATTTTGATTTCCATTGATCATTCTTAGGTTATTTTGCTCTAAACACATTCCTCTGTCTAATAAATAAAGATTTTCAGCTGAAATATTTCATTCATCGAGGTCTACACTACCGTTCAAAAGTTTGGGATCACATTGAAATGTCCATATTTTTGAAGGAAAAGCACTGTACTTTTCAATGAAGATAACTTTAAACTAGTCTTAACTTTAAAGAAATACACTCTATACATTGCTAATGTGGTAAATGACTATTCTAGCTGCAAATGTCTGGTTTTTGGTGCAATATCTACATAGGTGTATAGAGGCCCATTTCAAGCAACTATCACTCCAGTGTTCTAATGGTACAATGTGTTTGCTCATTGGCTCAGAAGGCTAATTGATGATTAGAAAACCCTTGTGCAATCATGTTCACACATCTGAAAACAGTTTAGCTCGTTACAGAAGCTACAAAACTGACCTTCCTTTGAGCAGATTGAGTTTCTGGAGCATCACATTTGTGGGGTCAATTAAATGCTCAAAATGGCCAGAAAAAGAGAACTTTCATCTGAAACTCGACAGTCTATTCTTGTTCTTAGAAATGAAGACTATTCCATGCGAGAAATTGCTAAGAAATTGAAGATTTCCTACACCGGTGTGTACTACTCCCTTCAGAGGACAGCACAAACAGGCTCTAACCAGAGTAGAAAAAGAAGTGGGAGGCCGCGTTGCACAACTGAGCAAGAAGATAAGTACATTAGAGTCTCTAGTTTGAGAAACAGACGCCTCACAGGTCCCCAACTGGCATCTTCATTAAATAGTACCCGCAAAACACCAGTGTCAACATCTACAGTGAAGAGGCGGCTGCGGGATTCTGGGCTTCAGGGCAGAGTGGCAAAGAAAAAGCCATATCTGAGACTGACCAATAAAAGAAAAAGATTAAGATGGGCAAAAGAACACAGACATTGGACAGAGGAAGACTGGAAAAAAGTGTTGTGGACGGATGAATCCAAGTTTGAGGTGTTTGGATCACAAAGAAGAACGTTTGTGAGACGCAGAACAAATGAAAAGATGCTGGAAGAATGCCTGACGCCATCTGTTAAGCATGGTGGAGGTAATGTGATGGTCTGGGGTTGCTTTGGTGCTGGTAAGGCGGGAGATTTGTACAGGGTAAAAGGGATTCTGAATAAGGAAGGCTATCACTCCATTTTGCAACGCCATGCCATACCCAGTGGACAGCGCTTGATTGGAGCCAATTTCATCCTACAACAGGACAATGACCCTAAACACACCTCCAAATTGTGCAAGAACTATTTAGAGCAGAAGCAGGCAGCTGGTATTCTATCGGTAATGGAGCGGCCAGCGCAGTCACCAGATCTGAACCCCATTGAGCTGTTGTGGGAGCAGCTTGACCGTATGGTACGCAAGAAGTGCCCATCCAACCAATCCAACTTGTGGGAGCTGCCTCTGGAAGCGTGGGGTGCAATTTCTCCAGATTACCTCAACAAATTAACAGCTAGAATGCCAAAGGTCTGCAATGCTGTAATTGCTGCAAATGGAGGATTCTTTGACGAAAGCAAAGTTTGATGTAAAAAAAATCTTATTTCAAATACAAATCATTATTTCTAACCTTGTCAATGTCTTGACTCTATTTTCTATTCATTTCACAACATATGGTGGTGAATAAGTGTGACTTTTCATGGAAAACACAAAATTGTTTGGGTGATCCCAAACTTTTGAACGGTAGTGTATATTGTGTTTTTAGGTGTTCCCTTTATTTTTTTGAGCAGTATAGATGGCACCCCTCAGGCCTAATTAATGTCAAGTCATCACATTTGCAAAAAACTCTGCAAGAAACACGATGACTTTTATCTGCTTGTCGTCCTATTCAGTACCATCTGATGTTTTATGTTAAACAAAAACGTTTTTCTGGGTTTTTCATACCCTTGAAGTTACTTATTGTGATGGCTCATAGGTCTATCTCTTGAGCTGCTTCAGATGTTGGGTGGTTTGTCGACTCTGTACTTGTACATTTAGCCTTTAGTTGATGGCAAATACATTTGTAGATTGTCTTGAGTTTGAGTTTAAATTGATGTCTGAGGGAGTTTTGGTTTACATTTTGTCTTATGTATTGGTTTTACATTCAAGACATCTGTGAAGTGTTCAGATTTCTTTGAAAATGGGATCATTTCAATTCTATTCAGGAATGTGTGTGCAAGAGGTACATTCTACCCTGCTTTTGAAATGAAGCACTTGTTGAATTAATTTAGTTTTTTCAGCTAGTTTTTTTTTTGCGCTTTTCATTGATAGTTCTGTCAATTATAGTGCAGTAAACAAACTTCTTAATACACTTCACAGATACCATCAGGACCAGAAGCTTTATCTTATCTTAAACAGCAGTGCTAGTCTGTCTAACGCTTCTAGGGGGACATCTGCCATGCAAAGTTTCTTAAAAGCTTACTTTATTCATGGGATTAAAAAGAATAAATGTTTGAGTTTGTCAAAGAGGGCCTCAGTCAGAAAAGGAAGAGGGGGCCCAGTGGAGATTCTGATTATAGGAACTGATTTCTTTGGCAGTGAGATCAGGATCTCGACGTTCTGTACCTACCAATAGCTACAGTGTGTTGGATTTTATTTTTTTCTTCACTCCGAAACATGACTTAACTTGGACACACGGACTCTCTGTCTGCTGTGAGGGATCGACCGGTGCAGCAGCGGTGCAGAGACGTCCCATTCTAAAGTTTCACAGCGAGCCTCTCTCTTCCAACCAATCAGAGAAACTCTGCAAAGGGAAGGGGCGGACCTCCTGGCTGTCAATCAAAACTTGGTGCGGGGGGGGGGCAACTCGATCACATGATTGCTTGGCAATACTCGGCGAGGTCCTGTTTGCAGTTGGCTTAGTCTCCCTTGGCTAAATGAAAATAAGCTATCTTTATCTGCATAAGTGATAAGCACACTCATTAGTAAAACAGCGCTTCACAAGAATAAAGTCGGTGTAACTGAGGTATATGCAAAAAATAAAAATCTTCCGTGCGTAGATTTTCAACTGCGATTGATTATATTGGAGCGAATTTGGGGGACAACGCAATCACAGGAACTGCCGCGGCCGGGGAGCGAACCTGTATCGCCCGCACCGCAGGAGACATCGCTGACCGCTCGACTAAAGGGTCAGACTGACAAGCCAGCGGCCAGCGTGTCTAATTATCCATGCACGTTACAATATTCTCTTCGAGCGTTACAGGTGGACAGACTTGAGTGCACGTGCTTTAGAAATAGCGGTCTTTATATTCATGAATCACCTGACATTGTGATCTGTAGCGAGAGTAGGGTGCAGGTTGAGGAGAGCCTGGAGAGGTGGAGGTATGAACTAGAGAGAAGAGGAATGAAAGTCAGTAGGAGCAAGACGGAATACCTATGCGTGAATGAGAGAGAGGACAGTGGAATGGTCAGGATGCAAGGAGTGGAGGTGACAAAGGCATTTGAGTTTAAATACTTGGGGCCAACTGTCCAAAGTAACGGGGAGTGCAGTAGAGAGGTGAAAAAGAGAGTGCAGGCAGGGTGGAGTGGGTGGAGAAGTGTGTCAGGAGTGATTTGCGACAGAAGGGTACCAGCAAGAGTTAAAGGGAAAGTTTACAAGATGGTTGTGAGACCAGCTATGTTGTATGGTTTGGAGACAGTGGCACTGACCAAAAGACAGGAGGTGGAGCTGGAGGTGGCAGAGTTGAAGATGCTAAGATTTTCACTGGGAGTAACGAAGAAGGACAGGATTAGGAACGATTATATTAGAGGGACCGCTCAGGTTGGACGGTTTGGAGACAAAGCAAGAGAGGCAAGATTGAGATGGCTTGGACATGTGTGGAGGAGAGATGCTGGGTATATTGGGAGAAGGATGCTGAATATGGAGCTGCCAGGGAAGAGGAGAAGAGGAAGGCCAAAGAGGAGGTTTATGGATGTGGTGAGGGAGGACATGCGGGTGGCTGGTGTGACAGAGGAAGACGCAGAAGACAGGAAGAAATGGAAACGGATGATCCGCTGTGGCGCCCCCTAACGGGAGCAGCCGAAAGTAGTGGTAGTAGTAGTAGATATTCATAAATCACCTAAAAGTGAAAAACGTGCTTCTCATTAACAGTGTTGGTGTAACTACGAGATTCGCTGAAATGTTTAGCAGTAAAGCAGTCTCTCTCTCTCTCTCTCTCTCTCCCTCTCTCTCTCCCTCTCTCTCTCTCTCTCTCTCTCTCTCTCTTGCAGTAGTTTCACTTCAGAAACACGTTGGAAGGACGTGGCGTTGCATGTCATAATATGACCACTTGGTGGCAGTGCTCATCAATTTTTGAAAATACTTTTAAGTTGCCAGGAAAACCAGCCACAGTCTGACTAGCCTGTCCTAGATGGTCATATATTTCTGTCCGATTTCTAGTCTGTTCTGAAACTTCAGCCCCTTGAACAGGTTCGGTCTTCCTCTGGTTACATTACGAAAGTATTTGAGCAATGTTTGCATCTAAGTTGGCATGTCATCGTTCATTATCTATCGTCACACTATTTTTGATTGTAGAAATTACATTGAGTAAGCATTTATTTAAGTTTCAGGTGGGAGCTATATAAATTAGCCCAGACTGCCAAGTGTAATGCTTATCCAAGGGTGAGGCAAGCCTACCAACACTCTCTCTAGTATCTAAGTGGCATTATTGATTTCATGTGATGACTGTCTATTTTTATTCTTGCTATTATTGGAAGTGTTCAGATGACTACTCCGCTGCCATGTCACCATCTGTAAAGACCAAATATGACTCCTTAGAACACTGTGTACATGCAGGGGCCTAAACTCTGAAGAGTTCATTTGTCTGAACTTTGAGGAGTTCATCAGCAATGACTTCCATCTCTGATGAAGCACCAAATCTGTTCAGATGTATATCCATTATTAACTATACAGAATGTGTTGCGCTTAAAGCACAAGTCGCATTCAGACTGGCCAGACTATTCCTTGGTAGATCTAAGTATTATATGTCCTTCCATGAGAACGCCTGCCCAGTAAAACCCACCTCTCCATGTCATTGCATCCAATACCTCTGGCAGAAAGACATGTTGCCAGGCTCTGTAAATAAAATACATAAAAGAGATCTCTTAAAAGTGTGTAATTGGGGCATTGGAGTTTGCTCCCAGTTGCATAATTCTGACCAAGACAGTCCATTCTTTCTTTTCCTTTAAAATAATCATGCAATCTTAACGATTAATGCAGGGTTGGTTGTAATGCATACCCTTTTGCTGTTTGGTTAGTAGCCTAATGCCAAGTGCCTGGCTGCATTTTTGAAAAACAGGAACATAAAATGAAATCAAATAGTCTTGGTACTGCCAGTACCAGGGTGAGTGTCTGGTACAGGACACTAGTATGACTTGAGAGAGTGCTGAGACAAGGAAGACAGGGGGATTACATTGTAGAAGATAGAAACATAATCGTTCTCAGGTGAGACTTCCTCCCTAACCCTATCTCTGAATTTGTCATTTTAAAAATTCAGTCGGAGTATTTTTAGATAGTTTTACTCTAAAGATTTAAGAAATGCATGTCAAAAAAAAAAAGCACACACTAACGGATGATAGAGGAACCCTAGCTTTATCTTTGAGACTGTTCAATTGATCGATGATGTTTGAATAATATTTACCTATATTTCAATATCATTCAGCTATACAAAGGGTAACCTGCTGTTGCTGCTGCTGTTGCTGCTGACTTTCGGACATTTCACAAAACAGGACCGGTCTACTTAAGTTTGCTCTCAGCTTCGAGCTTATGTCGCACTGAGATGTGACCCTTGCGAAGCTTCTCATGCCCAGGCTAGCGGTTGGACAGGCTGCAAACATGTTTCAGGCATACTTCTAAGGCTTGTCGCCTGCAAGTGAAACCGAAGCCTCCCTGCCAGTCTTGTTTTATAATTGTAACATTCTCATATGCTCACACCTACAATGTGTGGTCGACGGCTGGGGCTCTGGAACAGACCCGCGAAACCCGTCGTTCTCCCTTAAAATCCTTCATTATCATCAGATTTGCCTACTCTTCTCAAAAAAAAAATTGCAATTGGGTTTCTACCCTTCTCATTCTCTGATCAGGATGGGTATGTGAATGATTAAAAAAACGTTGTACATATGCCATTGTTGCTGTTGAGCTGTTGGCCTCGCAACACGAATAAACTGAAATGAGAGCAATGGTGGCTTCTTCTGGTTACTCTTGCTGGACAGTTTCTACGTGAACATAAGACATTTCCTAGCTCCATTAGATCATTTTTGTTGTCTGATCATTTCTCTTTCCCATTGCAGATACTATATTGAGGAGGAATTAAACAAGTTTTGTTATCTTGTGGCGTTACCATATAAGGATGAACTGTCGATGGCTACAGCCCATGGGTCTTGACATGGGGTATCTGCTTTATCAGTCGGCCTCTTAATGCCTTGTGACAAAGGACTGAAATGTCAGAATCTCTATTAATACCAAGAACAACAAATTTACAGGAATCTGTCTTGGTGACATTGGTGCACAGATATATTGACAACTTACCAGTTGCCAAGTACAGGGATGACATGGCCACACTTCCAGTGCACACAGAATGGCTACAGCTGCAGAGGGAAGACCACTGATTGACCAATGGTGCTCAACTGTCCCTTGAACCTATTTCTCTAAAGCTAAAACCTGTCATCGCTTGCCTTGGCTGACACACAGGGTTGTGCAGATTAGCAAAGTAGTCAAAACTGTCCAAAAAGAGCTCCCAGCCCGGGTTTGTCAGCATAAATAATTTTTATCTTGAAATAATATTTTGGGAAGCTTTCTCCCAAGCTTTCTTCATTCCCCCTGAATTGGTTTGAGTTCTCCAGGAGGGCTTTGCTTGACCACATATTGGCAAAGACGTATTAGCATGTAGTTTTTTTTATCCATATATTGTAGGTATTGATTTGCAAATGCTAGCCTGTAAATGCCGCCGCTATAACTTAATAGGATATCATCAGAACAAATCATTTAAGGAAAAATAGGCCACAGAGTTATAAATTGAGTTGGATTCAACACCGTTACTCACAAATTTCTCTCACAGTGATGTGACTTGAGGTATATAGCTAAACTTGGTCTCTCTTGTTGCCACACGATTATTCCAGGATGTTTATTGCGTTTTGGGCAAATTACAGTTGATGATGGATACCCAGTGGCTTTGTAAAGAGTAAAGTCACTGATATCAATGTTGGTAAGTGGACTGCATTCATATACATAGCGCTTTTTTAGTCTACTGACCACTCAAAGTGCTTTACAAGGTATGCCGCACATTCGCTCATTCACACACACATTCACACACTGATGGCGGAGGCTGTCATGCAAGGTGCCAACCTGCTCATCAGGAGCAGTTAGGGGTTTAGTGTCTTGCTCAAGGACACTTCAACGCGCTCTCTGGAGGAGCCAGGGATAGAACGAGTGACCTTCTGTTTATTAGACGACCTGTTCTACCTCGGAGCCATGCCGCCCATATGCATATATATATATACGTTGTTCATATATCAGCTGTAGCACCTGTGTAATCTATAAATAATCTTTTATAGCTTTGACTTATAGCAGCTTTCCCATAGCATTCACTCTAGGCATGCAAGTCTACGTTCACGTTTTGATATCCCCATGCATGTGAAGATGCCACAGTGTACAATGATGAAGTAGTCTAAGCTACTTGAGACCGGAGAGGGAATACCGTAGCTTTCTAAAAAGAGACCAGCACATAACTGAGGGTGAACCTTTTTCAACAGCATGTACTGATCTGGTGCCATTTGTTGATTTCGGTTTCCACAATAAAAAGAATAGTCATACTTGACTCAGGCTTATAGCCTTCTTTTTGCACCTGTTGTCAGAATGACAGCATTAGAGACTTGAAACTCTTGTGACCTGTATTACTTTTTGAGGCTGTCGCAAATGATCCCATATGTCAAGCACTTTGCTGACAAATGTCTACTTTCTTCTGGTTCTGCAAAACTAAAATTCAGACGCTATCTAGGATCCCAAACTACATCATGCCATAAGTTCGAGTGGCATCTTTTCAATACATAGTGTTTCAAACTTACGTAGGCCACTACATAAAATAGAAAATCAGAACATCTGCATGCCAGTCATTAAAACAATTTATACTATTTCAACGTAAATAAACTAGCGGATAGTAAATGGTTCTTTTTCTAAACATTGAAATAAAATCACAGAAACAGTAGGGATGGGCAGTTCAACATATTTTATTTAATGCTAAGCTGCAATATATGTTTCATATTTCTATCTCATGTAAAAATGAAATGCCCAAGATAAAAGTTAAAATTTATCAGTGTGTAAATGCAAATTCATGCAGTAAAAACACCAATACATTTGAAACAGATTGAACATAATGTACAAATAAAAGCAGTGTGTAAGACTGTCTTCAAAACTGGATGGTACATATTAGCTGCTCTGTGATATCTGTCATGTATTTTCATGACACTTAAATGACGTTTGTCAAAATAAGCCTTGCCTACTTTATTGTCACCAAAATATCCGGTGGCAATAAAAAAAGCAACCTCCAGCCTTGGGTGACAGATGTCATACATTTTTAAATGTCTCATGGCTTTAAGTCAAGTGCGCTGTTTGGGGGGGGGGGGCAGAAAAGTCCCGTGTGGGTGACATAAAGATTCCTTGTATAAATGTATATACAGAAACACCGCTGGAACACCTGAATTAATTTCTCCCTAATTGCAGATTACATGTTCAAGTCACACACATCACCATAATGCTTCCTCTAACTGTCGAAGGCAATCTACAGTACCTACAAGTCTACAGCTAATCTGAAACAACTATCTAGCTATGGCAAGGTATTTCTGTTGCAAAAATAAAACATTTTGCTATTATACCCCCTTTGAGATAATGGCACAAATATCATTTGGATTATATTTGTAACTGCTTTGAAAGTGCAATCATTTAACTTCTGTAACTTTCCTATTCATCAGAAACTTGCGGTTAAAATTCCATATTGTGGTATGTAAACAGTCTCCTTTTGGTCCAGGGCGTGGCCTGACTCTCTTTATCTATAGAATACAACATCTCTTGGAAAAACAAAGTGACAATTATGATTACATCATGTCAGATATCATGTCATGTTACCTTGGACTGTTACCTTTTCTCTCTCAACACCTCTTCAGAACATCTGATCGGACACTAGAAATACTGCCACTATATAATGTTCATAACCACTCCTACACTCATTTATACAAGATCCTCAGAGACGTTTTCTCGAGACCGGAAAGCATTCAGATGAATAAGAGGCTATTGAACTATTACAGAGATTTATGATTTAGAAACCGCAGTCTTCCTCTGGTGCTGTATAGTCCTTAAGGCATCTTATTCTTCTTGACATCTTTCAGTATCTTTTTTTGTACCACTTGAGATATAAGTGTTCAGTCCTTTTGTCCTGTTCGCATGTGCTCCAGATTCACAGTGGATCAGTCCCCCTCTCTCAAAAAGGAAGTGTGTCCATGAAAATCTTTTCCACTATGGGTGGCGGTGGAACAAGATCTTCCAATTTGAGGTAAAAAATTCGCTGGAAGCCCTGTGTGCATAGTGTCCTAAGTTCAGGCAGCTTCCCAAGTAGTCTGGACAAGTAATTGGGCCGCAAAGAGTCAGACGCGCAGCCTGAGACGTGATCTTTAAGGCAGGTGATAAGTTGGTTCTGCATGTCCTCCACACGCTTGGGCTCTTTGAGACCATGGCGGTCTAAGAAAGGAATATAGGAGAACATACATGTAAGAGCCGAGGTAGCTTTAGCTGATTATGGCATTATCGTAAGCTTGATTATTTCTCTCCAAACTCAGGAACATTTTAAGAATAAAAAAAAACACAGTATTAAATGCAACACACTTTCAAACACAGTTTTTGCTTGCTCAGTAGGTAGAATATTTCTGAGAAGTCTTCAAAGTTTTTATGAAAGGTGTAACTTTTGTTTTCAGTTAATCTACGCTAGAGTTTGGTTCAGATTTATATTTGAGAAATCTTAGCAAGTGAAGACAGATGCATTGGTGGGGCACATGCAACACAACATAATCCATTGCCAAAGCTCTCACCAGTGATCATGACCAGAGTCGTGAGGCAGGAAAAGGAAGAAACGTCCAGCTTCATGCGATGGAGGCTTTGAGAAAACTCCATGATGGAGTCAATCCAGTCTCCAAAACCTCTGACACATTGCATCTTGTGAAGCACAGCACCATTACAGAAGATGAGCTTGTCCGTGTCTGGATTGGACCTTCAAAATGAAAAACAGGGTTGAATAATCGTGGTCTCTCAAAAAAGGGATCCTTTTGTAGTTTGTCCCTGAAGTGTCAGATTTAACCAAAGCATGACTGAAATGGAGTTTCAGATGCTCAGAACACAGTGTAAATTGAATTTTAGCTTTGCGTAAATCAGAAATCATTATTTGAGTGAAAATAACATTCTTAGGTTTTGTCTCTTGAACCTATGACTCAGTGGAGCTGTTGCTATTAGTCTCACCATTGGCCTCCCCAAATTTGATTATATAGCACCAAGCTATGAGAACTGTACATTGATTTCACTATGGATAAGCAGAGGCAGATCTCCAAAATGCACATTTGGTGTCCCCAAAGGCCACTTTGTACCAAATGATGTTAAGGGTCTTTTGGAGTATATGAGACAACATATTTTCTTATCTGTCCTTTGCCATTTGAGGCCGGTATATGTGATAAGATGTTGCTCATCATGAATTCTTTCCAGGTGTTTTTGAATCAAATTAGCATCTCAAATATTTATGGTAAGTTACCGTGTCAAATTCATGGCAGAAAATCCAAGAAAAACCTTTCACAGCACAGATTTCTCACCTGTATGCAAGCCTCAGGATGAATAATTCGACAAATGCAGATTCCAGCAGAAGGTCCTGGTCCTCTGGGCAGAACTCAGAGAATCCTGGGACGCTCGTTGCCCATTTCCTGATAACTTCCAAAGAGGCAGTGAGGAGGTCATAAAATTGTTTGATGTCATCAGCGTCCTCTTTCTGTGACAGGTTGGAAACTGTGTCCTGGTACTGAAAATGAGATAAGTTCTGATCTGTTAGTATGGTAGCTGCTTGGTGTCTCTTTTGGTATGAAATTTAATCACTCTCATTTACTTGCCTACAACAGATCAAAGAACGCAAGAAAAAAAAACCAAACCAAAAGGGGAAATATTCCATTTGCTCTCACTTTAGAGTAATCCAGTTTGCCAAGGCCCGGGTTTGAGTCGATATGTGCTCTCACAAGAGAAGCTATCATGCTCACTGGAGATACCGTTGTCATCTGGTCCTGGATGACCTTGGGCTTAGAAGGCAAACGACCTCTTCTCCCCTTAAGGCTGTCTGTTCTTACAACTGAGAAAAAGAGTATTTGAAGTGACAGTCAACACCAGTTTTGCCTCAGGAATTTCGTTGCAGTTACACTAATTGACTTCATTAGTTCCTGATCGAATGTATCTCGCATGTGTCATGGAAAAATACATTAACAATTTTTCATTTTAATATTTTCTATCCCCAAGGACAACAATAAATTAGACAAAATGCATCTACTGTATGCATGTTTCTGTGTGTTTTTGGCTCTGTCCTCATTGGAACTCCTCAAAAGGATTTTAGCTGTTACAGACTCAGTAAGAAGCTGCCTTTGCTTTGTTGAGTCACTATTTAACTTGGCTCAGTCCTTGCTGCTTTGATGTCGAACTTCCTACTGCTGTCATCGTTTGCTCCGTTTTGTGTGACTTTGCTTATCTTGTATATTATATTCACAGAACTTACCCTCCTTCACCATGCCCACAGCAAGGCACTTCTGGAAACGGCAGAACTGGCACCGATTCCGTCGCCGCTTGTCCACGGGACAATCCTTGTTGGCAAGGCAAACATACTTGGAATTCTTTTGTACCGTACGCTGGAAAATACAAACATAAAAGTTGCTCATCAGTAATTTGCTTTACTCCACTAGAGATTCTAAGCTATAACCTTCAGTCAAATTCTACTTCTTTCTCTTTTTACGAAATACATATCTAAATTGTTCCTGAGCAGATAGGAATATACTCAGACAGGACAGATCTGATTACCTTAAAAAACCCTTTGCATCCCTCACAGGTGCGAACCCCATAGTGCTGACAGGAGGCATTGTCCCCACACACAGCACAGCGTCCCTCATTTCCACCGGGACTTTTTGTTTTGGGTGATAGGTTGTCTTCTAGCTGATCAACACCATCCAAGGTGCCCGTTTGCTCCAGTCCCAAGGGGGCAAAGGTCAGGGGCAATGCATGCTGCTGGGTCAAAGTAAAGGGATCCTGCTCTGCTAACTGGGACTGGCCCAGTGGAGACATATCCTCCACAGACGCTGAGCCAAAGGTGAAGAAAGAGGGTGGGTGTGGTGCTGAGGTCTTATCAGCTGCCCAGTATCCTGCTGTGGGAGAGTAGGGACCAAAGGCTGAATCCCATGCAGATGTTGAGTGACTCTGGAAGCCAAGGGCAGAGGGAGATGACGCGGAGGCAGGACTGCCAAAATAATCCGATCCACCAGAGGACAGGGCTTCATCCAGATAGCTCAGCGTGAATGAGCCGGGGTAGCAACCGTAAACCTGGAAGTCGTCTACCTTGAATGGGGACTCCTGGCCGGATGATGAACCGGTGGGGGCAGGGGCAGAGGCTGCAGTAACCTGACATGAATAAGTGTCAAATTCCCCTGTGTAAGTGCCCACCAGGGAACCGATGCTGGGCAGGGATGGAGCGGAGAGATGGTCCTGCGGGCTGTTCATATCCATGGCCAAACTAGACATCAAGTCCGCATTCTGAAGCTCTGAACTGCAGATGGTGTTCTCATATGGCTGAGTTCCATGCTGGGGGTGGACACAGGTCATTTCTGCATGAAGTCAATAAGATGCAATGAACAATCTTGGATATTAGAGGAAAAAGGTAGTCAGCAAAGTTTTTCTTCTTGATTACTTTCGAGTATATCATCCGTTTTACCAAAGGGAGTTTATTCGGGTTAGTAAAGGAGAGTAGCGCTAAAATTAGTGTCTCTTCTCTGAGAAATCATAGAAAGCTTTCTTTACTTGTGCTAGACATGCTTAGAAAGTGTGGGGGTCATCTTTCCGAGTGGGGGCAATGTGCCAACGAGTGGGATGCGAGCGAGTGGGATGCGAGTCTGATAGAGTAACAAGAGAATCCACGGTTGAAGGTTTTTTTTTTTCCCCAACGGGAGATTTTTTTTTTTTAGTAAAATCTTTTAGTAACATTTTGTCGTCAAACCGCAGTAAAACGCCGAGCCTTTGAAACGCGTCTTCTTTTCTTTTACTTTTTTCCGCTCATAATCTATCAGGCAAAACAAATAAGGAGCGGAACACCTGTAACCTGCACCGTAGCACGAAATAGTGCCCCCCCCACCCCCACCCCCCTTTTTTTGGGAGGATAATTACGTTCAAATCAAATGAATTAACCAAATTTTAGGGTTACAGCGTTGGTCGTACCCATTTTAAGCATAACGGGCGTTCGCACCCTGGCAGAAATAACACGCGCAGAAAACAATAATCAGTCATTCCTTCTTCTTCATAACGTCGCCGCTCAGAAAAGCGCAGCGACTTTACGACACTTTTGTTGTTTTCGTTTCGTTTACTTACCGTTCACGTCCGTTTCTTTATTATTCTCCAACAAAGATCTTTAAAAGTCTGTCTGTGATCCGCAAAGCTCTCGACTCATCTCTGGTCCTGTCGGCCGACGAGCAGTCCCTCTGTCCTGTTCGGGGGAGGACGTTTATAGCGCCGGCTGGATTGTGCCCATGACGTCAGAAGAGGTTTCCATACATGGCAGCACAGAGGTGGGGAGCTTTCCAGTCGCGGCCAATCGCGACGCGCGTTCAGAAAATAGTCGCCGGATGACGCACTCGTGGGATTCCGTTGACGTGAAAGAACCGCAGCATTGTCTCCCCTGCACAGAAACGCGCACCCACGCACACACACACACACACACACAGAGGCGCGTCCACGCACACGTACGCACACATGCCGGGATATGCAAAATGGCTGGATATTGTGCGAGCGAACAGCTGTTAGAGAGTGGAAAGAGGTAATGATAATAAACTTTGTTTATATAGGTAGAGGATACGCTCGTACGCGAAACGCGGCTCAGCTCGGTTTTACATGGGAAGGAAGCGGCTAATAAAAGAGTCACAAGCACAAAAACAAAAAAGAACACGATACAATAAAACGGATACGGTACAGTAAAAAGACGGGGGGGGGGGAGACGTTACATTTAAGAGCACACGAGATAATAAAATAGTTTATCACAACAGATAGATGGGTGTAGAAAATAAAACGTGATTAGTATGGAATAGAAACGATCACGTAGAAAGTGTTGCGGGTCACAGGATAAAAGGTTGTTTTAATCGAAAACTCGGTTGACCAAGACAAGTGTTTGAGGGCGCACGCTGAAGTGGACGTCTTTACATGCTCCATATCGAGGGTCCGAGTAGACTAAGTTGTTAACTGAACCACCAGTCTTCTGCTACGTTACTTTATAGGAGATATGAAAAAAAAATCAGACATCGGTTATCTTTATTCTTTATCATTAACCTCGACTGTGCACCTCTAATGATAATTTGTAAAAGATGATTAGACGTATGTTGACAACAAGGGGTCGGAAAATGTCTGTATCGATTTTGTCGTAGATTGCCATTTTTGGGTGTGCGCTCTTCAACGGGATTATTTTATTTCGGATAAGAGGTAGCCGGATCTGTTTGAGGCACACAGTTGTCTGTCCTAGCTAGTGTGTAGATTGAGGGCAGTTGAGTGGCAGCAGTTTAAAACACCTCAGCTCATGGAGTCTCTGTAGACTACAATTCCTCTCGTTATAGGTGAAGCCTGGTCGAAAGGCCCGGTCAAAAGAGGTAACAAGGTAAATCTAGAGAAGCTCTGTTACACAGGGCTGGATCACTTTGGCAAACATACACCGATCAGTCAAAACATTAAAACCACCTGCCTAATGTTGTGTAGGTCCACGTCGTGCTGCAAAAACAGCTCTGACCCGAAGAGGCATGGACTCCACAAGACCTCTGAAGGTGTCCTCTGGTATCTGGCACCAAGACATTAGCAGCAGATCCTTTAAGTCCTGTAAGTTACGAGGTGGGGCCTCCATGGATCGGACTTGTTTTTCCAGCACATCCCATAGATGCTCGATTGGATTGAGATCTGGGGAACTTGGAGGCCAAGGCAACACCTTGAACTCTTTGTCATGTTCCTCAAACCCTTCCTGGACAATTTTTGCAGTGCAGCAGAGCGCATTATCCTGCTGAAAGAGGCCACTGCCATCAGGGAATACCGTTGCCAAGAAAGGTGTACTTGGTCTGCAACGATGTTAAGGTAGGTGGTACGTGTCAAAGTAACATCCACATGAATGCCAGGACCCAAGGTTTCCCAGCAGAACAATGCCCAGAGCATCATACTGCCTCTGCCCCCTTGCCTTCTTCCCATCCTGGTGCCGTCTCTTCCCCAGGTGGATGACACACATGCACCTGACCGTCCACATGATGCAAAAGAAAACATGATTCATCAGACCAGGCCACCTTCTTCCATTGCTCCATGGTCCAGTTCTGACGCTCACATGCCCATTGAAGGTGCTCTCGGCAGTGGATAGGGGTCATCATGGCCACTCTGACCGGTCTGTGGCTACAGTCTCATACGCAGCAAGCTGTGATGCACTGTGTGTTCTGACACCTGTCTATCATAGCCAGCATTAACTTTTTCAGCAATTTGAGCCACAGTAGCTCTTCTTTGGGTCGGACCAGACAGGTTAGCCTTTGCTCCCGACATGCATCAATGAGCCTTGGCCGCCCGTGACCCTGTCGCCGGTTCACCAGTTGTCCCTCCTTGGACCACTTCTGGTAGGTACTGACCACAGCATACCAGGAACACCCCACAAAACCTGTCGTTTTGGAGATGCTCTGACCCAGTCGTCTAGCCATCACAAGTTGGCTCTTGTCAAAGTTGCTCAGATCCTTACAAGTCCCCATTTTTTCTGCTTCTAACTCATCAGCTTCAAGAACTGACTTTTCACTTGCTGCCTAATATATCCCACCCCTTGACAGGTGCCATTGTAATGAGATAATCAATATTTTTCACTTACCTGTCAGTGCTTTTAATGTTTTGGCTGATCGGTATATACCGCCTCAGTCCTACTCTCAGGTCATACATTCCAAACTTTCAAGTATCAATAATTCTTCCCACTTGGATCTTCTCAAAGTGTAACTGAGCTGCCAGGGGCTTACTAATTACATGCTTCCGAATGGCATTCATAACATCATGACCCCTAATGTGAGGAAGAGCTATTCACAAGCTATTGCATAGGGGGAAGTAGGTGACATAGGTTTGAGTTTGCATTCTCATTACAGATCCTGCCTGCAGGTCACACTAAAAGGCTGGAGACCACTTGTCGAACTGAAATGGTGGAAGTGGATGTTGTGAATTTCCTATCATACTGGCAGAAGTAAACTATTTATGGATGAGGAAGGCAATGTGGTCCTCGTAGTTATTGCTTTTTCCCTTCTCTCGTAAACAGGTAGGGTTACACATTCTTCCGGAGTGGGAAGATGCCGGCGCGAACTCACGTTTGCGACGGCCTCACCCAGTACTGGCTATGCAGTGTCTTTGTCCACGTCTGCGTCTAAGTTTGTGTCATCGTGTGAAGTTTTTATTTTGATCGTCGATTTTTTTTTTCATTTAATGGCTGGGAGAGCTAGCGTTGGATCGGCTGGCTGAGAGAGCCTGGTCTACTGCGACCTGTGGGCCCAGGGACCATGGCCCTGCCCGAAGCTGCGCCCGAGAGGAAAAACCGAGGCGGTCTGGCAGCGGCCTCGCCTAGCGTGAACTGTGCAGTGTTTTGTTTCCCCTCCCCCTTTTCTCCCCAATTGTATCCGGCCAATTACCCCACTCTTCCGAGCCATCCTGGTCACTGCTCCACCCCCTCTGCCGATCCGGGGAGGGCTGCAGACTACCACATGCTTCCTCCAATACATGTGGAGTCGCCAGTCGCTTCTTTTCACCTGACAGTGAGGAGTTTCGCCAGGGGGATGTAGTGTGTAGGAGGGTCACACTATTCCCCCAGTTCCCCCTCCCCCCTGAACAGGCGCCCCGACTGACCAGAGGAGGCGCTAGCGTAGCGACCAGGACATATACCCACATCCGGCTTCCCACCCGCAGACACGGCCAATTGTGTCTGTAGGACGCCCGACCAAGCCGGAGGTAACACAGGGATTCGAACCGGGATCCCCATGTTGGTAGGTAACAGAATAGACCGCCACGCTACCCGGACGTGTTTTTGTCTGTGCCTGCATTTGTGTTGTCGTGTAGAGTGTGAGGGAGGTGTGTCGAAGGTTTCTGGCTGGGAGAGCTAGCGTTGGATCGGCTGAGGGAGCCTGGTCTTCTGCGTCCGGTGGGCCCAAGGACCACGGCCCTGCGCCCGAAGAGGAAACACCGAGGGCAGTCTGACAGGATACGGAAGCGTGGCAGGCTAAGCGAACTGCTAACCCATGCAGACCGGCGGTTCCGACAGTCATCCTGGCTGACGTTCATTCTCTGGACAGTGGAATATTTTTTGGACTGTGTCGCACTGAGTGGACTGTTGTTAACTGTTTATGTGTTTTTGATTTGTTCTTTGTTTTTGTATTGTAGCGAATTCGGGGGGGCAGCCCGGGAACCGCCGCAGTCGGGACGCGAACCCGGATCTCCCGCACCACGGGTAACAACCTTAACCAGGCTCCAACCCGTTAGCCAAGGGCTAGCGAGTGTCTATTTATCCGTGCACGTTACACTATGTTTTTGGTGGTGTCGTTTTTGGGAAATCTGGACGTGTGTTTTTGTCTTTTGTGTTGCACTGTTGTGGGCTGGGAGGAATGAAACTTCGTTTCTTTTGCGGACGCAAGTACGTGAAAGAAATGACAATAGAGTTTCCCCTGATTCCTGGTTACATGTTAACCACGAGAGGAAGAAGGAATAGATCTTGTATTCTGGCTTCTAAGACACCACTTCTAGTCTCGAGCAGACACCACTGTCCTTTCCATCGAAGATGAGCCTGTGAATGACTTTGCACATGTGACGTAATAGCAGGATTATCCCGCACTGGATCTCCTTTCTTTGTGGACTCAAAGCGAAGAAGAGGTAGTTTGCAGAACGACAGAGGGTTGAACCCCTCGCCCCAAAAATAAGATTTGCAGTAAAGGCTTCTGGGCAGTTATTGGCCCTCCCTTTATGGTTGGTCTCCATGTTTTGTATAATGTTGCATGTGCAATGCATGAATGCTGGCAAGAGAGGGAAGTGTATGTGAATGCAAAGGGGGGAAATCTATTCTAAGCTATAATCTATTCTTCCAGTTGTTAAAATGTATTTCTCTTTGTCTCCCTCGCCCCCCCCCCTCACACACACACGCACACACGCACACACACGTGTTCATGTTATGTATTATCACATGTGTACATGTGGTCAAAGCTCCACCCACCACCTGTTGCCTTTCAGAGTGCTATATTTGTGTTGAACAGCTGTTTGTCCTTGTAGAGAATCTGGTGGTTCTTCTCTCCAAACCAATACCCCGGAATACCCTGAAATGCGCCGGCGTTCAGTTTTACCAGGATCCCCTCAGCTCAGGGGCTAATGTCAAGTTTTGCAAGCTAACCGTAAAATTAGTGAAAGCACACTGCTGTATAAAGACTGGTGACCGCTTGGTTCACCACACATAAAAGTGGTTCAGTCAGATAAGCAGACTCTCTGTAATCTCGATAAGCCTTGCCAAGATAAAGCATCAACCATATTTAGATTTTGTCATGGAAGCAGTGGAAATTCTGCAGAAAATGCAACGTTCAAAAGCAGTAATTGTTCACTCTAAGATGTATTTTGCACTCAGACGCTCAGGAATAACCCATTGACGTCATCGCAGCACTTGTCTTTGGACTATATGTGGGACTTTGGGGCTATAAATGAAGTTTGTGTTCGGATTCCCACCGTTACCGAGGCTGACACATTTCAAGAGCAAAACGTGACGAGCTCTTGCACCTTGTTTTCTTGCTTTTTTTTTTTCCTTGACTGAAATTTGAGCCGGTGCTCGAGAGCTTTCAATCACTCCCACATTCCCTGAGGAGGCTTAAGTTACTACTGTCCTTATCAGGTTCCACTTTCCTGGCTCCGATGAAAAGAGTAATCACAAGCAAATACAAGAGAGACGCTTTAAAAATAGATCACATAAATTACAACCGTCTGACTATTCACAGGCTTCGTTTTCATTTTCACACTCAGAAGTTGTGTTTTTGTTCCACTCGGCTAATGTCTTAGCAGAGTCCCTGCAAACAAACAAAAAATAAAAAATGAAATAAAATAAGAAAATAAAACATTTTTGGAACATGTTGGTGAGCATCTTAGAGCAATTAGATAACAATTGTCTTAAGTAAAGGTATTAAGTAGAAGAGCCCCTCCCCCCCCGGCACACACCCACCCACCCGCCCACCCGCGCACACACACACACGCGCGCGCGCGTCATCCTATCCCCATTCCATCCCGTCCACACAAGGTTCTCAAATTTGTGCCACGGGGACTATGGGCCGTCTACTGTACATACTCCACCTGGTGGCGCAGTATGGAAGTGCGAGACATGTGCTCATATGACCAGAATAAACTGCGGTTTTGAAGTCAGATGGCCGGGGAGGCAGCCGGCCAGAGCTTATACTCGTCACCAACATTTGAATCGAACCTCTGGTTTGGACGGTTTACTTGCCAGACGCATGGAAAGGTGTTGGAGACAAGCTGGAGCTCCTCGTTTAGGACTAATGTCATCCGCCTCGTTGTAAATTTCGGGTTTGGGCTTCCACGTGGAGCCAACATTTGGGGTTTTGCATGGACACATGGTGCTCCATGTCTCATTTAAAAGAAAAAAACACACATCAGAAAGGTTGTGTGACAGTGTGGGGAGAGAAATCTTGCAGTCTCACACTTTTGCCCCAGAATATAAAGATAAGTAAACGTCTTGTCAACCAAGTCCCTTCCTCTGTAAAGCTTTAGAACCAGCAGAATGCAACTTTTTGCTGTAATGCTGTCCCAAGTGGGGGGGGGGGACTCATCAGTGCCTTTTCCCCTCATTTGTGTCCTCTCTCAAAACTGATTGTTTCCCCCCGTTTATTTAGTGATGAGACCAAGTATGAACCCTTTCCAGTCATTATTCTCTCCTGAGCCGCATTAGGCAGTTAAATGATGCTTCTAGTGATGTTTAGGCATGACTTGCATGACTTACGTATTATTATTAATCATACCAATATAAGTGAGTTGATCAACTGTGGGCCTTTTTTTTTACAACACTCAAACTTTGATTATCAAATATAAAGTGAAATAACATTTGGGGGGAAAAACAACAACAACAACAACAACAATTTCATGTCTGCAGCCTCATTACTCTTATTCACGAGATTACAAAAATGTTTGCATTGAGTTTCTCAGACAAGACAAATGTGCCCATGTTGGAAATGGGGGTTCAGGAGACGAAGAGGGGGGGGGGTGTCGGCACCTATTGGGCACTGATCGGTGTCTCGGTGCTAAATCACAACACTTTATGACCAATGTGTCTTCTTCCCATTGGTGATATTCAACCATTGTGCGTGGTTGTTTTCTTCTATAGGGGAAAAGCTGGACCCTATAGAAATATACAACTGTCGATCCTGTGCTCTTCTCCAGTGTCCAGTAACCCTCCACTTTGCATGCCAATGATGCCCTTTGACACGGGGTCAGTTAACAGCTTTGTACACCCCTTTGACATTTTTGACTTACCATCTAAAGATGCCCATGCTGTGAAACGAATACTGACGAGGGAATGGCTTACATGAAAGAAGAGCAAAACAATGTGAAGGCGGCGCATAGAGAGAAAAGGAAAGCCACTTTATTCATTTGTTTGTTTGTTTGTTTGGTCATTGTACAGGTTGCAGTGAATGTGTTCTCTGCATTGAACCCATCCTGTTGTACAGGAGCAGCGGGCAGCTGCAGCACCTGCATGGGGACCAACTCCAGTTCTTCTTCCCGTTGCCTTGGATACACAGCTCCAACACCAAGTTAATGTGATGGAACCAAAAAGCAAACTATCCAAATCCCGTCTGGCTGATAACGAAGGACTCGATGCCGACTTGGACTTTTTAAAGTCACAGCACAGACCTGTCCTTCATCGCTCATCGCTCTTTTCAAGATCACCACACACGGACCACCTTTCACAAAAGCTTAGTACGTATACCTGTCTCTGTACATCCCATTTGGACTTCAGTTGACTTTAGCTTTGGTGCTGCTGGCCTCGGATCAAATTATGAAAGTAAAATGATGACCAAATATGATGGTTCTTAAAGGGAGTGCACATTATTGTTTGTTTTGTTTATTTTGTTTGTTTGTTTTTAATCAATGCATCCCAACTCATTCAGTCCAGTTCACGGTCAGGTGGGGCTGGAGTCTGGAGACAGCTCCAGGGAGACCCCCTGGTCACACCACCACACCACCACAGAGCACCCACCCACACCCACACCCACACACCTTACACTCCGTGTTTCAGAGATGGTTGTGGCTGGAGGAGACCGGCACCAGGACCTGCACACCTCACACAGAAGGGTCAGCACTGAGCTCTGGACACATACAAAAGTATGTGCTCATACACTACACACACTACACACACACACACACACATCATCATCATCATCATCATCATCATCATCATCATCGGCGGTCACTCGAAGCGAGTATGTCTGTCCTCTTTGGAGGACGCCTGTGTATTACTTTGTTTAATGTGGGGAGACTGGTGCACAGACAGCCACCACATGGTCCTTGGCAGATCTGGGTCAGGATCCAGCGGCATGGAGTCCAAGACGACCGGGGGCCCATTTCTGCTTCACCTGCCTTCCCGGGCGTTGTTTCCCGTTGTGATGCTTCCCTAAAGTCAGCCATCGTCCCCCCCCCCCGTTCCACCATTGAGGTCTTGGTTGGACTGCTCTTTGTCAGGGACCTCTCCCTTGACCTTACCGCCATGGGTGACCCTACCATAGGTGCAGACGGCATTGCTCTCGGGATCTCAGGACCACGCAAGGTTCTCCACCACAACAAGGTGACAGTCCATGGAGAAGTCATAATGGCTGTCCTCCTTCTGGGTCAAGTCAAGACAATTGTATTTGTAAAGCCCAGTATCAAAAATTACACATTTGCCTCGCCCTCGTGGGCCCCCTTGC
This sequence comes from Lampris incognitus, assembly GCF_029633865.1. Classification (NCBI taxonomy): domain Eukaryota; kingdom Metazoa; phylum Chordata; class Actinopteri; order Lampriformes; family Lampridae; genus Lampris; species Lampris incognitus. Next base: position 12,213,959 of record NC_079212.1, on the reverse strand, counting down.
GGGAGGACGCCTGCGCGTGACAGCTTTTAACGTGGAGAGGCTGATGCGCCTGCAGCCACCACGCGGTCCTTGGCAGGGGGGTGGCCAGAGTCCAATGGCATGGAGAACCCAGACGATTGGGGACCACCGTCTGTTGCAGCCTTCACCCGCCTTCACTGGCATTGACTTCCGCCACTTCCGCCGTTGAGGTCTTTGTTGGATCGCGCTTCGTCTGGAACCTCCCCCTTGACCCATCCGCCTTCACCCATCCGCCTCGGCTGACCCTACCAGGAGCCACGCAAGCTTCTCCACCACGGCAAGGTGGCGATTCATCACACACACACACACACACACACACACACACACACACACACACACACACACACACACACACACACACACACACACACACACACACACACACACCCTTATCCGTGTGAGAGGTTCTGTGTGTAATATCGGGGCTCGCGCTGTCAGTGAAAGGTGAAATATTGATCTGACAGTCTCGCTGATTGGGTGAGTAACCCTAACTCTCGGATCTATTACAGCTCCGGGAGGTGTAGAGCTGGAGCTTTAGCAAATAGAAATAATACCCTGAAAGTGGAAAGATAATCTCCAAATTAAAGCTGCCATTAATGGTTTGACAGGATGGGTTGTTAACGCCGACACGCCACGTGTTGGATTTCAGGCGGATCGGTTCAAATTCAGCGGGGAGGGGGGGTCGCGAGAATCTGTCAGGAGCAATTAGTATGAGACCCGTTACTCAATCACGGGCGCTAATAGTCCCCATGTATCCACTCTGATAGTTCACACATTTGTACTCGTTTGAGGTGTAAAAACATGACCCTAAGCCTGATGAAAAAATATCAGCTCGACGTTATTTTAGATCTGTGGCAAAATAACGCGACGACATAACAGTTCGGACGTCTAAAATCAAAATTGCCACTCGCAGCAAATAACGATGTTTTCCAGTCCTTTAAAGAATAGCTGTCTTTTCCTATAGGCAGATCTATATTATACCTATAGGCAGATCTATATTATACCTATAGGCAGATCTACATTATACCTATAGGCAGATCTATATTATACCTATAGGCAGATCTACATTATACATATAGGCAGATCTACATTATACCTATAGGCAGATCTACATCATACCTATAGGCAGATCTACATTATACATATAGGCAGATCTACATTATATCTATAGGTAGATCTACATTATATCTATAGGCAGATCTACATTATATATAGGCAGATTTACATTATATCTATAGGCAGATCTACATTATACCTGTAGATATGTCTACATTATATATAGGTATATCTATAGGCAGATTATACATATAGGCAGATCTACATTATACCTATAGGCAGATCTACGTTATATCTATAGGCAGGTCTGCATTATATTCCATAACCTCGCTGAATCTCACTTCGTACGTCGCAGTAGCGCTCGCGCCCGCCTGACTCAAAGGTTTGTGCGCTGGGGTAACACTAGAGGGCAGCATTGAAGCATGGCTGAATGATTTCTCACTAACCAGGCAGATGGGACACACTGGAAATGTAAGCGTAGCAAAACTTGCACATAATTATTTATGTACATAATCCGTACGTCTGTTCATAAAATGTACATAAGTGTTCATTTATCGTTAATTTATATTCAACTTCACCCTGCGGTGCTCCGTATTGCTGCTGTAGGCACATTATGGGAACATACAGCGATCAGCCAAAACATTAAAACCACCTGCCTAATATCGTGTAGGTCCCCCTTGCGCCACCAATACAGCCCTGACCCGTAGAGGCATGGGCTCCACAAGACCTCTGAAGGTGTCCTGTGGTATCTGGCACCAAGACATTAGCAGCAGATCCTTTAAGTCCTGTAAGTTACGAGGTGGGGCCTCCATGGATCAGACTTGTTTTTTCAGCACATCCCACAGATAATCGATCAGATTGAGATCTGGGGAACGTGGAGTCCAAGACAACACCTTGAACTCTTTGTCATGTTCCTCAAAACATTCCTGAAGATTTTTTTTGCAGTCCAGCAGGGTGCATTATCCCGCTGAAAGAGGCCACTGCCATCAGGGAATACCATTGCCATGAAGGGGTGTACCTGGTCTGCAACGATGTTAAGGTAGGTGGTACATGTCAAAGTAACATCCACATGAATGCCAGGACCCAAGGTTTCCCAGCAGAAGATTGCCCAGAGCATCACGCTGCCTCCGCCGGCTTGCCTTCTTCCCATAGTGCATCCTGGTGCCATCTCTTCCTCAGGTAAATGATGCACACGCACCGAGCCATCTACACGATTCATCAGACCAGGCCACCTTCTTCCATTGCTCCATGGTCCAGTTCTGACGCTCACGTGCCCATTGTAGTAGGCGTGTTCAGCGGTGGACAGGGGTCATCATGGGCCCTCTGAGCGGTCAGCACCTACACAGCAGGGTGCGATGCACTGTGTGTTGTGACACCTGTCTATCTTAACCAGCATTCACTTTTTCAGCAATTTGAGCCACAGCAGCTCTTCTGTGGGTCGGACCAGGCGGGCTAGCCTTCCCTCCCCGTGCGCATCGATGAACCTTGGGCACCCATGACCCTGTTGCCAGTTCACCGGTTGTCCTTCCTTGGACCACTTTTGGTAGGTACTGACCACTGCATACCGGGAACACCCCACAAGACCTGCCGTTTTGGAGGTGCTCTGACCCATTCGTCTAGCCATCACAAGTTGGCCCTTGTCAAAGCCGCTCAGATCCTTACGCTTGCCCATTTTTCCTTCCAACACATCCACTTCAAGAACTGACAGTTCCCTTGCTGCCTAATACATCCCGCCCCTTGACAGCTGCCATCGTAATGAGATAAGCAATGTTATTCACTTACCTGTCAGCGGTTTTAATGTTTTGGCTGATCGGTGTATGTATGTGTGTGTGTATTTATGTAGGTTTGTGTATATGTATCACTGCGTATAAAGCACGCCGTGAGCTCCGACACCCAAAGTCAACTTCTTCATATATGTGGAAGTTTAGTTGGCCAATAAAGCCCGATTCTGGCTCTGATTTCAAAGGCGTTGAACATATTGGTCACGACCAACCTGTTACCTAAACTGCAGCTCGGTCGAACTCGAAGGGGGACACACCATTAACACCGGCCATGCCTCCCCGTATAACGAATACATGAGGCTGGAACAGACAGCCTGAGCATTATTCCCTCCGCGGCCTTGTTACACAGACGGAGACGGGGCCAGGCCCGGCCGCACGCTCGTCACAGGCGTTTCATCATGGCGCGTCTCGTACAATGCCCTCTGTCTTCGAGCTGCTCGGTTGTGACTCGTGAACACAAAATCTCTTCTGTCATTGTTTTGTGGTTCACAAGAACACCCCCCCCCCCCCATCGAGACGTCCCACTCGCACATTCCTCCGTCATCCGCTGCCCACATACACAGGGGCCACACACTGGGCCTGTGTAGCCCGTGTAAGGGGTCCAGAAGTGGCTGCCTTAGAATTGGATTCGTTGATGTCACTGTGGCCCACTGGAGGATTACGGGTTTGAATTATGGATATCTACGCCTCGTGACATGACATTCTCAAGGCCTAGGCGTTCAGCAACCTCTTCTTGACGGCGGTGTCCTTTCGTAATCACGTCTACATTTCTGAAGTACGGCATGTCTGGCTAGTACACACACGCGGCATGTACGTGTTTTGCAAAATGGGGGGGCCACGTGATGGACAACAAGGCCAAACAATCCCTGCGCGTGCAGCGGTCAAGGGCACAAACTTGGCGTCCAAACCCCCCCCCCCCCCTCTGTTTCGGAGAGGTCAGGCAGCATCTTTATTTCGGACACGCGTCGCTGGAGAGCACACCTCAAGCTCGGCGCTCCTTCGCCCGGCGTCCGTGTCGAGCGAGGTCGCTGTGGCTCGCGCCGATGGCCGCTGTCCGCCAGCAGAGGAGGTGTGGACCAGGGCGGGGGAGAGGATTTCTCAACTGGCCATTTTCCCAAGGTCCCACAGGAAAAGAGTCAGGAAGTGTTATGAGAGGCCCAAACGCTCGGTCGAGCCGGGAAAGGGGAGGGAGTGGATCTCCTCCAGCACACACACCCCCCCCCACCACCACCTCACCTCCCCTTTCTCTGGCATCTTCTGCAGGGCATTCATTGCTGTCTGTCATGGTGGACTGGTGGCATGCTTTTTTCTCTTTTCTGATTTCTATCCAGCTCTGGGACAATGGCCATCGGTGACTCACACACACATGCACACATGTTGGCTCTTGGCTGTCTTTGGCCCCGTTTCATCTTTTAGTTTTTTCTCTTTTTTTTCTCTCTCTCTCTCTCCACGATGAATTTCCTCTTGTTTTTCCAGATACAGCTCACGGATGAAATAGCAGTGTTATTGTCTCAAAGTTTCCTGGACCTGCTCAAGGTCAAAAGCCAGCGTTTAAAGAGTACGGAGGAAACTTCACAGAGGGTGCCAGAGCTGATTGTGTTAATGCAAGTCAAACCCCCGGGCAACTCAGCGTTTCGCCTGTCACCATTAAACGGGATCGGGTGAATTTGCAGAGAGTGGGGATATGAACGTCGTCTATAGCAACGACAGGTAAAGGTCTGGGTAAGGATGACGCCTTTCCGGTCAGGTCCTGTCCTCGGTTCAAAGCACACCGAGTCTCCCCGGTTGTATCCCACGTGCAGGGGACGGTCGCCATCTGTTTGCTGTTAAATCTCAGTTCAGTGAACCCGCTGTCGCACCACACCGAGAGAGGTATGGTAAACAGATGAATATCCACATCACCGGCACAGGTGGTTTGAGGTACCACTTCTTATTCAAAACGGATAGATAGGCCAGCGCGGTCAGTACTCGGCAGTACTCCCAGATCGCAAAACTGCCGTGGCCCGGACCCGTCCCACCCCCGGCACTTTCATCCGGCCCACATACCGCGTGGAATGATGGCACTCGGGCGGTCCGCTCCTGTTTGCCAGATCTGGGCCAGAACCGAGCCACAGCAATGCCGCATGTGCCACATATTTGCCAAAGGTGGCCCATATTCGTTTTGTGATATTTGGGCCATATTCACCATTTACCGCACGGGCCACTTCAGGGTCACATCCACATTACACGTTGCTGAGAGCGCCGCATCTTTGCCAAAAAAGGCCCACATTGAGCGGCTGTTGCAGCTAGAAAAGCGCTGTATAAAATGCAACTTGATTGATTGATTAATTGATTTGGCATATTTTGGCCATATTTGCTGTTATACATGTGGGCCACTTCAGGCTCACATCCATTTTGTCAGGGTCAGAAGTGGGCCATCAGTGCCGTATCATTGCCTGAAGTGGCCCACATCCGGATGCTATCTGGGGTGGCTGGTGAAATGTCTCATCTTGATATGACTATAAACCCGAAAGTAGAAGGATTTCCACTTGATGAGATGATAGACCACCATACGTGCTATGAGACAGCTATCATGAGATCTGACACCCAACGGAAAATATAGTGACAGCAGTATAACCACACACATTGCCACCAGACAGATGTGTGAGCTTCCAACCCCCCCCCCCCCAGAGTCTCGTTTCGTTCAGCTTTTTTTGAGTTTTCAGCGTCTGTGGAGCGTCTCCTCTCGCTCTGACTCAAATGACGTATGTACTTCTCGTCATGACGTGAATAATATCGTCATCACCATGGATGACTCAGTTATCCCTTTCATTAATGAATATGGTCAACACCCGGGTATACGGTGAAACAGGACCTGGTCGTGGACAACACACGCGGCACACCTATTTTATGAATATCATATACAAGCAGGTCAGGTGAATCGGCCATACTTAATTGCCCCTAGGTGTGTGTGTGTGAGTGTGTGTGTGTGTGTGTGTGTGTGTGTGTGTGTGTTGGACCTGTGATGGACTGGCGGCCTGTCCAGGGTGTCTCCCCCGCCTGCCGCCCAGTGACTGCTGGGATAGGCTGCAGTGTCCCCGCCACCCTGAGAGCAGGATAAGTGGTTTGGATGATGGAATGATGGACTCTATTCCTACTAGAAGCAGGAGTTCTTTGAACCTACGATTCATAACACCACCAGCCTCCGGTGTTCTGTGGCAGAGGGCCTACATCTTTTAAAAAAGCGAATGGCGGCAGTTTTCTACCTGCGGCCGTCTCACGTATACAGTTTATATTCAAGCACGCTCAGTCGAGAACACTCGGGAGTTTCAGTTCATCGAAAATGTTTTTCAGGAACGCAGCACAATATCTCTGGGCTTCATCCTCTTTCCTCTCCGGGTGCTGGCTCTTGAAAACCCCCGGTGAGTCAACATCCTTTCTCCTGGCGGATAAACACCGGGGCTGGCTGCAACTGGGAGCATACTTCTGGGCCCAGCCAGACGCGCCTGTTTCCACGCCATATTCGCGGGTTTGGGGCTGAAAATGGCGGGAGAGCGACGCAGCGTGGTTCGCTCGAGCGTCCTCGTTCGGCACGACGGTGTGTTTTTTCTTCTTCTTCTGTTTATTCCGGGGAAAAAATCGTCTAACGTCACAGTGAACAGCGTGACCCCCCCCCCCCACACACACACACACACACAACCACCACTTCCTTTCTTGGGGGGGACAGCAGGAAGTCGCCCTTCCCTTTTTTGTCTTTTTCCGCTCTTGCATGGCTGTCAGATTAGATCCCAGCGTACTTGTTTGTTTCCACGCTGTAGTTGACGCCGGTGGCGTAAAACACCCGACATTTCTGACACATTTGGGGGATTTAAGACGGCTTCCTGGAATAAAGCACACGAGGCCATCTGGTTGTGGCAGTTTATGTGAGAAGGTTTTCAAATTGTGTCCAGTCAAAGATAGAACCCCCCCCGCGTCATTTCCGGCCTTAGTCAACTGCTGGGTGGGTATTATATAACAGTCCCTCAACAGCAGCTGATCACATGTCCGGTAGCTGACCTCTCAGGCCTAATATCAAGTCGAGTCAAGTCAAGTCTATCTGCACAGCCCAATATCACACAATATCACACATTACACATTTGCCTCAGTGGGCTTAACAGCAACACAACATCCTGTCCTTAGACCCTCTCATCGGATAAGGAACAACCCCCCCCCCCAAAAAAAACAAAAACCCTTAAACAGGGAGAAAAAAGAGGAAGAAACCTCAGGGAGAGCGACAAGGAGGGGTCTCTCTCGCAAGACGCACAACGTGCAATAGATGTGTGTACACAACTTACACAATACAACATTGAAAGAGGATAACAGAATCACAGTGGAATTATAAAAATGTATGAAGAATATGATGAGCAGGATGCCAAGCTGTGCCCGGACCCCACCCGAACAGCGCAGGACCCGAGCCACGTGACCAGCATCGCCATGTTAAAAAAAATAGCCGCACATCTCAGTGAGAGAAGGCTATAACATTACAACAGGGTAACAATTTATATGGATTTATAAGAGATATAAAAAGAAAACGCGATGAGTCCTTAAACGAATGCCTGCTGTGTCATAGAACACGCCACCGACCTGTTGTTGTCGACTGTTTCGGACGTTGGCCCCCGGATCCCCATCAGTGTGCAAAGGCCATAAAGCCGCGCTGTGCGAGAGGGACGCCATCAACCCGCTGCGCACGTGCGTCTCAACCCGTCCTAAGAGATGACCTCAGTCTCACCAAATAAAGCAATAAGGGGCAAACACAAACTTCGGTTTAATGATATTGTTTTTCAAGATGTGACGTCATCGCCTGTACCGCTTCAGTGTTTGCTTTGTTAGACGGTCGAGCGGGTAAATGCGGGGAGAGAGCAGAGGTTTGCAAACCGTCGAGTCACAAGAAGCCCGTATGCAGGCTTCCACACCAGCCCAGCAGACGGGAGCGCCTCTCTGCGCGATGTCCTCTGACACGTCTTGATACCGGAGAAAAAGCAAAAGAATGAGTTCAGTCATACACCAGCAATTACAGAGATTAGTCTGTTGCAGCTGTCGGGCCAGCATAAGGAAATAGGAGAATATTCATTAACAGACACACGCTCACACCTGTCACTCCTTTTAGCAGGGCGCGCGCGTGCGCGTGCGCGTGTTTGAGCACGAGAAAGAGAGAGAGGGGGAGAGAGTGAGACACGGGGGGGGGTGTAAATTATAATGAAGGAGTTTATGAAGGGCAGCAGTTTCTGCTCAGAGAAAGGCTTTATTTTATCCCGCATGTACTGTTTCATTGGCCTGCTCCCCCGTGGCGAAACACGCGTCACCCGTCCATCACAGGGATGGAGTCCATCACGTTGCATTCGGTCAAGCGTGAGATCACCGAGGAGGAGGACGACGCAGCCGCGCCTCTTCCGTCTGGCTCGCGGCTCGCTCGTGTGTGTCGGCTGCTTCCGTTTCTTCTTGGTGGCCACGTACTAAACTGTGACTTGTTGTTTTTGTTTTTTAACCAAACTATAAATACAAATTATTATGAGACTATCTGAGCTTCGGCACTTTCAGCCACACAAAGTTTCCATTTGCAATTTATGACGCCAACCCCAAGATATACACACACACACACACACACACACACACACACACACACACACACCCTTCTTTCCATGCCCACCTGTTACATCTCGGGACAGGTGTCCTTTCTATTGCTACACTTGTGTTGTATTCTGTGACTTGCATTCTTTTTTTCCTTTTAATCTCTCTCTCTATCTCTCCCTCTATCTCCCCCTCTCTCTCCCTCCCTCTCTCTCTTTCTCCCTCTCCCTCTATCCCTCTCCCTCTATCTCCCCCTCTATCTCTCTCTCTCCCTCTATCTCTCCCTCTATCTCTATCTCTCTCTCTCTCTCCCTCTATCTCTCCCTCTATCTCTCTCTCTCCCTCTATCTCTCCCTCTATCTCTCTCTCTCCCTCTATCTCTATCTCTCCCTCTCTCTCTCCCCCCCTCTATCTCTCTCTCCCTCTATCTCTCTCTCTCCCTTTATCTCTCTCTCTCTCCCCCTCTCTCCCTCTCTCACGCGCCGCGCGCGCGATCCTAACTTTTTAGCGAGTTTTCAGTTTCATTTATTTTATCTTTGTCGTGGATTTCCGGTACATTCTGCACCCGCATCCGGCGCCTCTGTGGACCGCGTAATCTCTCAAGACACACTATGAGAAAGCGACAGCACACGATGCCAGCCGCCCACACCAAACTGCGCGGTTACTCTTTGGTTTCGCGTTGTTTTACTCTCGGTCGAAACGGGACCAACTATACGTACTGAGCGCGAGATCCTGCTCGACTCGGAAAGCGCAACGTGAACTCGCCCAAGCGCGTCACCGCGCGAGAGCAGCGCTGAGGGCCCGAGCCAACCGGCCTGCTGTCTCGAGAAACATCTGCCCGGTGTCTGAGCGCGCATCCGCCCTCTCCGAGCGGAGGCACCTACAGTTCGGCACGAAGCGTGACACGCCTAACTGTAACCCGGCTTGAGGAAGCAGCCGAGTCTCAGCAGCCGCAGCGCAGACGGAGCACCGCGTCCTCTTCCACTTCCTCTTTCTCTGCCCACTTCTTGTTATCGACAGCCTGTGAAAAGGACAAGCTCAGCGGCCGCAAATCCTCCTCCATCTGGTGGACTCAGCATCGGGGGCCCGGTTTTACAATGATGTTTTAGACTGGTCTGTAGTGTTAAGCCAGTCTTAAATGTTGCTCGTAGATTAGTCTGACCCAGGTTAGACCCGTCCGCTATCCACTATCCATCCATCCATCCATTAGCCATCCATCCACTATCCATCCATTAGCCGTCCATCCATTATCCGAACCGTTTATCCTGCTCTCAGGGTCGCGGGGATGCTGGAGTCTATCCCAGCAGTCATTGGGTGGTAGGTGGGGAGACACCCTGGACAGGCCGCCAGGCCATCACACAGGGCCGACACACACACACACACACACACACACACACACACACACACACACACACACACGCACACATTCATACCTAGGGGCAATGTAGTACGGCCGATTCACCTGACCTACATGTCTTTGGACTGTGGGAGGAAACTGGAACACCCACACAGACACGAGGAGAACATGCAAACTCCACGCAAAGGACGACCCGGGAACGACCCCCCAAGGTTGGACTACCCAGGAGCTCGAACCCAGAGCCTTCTTGCTGTGAGGCAACCGCGCTAACAACTGCGCCACTGTGCAGGTTAGCCCATTTCACAAAAATAAAGACTGATTAATTTTAAGCCAAAAAAATCAGTCACCTTACCCTCAGGCTAACTTAAGTCTAAGACCCATGTTACCATGGTAACAAGCAGTGACACCTGCCAACTAGTGGCACCCAACAACAACAAAAAAGAGGAAAACATGGCTCATAATTTTCGGTTTGCTAACGTTGTTATGGAGAGAGCAGGTGGGCTTCTGCCAGTATCAGCACTGGGCGGTGTATGTGTATGTGTGTGTGTGTGTGGGGGGGGGGCTGCACCGCTGTTAACCCCACATGCTCCACTTTTCCATCCACTGTGTATCCTCCAAAAAAGAGGCAACTGCCCACCTTCATCTTCATCGCCACTTCTGTACGCTTTCCCTGTGGTCCTCCTCCTCATTTTAGGATTTTTTTCTTCCCCACATAGCATCCGGATGTGGGCCACTTCAGGCAGTGATGCGGCACTGACGGCCTTCTTCTGGCCCTGACAAAATGGATGTGAGCCTGAAGTGGCCCACATGTATAATAGCAAATGTGGCCCAAACATGGCAAATCAAATGTGGGCCTTTTTTTGGCAAAGATGCGTTGCTCTCGGCAACATGTGATCTGGATGTGACCCTGAAGTGGCCCGTGTGGTAAATGGTGAATATGGCCCAGACATCACAAAACAAATATGGGCCACCTTTGGCAAATATGTGGCACATGCGGCATTGCTATGGCTTGGTTCTGGCCCAGATCTGGTAAACAGGAGCAGACCGCCCACTTGCCATCATTCCACGCGGTATGAGGAAAGTGTCAGTGTGGGACGGGTCCGAGCCACAGCAATTTTGCTGTCTGGGTTTAAACATTCATTTCTTCGCATCTTGTACCATGTTGTTGTTCTTTTTTTAAAATCATATTTGAACGTCTCTGATGCTCCAGTCAACGCTGGGGTTACCACTGTTTACTGTCGCAGCAATTTCTTTTCCACATCACTTTTTTTGTTTTTTCATTGTTACACTCTTTGCTGAATTTTCCCAGTAAAATGTCCTCGTAATTGTTGAATTCTTCCAAAAGACAACATTTCTGCTGGGGTAAACGGAGCCGAGTGGCTGGATGTGGTCACCCGGTCAGTCGGCCTTCTTCTTTTTTCTTTAAGTTTGAAAAAAGCCTTAATTTGCCCAGAATTCATTGTACTATAGTCCTGTTTAAGACCGGCGATAACTAAACTGCTTTGTGCAGCGGATGACTTTAGATGTCTATCTGAAAGTCTGACTATTTGTTATAAGCCACAGTCAAGGTCTGTCTTTGTGAAACCGGTCCCAGCGGTAAAACACAGACCCTTTTAAACTCGGCACAGATCTTTCTCTCTCTTTTTTTTTTTCATTCGGCGTGGTACAATGCAGCGATTGTAATGGGTAAATTTAACATCTTAAAAATTAAAATAACATTTGATGAACGTGTCATGAGGCAGAAACTGACCTCCATTTGCAGTTCATTGCGGGCCAAGTGTGTCTGGATCGAAGCTTGTGGCGAGCAGACAGAACAAATTCACCACTTAGGCTTTAAATCAACAGCAGTGTTTTAACAGTAGCCATGACCAAACATTTGCAGTTCAGCTCAGCGAGCAAACCCAGACTCGGCCCTCCTACTGTGTTAATTACCGACTGCCAACTCTTTTGTTTTGACCGTCCACTAAATAGCTCTTTCACGCATTGTTTTTGGGTCACTGTCCTCTTGTGTAAACCCCATCCTTACCCATTCAGACTTTAGAAGAGGCCTGCTCGCTCTAAAGCCGTGTCTTGAGTGCCAGCAAACTAGCATAATAATCCCTCACGTCAGCTTCCATTCCCATCCCGCGCCTCCTCCTAATCTGCCCACAACGGCAGAAGTAAGGCTGAAGTGGGCACGGCCCGAACGGCGCAAATACCACCGCGTACCACCGACAACGCTCCTGACGCAACTGCGAGTGAGTGGCAGGGAACAGAAGGGATCTTGGCGCAGAACGGGAGTGGAGAGCGTGACCACCCTGACCTCATGGGTCAGCTGTGACCCTGGAATGAAAAGAGACTGAAGCAAACCCCCCCCCCTCCCCACACACACACACACACACACTCCTCCGCCAACCCCCATTTACCCCTTTGGCTAGCTGAGTCCACCATGGGAATATGGGAGTGAGGAACTGGAGGGATCAGCAAGAAGAACTGAAAGGCGGCCTGTTTTTGGAATTTCGGGTCATGCCTTTCTCCAGCACATTCCTGAGCATTCTCTCAACAATAAACTGTCAGACTCAATACAACAGCCTCCATTCTGGACGCCTCAAACCATAGAGGCCTTAAAACATCCACAGCCTCCCCGCTACCCTCCAGCCCCAGGGACAAAGGGTTTTGGAGGAGATTAAGAGTTATGGATGTAAATAAAAGGACACTATATTTAAGAATATCACATGGAACGGGAGACTTCTCCACTGTGGAAATTACAAACAGATTGTGTACAACCTCAGTCTCTGTGTGCTAAGTTGTTGGCAAAAAGTCCGACAAACAGCTGTGGTTTGTGGAACAAGACGGCCATTCTTGCAAACGCTGCATAAAATAATCAGCAAATCATGTTGAAAAGCCACATATTTATTTTTAGGCTCTGTAACTTTGGCAAGACAAAACTGGATCAAACAGACACCCAAAAGTACAAAGGGAACAAATTTGTGCCATACAAAATGTTGTCTTGTACAATCATTATCCTAAGGGGGTCATTTGTTGAACAGAATCAAACTTGGTACATGCAGTAAAAACTGAAATATCCTTCATACTGTACATAAATCAGAAAAAATAAATAAATAATTTAAACAGCAAAAAAAAAAAAAAAAAAAAGTCCTGTACAGATGCTAAACAAATCACTAGCCAAAGGGGCGTGTTTAGACATTTAAATACGGAGAGGTGCAACTGTAGGGCTATTTCGCTTTGGTCTCATTCAATTCACTCTTTGGTGCCGTTTACACTGTATTCTTTGGCCAGCCCGCTAGGACGTCCCCCGTTAATCTCAGTCTTTGGGTCTTTTTCACTTTATTTTTGGGTGCGCAACTCTAGTCCGGCTCTCAGAGCTTACTCTCCTCCTCTTCCAGCGGTCGGTTCAAGCCAGGGATGAATTTGAGGAGGCGCCTGCGGAAGCTCTTCTGTTTGGGCTTTCGCTGGAGCGAGTTGAATCCTCCTTGCTTCTCTCCCGCAGCCGTCGTCGATGAGGACGAGGAAGAGCCCCTCAAGTAGCTGCGTGTGCTGGCGCTGCGGGTCAAGTGGGTCTTGGCACTTGTAAAGAACTCGCTTGCTGGACGAAGGCGGTGCGGCCTCTGCGATAGCTGCTCTTCTCTCTGCTGGTTTTTCTCAGCGCCATCCGATTCGATGTTGCGGTCCGCCTGGTAGAGGCAGGTCTGGTAGAGCGGGTCGTCCTCGGTGGCTGTGCTGAGATAGCTGGCGCTGCTGCTGGTGCTGCCGGTGCAGTGGAGGGCTCTCAGGGCGGCGGGGCTGGGAGCACCCAGACTCCCATACACTCCCGCTGACTCCAGGGACTCGTACACCGCAGCGTCACTCATTACTATGCCTATAACAAACAAGCAAACAAACAGGCTGTGTTAGAAAGGTGGCCTAGCGTGGATTTATTTTCAACATTATCTCTCTGAACATGTCGCAGGGACAACATTTCACTAGCAGCCGTAATACTGAGCGGTCTTCTGTGCATCTCTGAAACGTTGCCAAAAATTGTATGGAAACTTGTACACCAGTGACGTCACTAGCGGGCTATTCATCCATCCATCCATCATCCGAACCGCTTATCCTGCCCTCAGGGATGCTGGAGCCTATCCCAGCAGTCATTGGGCGGCAGGCGGGGAGATACCGTCACAGGTTAAATCTTACAGCACCTGGTATTCCCAGCGGTCTCCCATCCAAGTATTAACCAGACCCTGCTTAGCTTCCTAGATCGGGATATGTCCTGGTTTGCCAATAGGCTGCGTTGTATAAGGAAATGTCAATATCAGCGCTACATACAGTTGTACTGGAAAATGCACTGGCAAACCAGGAAGTAAGTTTTCACATTCACATATGGTCCACTAGTGGTGTCACTGGCAGACACAGTTTTGATGGTGTTTCAGAAACACACAAAAGACTGCTCAGTATTTTGGCTGCCAGTGGAGTGGTTTATCCCTACAACATAGAGATAATGTCAATAAATCGTGATTGTTTCCCCTTAAAAAAACAAAAACATAACTGTCCACATTAAGATCACATGCGTGATAGTTTACAAAATGGATGAGCAGAGACGGGTGCCATGAATATGCATGATTAGCCTCAAGAATGGCCTTTTCATGGCGGCATCTGTCTGTGTGCAGATGCTAACTTTGAAAGATTAGCCCTTATAAATTCAAATGAGACCATAAAAGACCTACCATGAACAAGCCTCTGTTCCTGCATCATCAACGATCTATATTCATCCCACTTTTCATGCAGGGTTTGCTAGGAAAGAAATGCAACAGGCGTTTTAAATGCTTGCAGGAAGAAAAGCACAGCATGACCCATTAACATGAATAAATCATATATATTAAAGTTGTATTTGTTAATTGCTTACAGAGCTGTAATACTATTGAACAGATTACACCAGGAACCTTTTTTTAAAAAAAATCTCAACTGTGTCAAATGTGGTGTGATCAACGGCGGTTTAATTCCCTGTATTTAATTGTCTACATGTTCACTAGTACAAATAAACACATAGGCACCAAAAGCTGCAGGACATTTGGTATTGGAGGATTATACTGGGGACAGCTGTTGTAATCTTGAGGAAAGCGAGCTCACTTGAGACACTTCCCCTAGAAGCGTTTAAACAGCCATGTGTAAGAATGTGGCTATGTCTGCTCTTATTCTCCATGCACACGCAGCGATCAGCATGCAAGCTGGGGGAACTGCAGCCATTACTGGTGTGACAGGTGGGGCAGTTGGGACAAACAGGTGGGGAGTGGGATTGGTGTCTATATCTAGCATGAAACATGGTGGGAGAGCTCTTTTTTTTCTTTCTTTTTTTCCTGTCTGAGGTTGAAGTGCTGTTGGGAGCACATTTAGGCCCGCTCAAGAGTGGCGGCAATAAACTAATTACAGCTGAAACCTCTGCAGCGGCACCAAGGTATAATTTCTGTCTGTAAAAAGAGGGGAAATTACCTTGAGATACTGCAGCCGGGCTTCAAGCTCCGCTTTTCGGATGGAGTCGCTGTAAACCGTCTCTAGCCTGAAGTGGAAAACCAGAGAGTAATTGAATTAATAAGCGTCACAACGAGGCACTAATAAAAACTATAAGAGGGAACACCAAAGGCAGCCAGTTAAAGAGCAAAGGAAACAAGTGTCCCCATATGACGGGGTCTTTTCACAAGACCCCAAGGGAAACGGGTCTAGTCTCAACATTTTACGAGTGGGGAAACAGATAAAGAACATATACAATTTCCCCCCTCGAGTGCGGCGAGTCTTTTCTATCACAGGAGTAGCGGGTTGACTACTTTATGGAGCCGGGTTTCACTTGAACAGTTTGTTAATAAGCCCGGGTTTTAATTTTGCAGGTGGCAAATATAATTTGATGATGTGGGGCAATACAGTCTATGCATACACCACTACTTTGATGTGGATAACCTCACAGTTTCGTGCGGAGGCATTCAAAGCTCGCAAACGGGGCCTCGCAAATTGTCCTTTTCATCTTCTACAATCAGAGAGTGAGCGCGAGGAAAGAAATCTGGGGCCAATTGAACACCCACTCAGCAAACTAAATCTGCCGGCCGCCTACCTCTAACCGAAGTGTGCAAGATACCCCTCTGACGGTTGGTGAACATATATCAAGCAACCTAAATAAAGCAATTCAATGTTTGAGTCATGCATTTCTTAAAATGATGGGCTCATTAATAACTCACAAAATTTTACATTTTCTCATTTAGCCGACGCTTTTATTCAAAGCGACTTACAAGAGTGTGTTTTTGAAATAGCAATCATAGTCAAGAACGCGTGTCATGGTAAGAGCTATTACTCTAAGTCAGTGTTTCCCAACCCAGTCCTACACAGTAAAATCCTGAGTGTTAATTTAACTTCCTGAGTGTTAATTTAACTCTGAGAGTGTAAATTTAACTTCCTGAGTGTTAATTTAACTCTGAGAGTGTAAAAGTGGACCCAAAAGGATCCATTTGTACACTCTCAGAGTTAAATTAACACTCAGGTTTTGTACTGTGTTAAGGACCCCCTATCCTGCAGATTTTCTTTGCAACCCTGAATAGGTACCTGTTTGTAGTTATTCAACCATTCAGCAATGAATTATGTCAGATTTTTGCACACCTTGCATAATTAAGTGCTATGGGATGATTGGTTGAATAAGTACAAGCAGGGCTACCTATGCAGGGTTACAATGAAAATCTGCAGGATAGGGGGAACTTGAGGACTGGGTTGGGAAACACTGCTCTAAGTGTCCCATAGGTAGATCTCAGTTAGTCTTCTATGGGACATCTTAATTGTAAAGTAGCCGGGAGTTTTTTTTGGGGGGGGGGCCCCCCAATTGTATCCGGCCAATTACCCCACTCTTCCAAGCTGTCCTGGCCGCTGCTCCACCCCCTCTGCCGATCCGGGGAGGGCTGCAGACTACCACACACCTCCTCCGATACATGTGGAGTCGCCAGCCGCTTCTTTTCACCTGACAGTGAGGAGTTTCACCAGGGGGATGTAGCACGTGGGAGGATCCCGCTATTCTCCCCCAGTTCCCCCTCCCCTCCCCGAACAGGTGCTCCGACCGACCAGTGGAGGCGCTCGTGCAGCGACCAGGACACATACCCACATCCGGCTTCCAACCCGCAGACACGACCGATTGTGTCTGTAGGGATGCCCGACCAAGCCGGAGGTAACACGGGGATTCGAACCGGCGATCCCCGTGTTGGTAGGCAACGGAGCAGACCGCTACGCTACCCGGGCGCCTCATCCAATTGGTATTTTGTTATCGAGGTATTGGAAGCAAGCCTAATTACTTTGTGGTATAAGTTTAGCAGTGGAAGTGTCACTAAAAAAAAAAAAACAACTTTCTAACTAGAAAAAGTAAAGTTTCCCCATCTCATTTTAAAAAGTAAGCTTCTCTTGGATTGCTTCAAATCATTGCTCGGTAAGCTGGCTGTTGGCCCTGATGACTTGCACCAACATTCATCATCATTTCTAACAACCTGTGCCGTCACCACATCCACAGCTGAAATATCGAGCTTTTGTGCAGTGAGGGCGAAAGGCAGAGGCTCTTGGTTGATTGTAAATCAACTCGATAAGCCTCTTTCAATGTTGTTTTCATTAATTAGAAAAAAAAAACAAACAAGCACATTTTCCTGGGAATCTGCTTACCGAATTGTGTTACCACAGGCCCTGATGAGCTGCACAATATCTTTGTGCTGAAATCCGTCGACCGTGGTCTCGTTCACGCTTGCAATGGTGTCCCCTGTGCACACGAAACATGTGTGTTCATCAAGATGAAGGTCATTCCATTGTAGCGTTATTTTAGCTGCGGCCAACTGCAATTGGTTTGATTCCAAGCACATCGCGGGCCGACCAATTGTCGATTCCTGAGCCCATATGGGGTACAAATGTTTTAAGTCATGTGCAGTCGTGGCATATAAGCAAGCCAACTTTGAGCTCTGAAAGCCCTATTGTACACTCCATATCCCCCTCTAGAAGAAGAGCTTTAGAGAGCCTTTAACTGTTATTACAGCATTATATCGATATATATACATACACACACATACACACACATACACACATACGCTTTAGGGTGTGTTGAGGGCTGATGTATTGTGATTCTCAAACACAATGCCTTTCTCTTTCAAGCACCACATAATCTCCTTTGTATGGTGAGGTCATCCAATTCTAAGCGACAACACAGAGGGAACAATAAACCGGGCATGTGAGGAATGTAGGAAGTGAAACTGAAGTGACATATGCAGGCTAGATGGAGGAAGGAGGCGGTGGCCTTGACTCCAAAGCGCCCTCCCATTTCGACACGTAAGCGCGGAGATTGTTCACGGGGAGTAGCTTGTGACCAGGATCATGTGCGTGAATCCCCACTGAAAGACCAGCTAGGTCAAGACGCCATTGTCCAACGGCCCTTCAACAAGAAATTTAACCCACAACCGTAACACTGGCCCTACGTCACAGCCCCTTGTATGGAGTTGTTGTAGCGGGGGAAAAGTTCCTCCACCATAACAAAGCCTTTTCATTTCACCTACGTTGTCCAATAAAGTAAAAAATATCGCAAACTTTTTTACATTTTCTCCCAATTCATGGTCACTATTACTTCTGGGATAATGACTTTCAACACTGACTTGACGTGAAGAAGTATGACTGGACCTACCGGTGTAAACACAAGCTACTTTTACCTGAGGTTTTTTCTTTTTTTTAATTTTTCCCTCTTCTTCTCCCCTATTGTCAATTTTATTTGGCCAGTTACCCCGCTCTTCCGAGCCGTCCTGGTCGCTGCGCCTCCTCTGCCGAGCCAGGGAGGGCTGCAGACTACCACATGCCTCCTCCCATACATGTGGAGTCACCAGCCGCTTCTTTTCACCTGACAGTGAGGAGTTTCACCAGGGGGACATAGCGTGTGGGAGGATCAGGCTATTCCCCCCCAGTTCCCCCTCCCCCTTGAACGGGCACCCCGACCGACCAGAGGAGGCGCTAGTGCAGCGACCAGGACACACACCCACACCTGGCTTCCCACCCGCAGACACGGCCAATTGTGTCTGTTGGGACGCCTGAAGCCGAAGGTAACACGGGGATTTGAACCGGCGATCCCCCTGTTGGTAGGCAACGGAATAGACAGCCGCGCCACCTGGACACCCCCCTGGGCTTTTTCTGAAGCAGAAGAGGAAATGCAAATGGAACCACGTTTGCCAACAAAACACATTGATGCTGTCGAATATGACATTTGAGACTGTTGTTGTATTACACATCCCATGACTCACCTACTGGTAAGGGGGAGGTTGACACGCACGTGTTGGCTGAAACTGCCCTTTCGTGACGCGTTTGTTGACTCCAAAATTAATAGACACAACGTGTTTCGTTTTTTTTTTTACTTTTCTAGAAAGCAGGCTGAAAGTCGGGGCCCCATTTGCGGTCAACACCCCTGTTGTTCTGCGCAAAAGAGACTACGGCAAAACCATCATCTGCATTTCCTCTTTTTCCAGGCGTGTCTTGGTTATTTCAGTCTCAGATACAGTTGAAAGAGAGATAAACAAAAAGCAGGTCAAGCAATACTGAATAAGTAGATAGTTTTACCACTTACCAACTTTGAGGCCCGCGAGCTGGGCCGGGCTGTCATCGTGCACCTTATACACAAATGTGCACATCTCCACTGAGTTCTGGTCCTGGTGATGCAACCCATATGTCTGGAGGAGATAAAGCACATTGACCAGAAGCTTAGTTTATGTAAGAATAGAAACTGAAAAATAATTAGTCGCACTTCCCAGTTCCTAATGAATAGCAGCCGAAGAAATTTGTAGCAATACAATACGGCCTTGATAAACCCCTGAACTGACGTACACTGATAAACAGAGGAAGTCATGATGACATACAATGCAACGACTTTAGTTTATAACGAATATCGGTGGAAGGAAGGCAGAAGTTGATATTCAAATAGTTACCACAAACATGCAGAGCATTTCTACTGAAAAACTAAATAGCAGCCTTTGCGAAAGTCCCTATGTTAATGGGAACGCTCATAAGAATCCTTATGTTAATAAGGATTTTTGAATGTGAATTATGTGAGATTTTTCTTTCGATCTTGCCTAAAATCCTAAATAGGTTCAAAAAGATCCTGTGGGACTTCCAAGTTCCAGTCTGACAAGCAGGGGCTGGCTAACCAACCAGATGTTGTGGTGGTCAACAAGGAGCAGAAGACAGCAGTAGTGATGGATGTAGCAGTCCCGAGCGACAGAAACATCGGGAAGAAAGAGCATGAGAAGGTAGAGAGATACCAAGGGCTGAAGGACGAACTAGATCGGATGTGGAAGGTGAACTCCACAGTAGTCCCAGTGGTAATAGGAGCACTAGGAGCTGTGACCCCCAAACTGGGAGAGTGGCTCCAGCAGATTCCAGGAACAACATCTGAGGTCTCTGTCCAGAAGAGTGAGGTCCTAGGAACAGCTGAGATACTGCACAGAACCCTCAAACTCCCAGGCCTCTGGTAGAGGACCCGAACTTGAGGAAGACACACACCTGATGGGAAGATGCCGGCGCGAATTCACGTTTTCGCCGGCCTCACCCAGTACCATCCATGCAGTGTCTTTGTCCACGTCTGTCCACGTCTTCATTTGATAGCTGGGAGAGCTGGCGTTGGATCAGCTGGGAGAGCTCGGTCTGCTGCGTCCTGTGGGCCCAGGGACCACGGCCCTGCCCGGAGCTGCGCCCAAAGAGGAAACACCGAGGGCGGTTTGACAGGACGCGGAAGCGAGGCAGGCTAAGCTAACTGCTAGCCCACGCAGACCGGCAGTTCCAACAGTCGTCCTGGCATCCGTTCTCGCAGAGAGTGATTTTTTTTTTTATAGTTTGATATGTGTTCTTGTAGTTTTTAGATATGTGTTTTTGTCTTTGTGTTGCACTGCTGTGGACTGGGGGGGGGGGGGGCGATATTTCATTTCATTTCATGTATGCAAGTACATGAAATGAAATGACAAAGTGTTCCTAATTCCTGACCACCCAAAAAAGGTGACAGGGAGATCAAAAAGCCATTTGCCTATAACACGCGTCATTCCCCCCACCCATTAAAAAAGTTCAGGCTCGACCCCATCCCATGAGGACAGACACATATTGCAAAATGACAGAGAGACAGTGAGTTTAGGGAACATATTTGGCATTTAACTGTAAATGTAAAGGTCAAAGTTGTGGTGCTTTCCTGGCCATTTGTGCTGTCTTTACAGTTGCTACGCAACTATGATTTGCAAGCACTTCCTTTTCTGATGACACTGTCTCTCCGAGGAAGGCTTGGTCAATGCAAATTATAGATAAGACTTCCTTCTGTTACCACAAATACATCAGCCAACATTGTCAGAACATCCGTGAGAGGTGTTTGACTTACGGGTTAAAATGTCTCCCGCAAAACAACCCAAAGGACTGTGACAAAACGGTGGGAATATCCATGTCTGTGTGTACACACACACACACACACACACGCACACAAGGCCTACTTCTCATTCCCTGGATGTCTTGAAGTGATCATTCAGTTAGTAAAACTGAATATCTTAAATTGTTCAGGGCAATTTAATAGAATTCAGATCCATCTGTACTTAACCACCGTTTCAATGTAACCTTCCCGCTCGGGGCTCTCAGAGTAACACAACATGCAAATTACACTTGAACTGCAGGTTTGGTATTTACATATTGGATCCTCACATTATCTCCATGTCAGTGCTGACAGAACAGAAGTGACACCAGAGAAATTTAGACAGGGCCATTCATATTAGGGAAGACAAACTGAAAGAGGGAAAAGCTCCCGATAGTTCATAGCACTTTAACATATGTGCCTGTAGAGCGTTCTGTTTTTATGCATGAGTGTGTGGTTTTTTTTTTCTTCAAGTTTTCATGTGATTTTTCAACACTATTATATGTATAAAGCCTGTGAGTCTGAAACACGGGATTCTTTAGCTAGCTAGCTATCTCCCAGCGGTCACCAACCCTTCTCCTGGACAGCCACCACCCTGCCGGTTTTCACTCCAACTCTGATTTAACAAACCTGATTCTACTAATTACCCTCTTACCTTTGATTAATTGAATCAGATGTGTCCAAAGGAATTGAATCGAGTGCAACTGGACTTGGTATATATCCATGAAACGGATATATACCAAGTTTCACGGATATATACCAAGTCCAGTTGCACTCGATTCGACTCCTTTGGATAACCATGACCTGGATGAATGAGAACATTCACAGACATGAATCAGATGTGTTAAGTTAGAGTTGGAGTGAAAACCAGCGGGACGGTAGCTCTTCCAGGGGGGGGGGTTGGTGACCACTGCTAGACTACCAGACTTTGGCCTTGTGATGTCACTTCCTGAAGGAACCAGCAGGGTAGAAAGATGGAGGGACCCCATCCAGGAGAATCATTCTTTATGATAACACTGACTGACCCAACCATCATAACGTCCTTCTAATTCAGAAGTACTCAACCATGTGCCATGGAGGGCCGAGGGTATGTAGGTTTTCTTTCCATCTGGACTCCACCCCAGCTGATCTCGATGATTAGCACACCTTCATTAGGAAAACAGGGAAGTCGCCTGTTGTGGATTGGAAAGAAAAGCTGCATACTCTTGGCCTGCCATGGCATACAGCTGAGCCCCATTGCTCTAATTATTAGACAGCGGTTGAAAAAGGCAAATTCTTCACTATAAACCGCCGATAAATCAAACATAATCAGCTGCGCGCAATCCAGTCTGAATATCAAAGAATATCTGAGGAATGGCATGCACCAACAGCTGCACAACACTGCAGACATTGTGAGGCACTGCTTCGGGGAGACACGAGTAATGTGAGAGATGGGAGAGATATTGAGTTCAAATGTGCAAAACTTCCGTCTGCTGAGACTCCCCCTTGAGGGGTCGGGAGTAAAGCAGGTAATTCCATGGAGAGCGTGTGAGAAAACCACACCGCTTCTGAAATAGAAACTGGGAGAAAACCATCCTCTCTTCTCTGAAATCATGGGATTAACCGTCGACCAAATACTCGACCTCTGACACAAGTGGAGCGGGCACGTGCTTAGATTAGGAAGTAGAGTATCGGGACGGGGTTGACATGTTTTGATCACCGACTGTAATCTCCGGTAAACTTAATGTAGTAGACGGGGGGGAATCCTTGGCCAATGGCACCGAGAAGCCCTCAACAACCCCACTCGCCCCCTCATCGCTATCCTCTTACCTGGATCTCAAAGCCAAACGCTTCCCCATCCTGCTTCTCCAGGATGACCGCCTTCCTGAAATTAAAAACAAGAAAAAATATATTAAAGAGTTTGTTTGTGGTGTAAAAAAAAACTATGCTCTGCCTTGTCCCCCCCCCCCCCCCGACCCCAACCAGGCTGTCTGGGTCTCGATGGATGAAAACTGATCATCGTACGGTTTAAATGGCACAAAACAATGACGAGGTTCTCTGCAAATTCTCTGGAACGATAAACCCTTCAGGGTTATCTGCTCTGGGATTCGCTGTATGTATGAAATAGCCTTGAAGTCTGGACGCTTACGGTCACAACAGCGTAAAATATGTGGAATGAAACAGTGGGTCCATCATTTAGCCTGGTGAGGATCATTTAAAGAGATGCTCAGATTGTTTCAATCAGGCTCTTCAAATACAAAAAACAGAAAAACAAAATAAAATGTATAAAATCCACAGTGCAAGACCTCGAAGGAAGAGATGGAAAAGCTGCACTTTAAGGACACAATGTAAACCTTTCTCCAATCTGTGGCCTTATGTAAATCACACAGCAAGGCATCTCCATTGACTTGGGACTGGACAAGTGCTCTACTTGGGCCCGAGCCGGCGTGTACGTCATAACAAAACGCACAACTGGACAAGGGTCTTTTTGGACTGAATTAAGGGATACCAAGATTGGCATCTGACTAAAAATGTCAGCGAATGCAAATTAATGAACAACTTCGTGGATATCCGACATAGCAAGACTTAAGATTAAAAAAAAAAAATTCAGCAACTTGAAAAAGGGACCGGCGCATTGTTGTCCACAAAAGGTTACATGAAAGAACCTTTTCATGGCCGTCACCATTTACTGTCCTTCTGAAACAAGAGAGCCGATTTTGAGACCGAACTACGAATTTGAATAAAGACCATTTGGATCTTCTGGTTAGGGGAAGACAACGCCAAAAAGAAAAAAAAAGACGAAAAAGGGAAGAACCTGGAGATGGGGTAAATGTGTGTGGAGGTGGGGGATGTACCTCTCTGGTTCTGGTGATTGAGTCAGTGGTTTCCATTTCTGCAGTCCGCTGCCCTGTACAAAGAAAACAAAACAAGACATGATGTATACAACCGGTTGGGATTTGTGCCACAGCCACATGAGGGGTTTCCCCTTTAACCTCCACTCCACCTACGTTTGGACTACTTCCAGTCCTTCAACTCTTGTAGCCAGCGTGCGCGCGTGTCTTTTCAAGCCTCCAAGCCACAATTGTGGCACGGAAACACAAGTGTTAAAACCAGTTATGCATGTGTGGCTGCTCTGTGTTTACCCAATGCACCGTCACAACACGAGAGAGGAGTTTCGAAGCATCTACTATATTTAGCCTCACCTTAACGCCAAGCTGGCTGGCTCGGGACACTGCTGACGCAGTCAAACACAAAAGCGCTGCTTTTCTGCTATTTCAGATGATCCGTTTCAGACACTGTGCGTGTTACATGTCACCCCATAAACGGACCAGACTGGGTCAATATTTGGCCTTCTGCCACAATTATCGCATTGAGGGAAAACCCGAGCCCACAGTTGGGTCTGGATCCACGCCCTGCTTTCACAAAGTAAATAAAAACCATATCGCATCCGTTAGGCTGCACTAAAACCACCTACAATCAATTCACCTCTGTTCTACCGCCACGCTCTTTAATGTTGGCCCTATGAAAGCCGGCTTTGTGCCACAGTTTCCACTGGTAGTAAAATGTTGCTTTCTTTATTTTCCCCAACACTTACAGAATTGTCCCAAGCCCTTCTCAATGAGTGCATTTATTCTTTAATGCCCCGAGAGACCAGCAGTGGGGTGTGTGTGTGTGTGTGTGTGTGTGTGTGTGTGTGTGTGTGTGTGTGACACGTGTGTGTGTGTGTGTGTGTGTGTGTGTGTGTGTGTGTGTGTGTGTGTGTGTGTGTGTGTGTGTGTGTGTTTGTGTATGGATGGGGGGAGGGTTCCTGCTCCTGTGTACAATGCACTGTTACAGGACACACTGCAGAAGGGAATACCTGTAGTTTATCTGTTTCTGTATACATCAGTGGTGCAAAACAGGTGAGCTGTTTTGTGTGTTTATAGTTGGTCCAGAACCAAGACTGGCCATCTACTCCAAGAGGGGACGTAGTCGTAGAAATAATAAACAGGACTTAGCCACGCAAACTTCAGACAGCCCTCTGCAACAACACCGGAGGATAGTTGTAACATTTGCTATTTTCTCGGTAAGGGCACGTCAGTGCATCGCACACTGGGTGGGTGGTCCCACATTCACCCTCTTTGGGCTACTGGTGGTCACCCGGAGGGCACGAGACATGTCAAGTAAGAGGTGAAAACATTTTTTTGCGCGACCTGTAGTGAGACAGCCCCGAGTACCCTGGCGGAACTAACGGGACACTTCTTCATTTTGCCCGTCTGTTTCCTTGATTTATCATTACCTTCTCCCCCCCCCCCTTTTCATATAAAGCAGTGCACTGCACGTGCCGTATACATGAAGTCTGATGAACCGATACAACGATCGATTGGGAGAGGAGTAGCCACCGCGGTGTGCTCAGATACTGGTTCGGAAAAGTACGTGTTCCAATTCAAGTCGACTTAAATCGAGCCTCTCTGATGGCGATACCCTGTGTGACGGCACCGAGCCCAACTCTCCGGACTGATGGGTGAGTAAAGCCGGGCCAGTTCTCCCCACCTTGTGACCTCACGGCAGCCGCGGCTGAGACGACCTCCGCATCCCGCAGCACGATGCAGCGCGCGCGCAACCCGACGCGGAACGTAAGCTCAAAACTTTAAAATTCGACTTTCTGGTTTCATACAACAAAGAGGTGAAAACTGCTTTACCCCCCCCTTTACCCCCATCCTCTCCCCCCATCCTTACCCTTTTGAAGTTTCTGGGCAACGTCCCGCCGGAGTAAGCCAGCGTCTTGTAGTTGTACACGTCCGAGGCGTTTGACGGCGACTCCGCAGTCCTGCAACTGTCCGATTTGGATGAAGGAAAATGATAAATGTCCCCGTCCCGTGTTGACGGTCCGCTCCCCGGGTCGTCTGAATTGACCTTTTTGAGTCTCCTGAATGTCATGTTTGCCTCGGACGTTGCTGGAGAGAATAAGCAACAGTTTATATATATATATAAAAACACAAACCCTGCGCCCGGATACGTGCGCGGCGGAGATGCTCCCAAGGCTTGTGGTCGCCAGCGTGCTGCCGGCTACAATGTGACTTCTTGTGAATAAAGAGCGCGGGGCGGGGGCGGGGACTCGGAGGAGCGAGCCACATTTGAAAGCCATTATACAGTTTGACGTGTGCGCGGACGACCCCGCCGTCTGTCCCGACGATCACACGACAACACGACTCGTCATTCGGATCAATTCTCCAGCCGATATTCAGACAATTATAGACTTGGAGGGCAGGGGGGGGGGTTCACGTGCTTCCGATAATGCCACGAAATTTGGTGCGGAGAAATAATTTCGCTAATTGTGTTAATGAGATGTATGGTGGATAGCCTTTTGAGACGGGTCACAAAAAAAAAATAAATACGAGCCCGAGCGAAGTGAAAGCCGCTAGGAAAAGTTTGGGGCTCGGATCGTTTCGCGGCCATCTGTGGCGTCGAACAGGCGAACGGCGCCCTCTTGTGGTCGAGAGTGGTAATTAGCTGCGGAGTCTGAAACGTCAACTCCTACGGCTAACGAAGATTCAGCCTCTACAAATGAATGAGAAATTATGTGACACCTTCTCAGCTATATAATTTCAGTCCGTGTATCCCAAATCAGGGCGTTAAGTGAAATGAAAGATAAGGAAAAAATAAGGGCATATCGTAAATGGGAATGTTTTGTTATCACACATTTGTGAAAGAAAGGGTTTCACATATTGTTTCTTATGAGCTCCCTCTGTGTCCTACATAATGTTTACTAGGTGAAAAAAAAAAGAAATCTGATTTATTTCTGTTGTCTTCAAGTCAAACACACAATTATTGTACTTTGGAAAGGCCTGGAAAAACCAACTATCAGTAAGAGGATGAAAGAATTGACATCCTCTCTATATAGGGAAAAAATACCTGTAGACTTCTTAAAAAGTAGCCCCCCAGAACTCCATGCGCTTTTAAAACACAAAACATGGACGGCAATATGAGGAATGTCACTTCTCTTCGTAAGATTATATATATATAATTGTTTATATATAATTGTTTATATACACTCACTGGCCACTTTATTAGGTACACCTTGCTAGTACCGGGTTGGACCCCCTTTTGCCTTCAGAACTGCCTTAATCCTTCATGGCATAGATTCAACAAGGTACTGGAAACATTCCTCAGAGAGTTTGGTCCATATTGACATGATAGCATCACCCAGTTGCTGCAGATTTGTCGGCTGCACATCCATGATGCGAATCTCCCGGTCCACCACATCCCAAAGGTGCTCTATTGGATTGAGATCTGGTGACTGTGGAGGCCATTTGAGTACAGTGAACTCATTGTCATGTTCAAGAAACCAGTCTGAGATGATTCGAGCTTTATGACATGGCGCGTTATCCTGCTGGAAGTAGCCATCAGAAGATGGGAACACTGTGGTCATAAAGGGATGGACATGGTCAGCAACAATACTCAGGTAGGCTGTGGCGTTGACATGATGCTCAATTGGTACTAAGGGGCCCAAAGTGTGCCAAGAAAATATCCCCTACACCATTACACCACCACCACCAGCCTGAACCATTGATACAAGGCAGGATGGATCCATGCTTTCATGTTGTTGACGCCAAATTCTGACCCTACCATCCGAATGTCGCAGCAGAAATCGAGACTCATCAGACCAGGCAACGTTTTTCCAATCTTCTGTTGTCCAATTTTGGTGAGCCTGTGCGAATTGTAGCCTCAGTTTCCTGTTCTTAGCTGACAGGAGTGGCACCCGGTGTGGTCTTCTGCTGCTGTAGCCCATCTGCCTCAAGGTTCGACGTGTTGTGCGTTCAGAGATGCTCTTCTGCATACCTCGGTTGTAATGAGTGGTTATTTGAGTTACTGTTGCCTTTCTGTCAGCTCGAACCAGTCTGGCCATTCTCCTCTGACCTCTGGCATCAACAAGGTATTTTCGCCCACAGAACTGCCGCTCACTGGATATTTTCTCTTTTTCGGACCGTTCTCTGTAAACCCTAGAGATGGTTGTGCGTGAAAATCCCAGTAGATCAGCAGTTTCTGAAATACTCAGACCAGCCCGTCTGGCACCAACAACCATGCCACGTTCAAAGTCACTTAAATCACCTTTCTTCCCCATTCTGATGCTCGGTTTGAACTGCAGCAGATCGTCTTGACCATGTCTACATGCCTAAATGCATTGAGTTGCTGCCATGTGATTGGCTGATTAGAAATTTGCGTTAACGAGCAGTTGGACAGGTGTGCCTAATAAAGTGGCCAGTGAGTGTGTATATATATATATAATTGTTTTTATATATATAATTGTTTATATATATATATATATATATATATATATATATATATATATATATATGTCATTGCATAAAGCCACAAATTAATTAGAACATTGGTTAGTCAGCAAGTGAAATTCAAAGAATATCACCTATTTATGATTTATGTCCTTTACAGTATGCAGAGACAAGCATGCCAAACGCTGATAGTTTATTTAAGTCTTTACACCATATGTAGTTTTGAAGCATTACTCTAACATTCAAGATCTATTGAAATGATATGACCGCTAAAAACATATAAATAAGGACCAAAGCATTTTGTAAACTACTTGAAATCCATTATTTCAAACCCAAACGACCACAAATTATAAATACGATGTGAGACCGTGTCACTTTTCCAGATATGACAATTTAAGAACAGCAGCAGCACTGAGAGGCCTCTCTAAACACGTGCACCCGCACGGCAGTGTACAGCGAGCCTACGCGTTAACATCCAGCATCATCTGCAAGGCTATAATAACCTTGCCTTTTTACTGTTCCCTGGCACCTTTTCAAGTATAGTCTGAAATATCTGAAAACAAAGATCGAAAATAAGGTCGTCTCAACTACAGTCGTAAAATGGAATTCTTATCTACAGAAAATCATGACTGAAACTCAAAAGTTTTCTAGTTTGTTCAAATTTATAAATTCACAAGTACATACAGTTGGCCTCGCAGACTTAAAGCTTTATAGCCACATGAATACCTTAATACTACAAGGTAAGTCACCCGTTCGGACATTGGGATCCTACTAACCGGTTCCTGGTGACTATGTCCCAACAGTAGGAGACACACAAAGGCACACAAAGCTCACTGAAGGTTCTCCTCGTCGCATTACATTCACAGAGTGATAGTAACAACTGGCAATGCTTCATAAACTGTCGTGCACCGGGGCAGATGGAGCAACATGTGTTCAGCGTTGATGATAGCGTCGAGTAAATTTGCTCAAAACCATTCATGCCACAATGCAAACACAAGTGTGTCCTCTAAAGGCCACACCTACAGTGAACTCTGTATTCATAAATAGAACGCCATGCTTCAATGGTTTGTGATGCATCTTCAGAACTCACTTGTGCATGCTCGGGCTATGCTGCAATGCAGTTTGCTTCTTTTTTTTCCTTTGCAACATACACATTCAAACAGAATTTTACAGACCAAAAGTGTTTCAGTCCTTAATCAAATATACAATAAGCAAGTGTATGCCAGTCACCGTTGTAACTCCTGCTGAGTTTTATTTGTAGTTGAAAAAACCAGATGACTTGGCCTGTGGAGCCATCAGCATACTGGCCTGATTCTTGTGTGTAATGTGAATCTGAGGAGATAAAAAAAAAATCAAGAGCAAAATGTCAAATAAACACAAGAACAGATATCATAATGAATTTTACCGGTGACAGTCTGTCCTACAATAAAGATCTGGTCACGCAAATGGAAATATCTGAGTCTTAATTTGTGTTGGTGTCGGATTTACCGTGCAGGGTGGCTGCATCCAAGGCTCTCCATCTATCTGCATTGGTAAAGCTTTTTTTGTCCTGAAAAAGTTGTAGAAGGAAGGAAAGTTAAAAAAAAAGAAGAAGAAGACAACGGATTCAAAAGTCATTCACATTGCGAATGTACCCTTGTGCAATTAGAATGTCAACAGAAGTACTAGCATACATAATTACATGATTATTGTTATGTTAAGACTTGCTAAGGATCATCATTAGCTGGTGCTCAAAGTCAACAGTGAGCAACTGGCAAGCTTTTACATCTCATACACAGGACAATGACAAGTAGGTACAGGCCCATGGGGAGTATTCCTCACCTGATGGTAATCTGGGATGTTTTTGCTAGCCTGACTGCACTCTTGAGGCCTGTATATATCTGTCCCATCTCCATGGCCCCTTCAAGGCCGACCACCTCTAACCGACGGTCACTGAGATCTGGCAAGAATCCATGGAGATACTGAATATCAGGCATAGAAATTCTGTTTTCCCAACCAAGACCAAAATGAGTACTAAAATCAACATCTGACAGTTTTTCATAGTCTGCATCAAGACTCAAGGGGGACTATCGATGCAGAAGCAGATGAATCATGCAATGTATAAACTGGAAATATTGCTATTATACCAATATTTCCAGTTTATACATTGCATGAAGTACTCAGCTTATATAGCTGAGTACTTCATGGTATTTTACTTTATGGGGATAATAAACATGTTTGAGATTATATGATGTTTGATTTAAGCAAATCACCAACTAAAGATAGACCAGTTCAGTGATCTCACATATACCTTTCTCTAACTTTACACTGCAGTTTAGTTAAAGTCAAAACAAGATACCTTGAGAGGTAACTTTCAGAATTTCAGAGTCCACAATCACGTCAGGCTCTTCTTGACCCATCAAGCCCTTTGTGTCGCATTTTTTGGTCTCCCCCCATAGGTTGGAGCCGCCATGCATGCTGGGAATGTTTAGGACAGCAACCCCCTCCAGAGACAGGCCACTCAAATCTAGAGGAGTGCCGCAGCACTAAGAAGAGCAGAGCAACAGGCCAAGAGAGGGAAACACCACATTAAACTGGAACAAATCTGTTATTTCCAGTCGAAGAAGGAATGCAAAGCGAATGGTTACGATTCCTTGAAATTGTGGGGGCTGCGCTCTCACCTCAATTGTTAAGAACTCGTTCAGTTTCTTGCAGGAAGCAGAGATGGTTTCCGAAGTTGCAAATTCAAAATACCACAGCTTGTTCTTCATTCTGGAGTCAAGAAACGGTTCTTTTATGTTTAGGGCAAAGTTTCACTTCCAGAAAACTGTCTGCCATTGCAGCACTTAGTGCTCTTTCTACAAAGGTTCAGGGGCAGTCAGCCTCCGACGTTAACTGCCATGGGTCTCTAACCAAACTACCTGGTGTCAGGCCGTTTGTGAGCTCTGAATATCTGTGGTTGCAAACAGGCAGAAATACATCTCGCAAAGCATGACGATAGAGTCCAAAATGAAATAGCATTACCTGAGTCTACTTGCTTTTGTTCATAAAGTCCTGTACATACACACTGAAAGCATGGTCACTAGACTGTGCCAGCTAAAAATAACCAGAGTCACAGTGACTACAGGTTTTCAGAGCAGTTACTGTCATTGGCTGAACATTCATGAAAATTCCTACAGAGGGAGCATGTGCTCTAAAATGGGGAAAAAGTGAGATGGCACTTTTAAGAGTCACATTTCTGCAAGATCCCAGAAAATCCCAACCCCCCCCCCCCCGGCCCAAAACATATGCTCTTACCTGCTATTGAATTTCTGGGGATGTTTCTCCCTCATCGTGTGAAATCGGTGGGCAATGGAGGCATCCTGTCAACACACGGCAGTATCCAAAAAGTGTAGGTAAGATAAAACTGGTGGGGTTTTTTTTAAACTGTTATTTAGGTAAAACTGGAGTTTAAATGAAAGGGGATGTTTTATTCTGTTCAACCTTAATTCATATGAACTCACAACTCCAATTGAGAAGTAGTTGTTGATGATCTCATATGGCACAAGGTCGCCCTTCTCCTGATTCTCATCTGTGATAACCTGAATACTCCAGCGGTCCATGAGCACCTGGGAGCTCCCCTCCAAATCTTTAAGGATACGACTCAGATCCATACCATCATATCCTATATAGAAGAAGAACAAAACACAGACTTTAGTTACGATGATCAGAACAGATCCAAGTCAGACTGATCACTTGTGTTCTGCTGCTGCCAAAACTAGACAGACTGGTAAAGAGATACAGAGCCTGACATACAGTGACTACATGTACACATACTATATATACCACATGACACACATAGAGGACAGGGAGACAACAATCCATTAACACAAGGGTTCAGAGGTTCAGTGAGTTCAGAACTTCAACGGCAGAAGGTACAGCTCCTTTTAAAGCGGCCCGTCTGCAGGTGAGGGATCTGTACTTGTGACCATTGTGAAGAATGGGTTGGGGGGGGTGAGTGGGATCCTGAGTTATGGTTAGAGCTCTGCGTATTATGGCTTCGCTATCGAGGCCTGATAGGTTCAGTCAGGGTCGTTCCCATATTTGAAAAAGTGTATTTTATCAAATTAGGATGGCAACATGACTATCATCTGACATTGAATGGATAATGCATTGCCCTGTGTGTGCAGATTGCATCTTAAGTGCATACATTTTTCAAGAACGTGGCGCTATAATCCCCCCATGCAGTTAAGCAGAGGCGGATCCAGACAGGTGGCAGGTGGGGTGGATGTTGGTGTGCAGCAGCTAAGCAATCAATGCAGCAGCTGCAGCACAGGCATTGACAAACAGCACGAACTGATTTCCTCCAGCGAAACACCGTTTCCTTTAGCAGGGGGAATTGTGATTGGCGTGTGGTTAATATGCGAGGCCAAATAGTTGAGCTGGCACCAGTTTTCTTAGGGACCCTGCTCCGTCCGTTAGAGCCATATATCACTAGGCCATATGCGCATATTTCCACACGACGGTACTGAAAACAGACAGAAAGGACAAAAAAAAAGAAAAAGAAAAAAAGTTCCACTGTCAAAGACATAAAACCGAGAAAACTGCAACTTGCATTCTTTTCTCACCTCCTCCCCATCGGAGACATCGTGCAAGATCATTTCCTGTGCCTAGAGGAAGCACAGCTACAGGTGGCCGCACCACAAGGTTGGCTTTGTCTGATTGTAAGACAAGGAAGGCGGGCAAGGATAAAGGAAATGCGTCACAGGGGATTCTTCTTTTTATTTTCTTAACACATGGCAAGGATACTTGTGTGTCTTTCATCACATTTACTCCATCTTACTCACCTATTGCATCAAGAATCCACCCCACCGTGCCATCGCCCCCGCACACCAAAATCCTGTAATCCT
This sequence comes from Lampris incognitus, assembly GCF_029633865.1. Taxonomy (NCBI): domain Eukaryota; kingdom Metazoa; phylum Chordata; class Actinopteri; order Lampriformes; family Lampridae; genus Lampris; species Lampris incognitus. Next base: position 12,180,639 of record NC_079212.1, on the reverse strand, counting down.
GTAGGTTTCTGAAGAAACTCAATCTGGACCCAAGACGTTCGCGTTGGAAACAGAGATGGAAATTATGACTTCGTTATGATAGGGACATAACAGGTGGTGTTTAAGGGTGTTATACTATTAATATGCTCGTTGCTGTTTGGGGGGGGGATTAAATACATAATAATTAAAGTTTTAAATACCCTGGCCCTGGTCCGCCATTCAGAAGGTTGTATACCTGCCGTGGATTCAGCAAATACTGAAATTTGCGCAGGACTCTGAAATAAACAAGATGACAAAATTAGACCGAAAAAAAAAAGTTCCTATATCGCACGTCTATTTTCCCATCAGTGCGTTCATCTTTTAACTCACCTTTCTCCCTGTTTTCCCCCACTTTTAGGGTTGACAAACACCAGAAGAGGATGCGTGTTTGGCACAGGGCAAATCTGTCGAACAATAAACAGGTGTTTTTTTTCTCCCTCTTGACAAATACCGTCGTATCAAAGCAAACCTAAATATGGTCACATTCTCCCCGACCAACCAGCTGCCCCCATACAGCCTGCTGCAATACGTCAGCTTATCATTAATAACAGATGACCCGAACTAACCGTCTTTAATTGGACTGGACAGTACCTGAAGCACCTGGCCGTCAGGTGTGGTATTGAGCTCGCTGTCCTCTGTCGGGCCGGCGCCCCCGTCCTTCATGTGGTTTGGCCTCTCCTTCGGGGAGCAAAACAGAAATCTTTCACATCACCGAGTTCAGAAGCGCAAACTCAGTAAAACTTCCAGACGCTGAAACGAGTCTTCATCCCCTACTTTTATCACAGGGTATATTGCCCATGGAGGGAGGATGTGGTCTCTGAGGGGTCCGCAGGTACACTCTGTTGGCTCCTGGGCTGCACACTCATCATGACACTACAGCCCGGTGGCAGAGAGACACATCACATGCAGGTGAATTTACGGCTCAACCACCGATTTCAGTGAATGAAAATAAAACATGAACGACAACAAAGGCACATACATAGACAGAATGGTGGTCCTGTACAGAAAGTACAGAAAATCACATTTCCTAAAGTTCTGCCAAACGAAGTGAAGTTCCTCCCTACCATACTGTGGCACCATACGCAGTGTTTGCCGGTTAAGCCCTGGTAGCTCTTAATCTTCTTCTGGCACTTATCACACTTAGAGTCACAGTTCCCACTCACCCAGTCATGTGCTGGAACCTGAAATATACGAGACATATTTTACATTACAAAGTCCACCTAATGGCGCACATGCTTTAAAGTGAACTCCAACTGAGTTGGCTGTGAACAGCAAATTTGCCAGGGTGTTGCCGCCATACCCCTGTTTCTTTCCTGGACTTGACATAGGTCTTGGTGCAGGGGTCAGGGTTCCTGTTTGCACAGCGGCCGTGAACTGTGTATTTACAACCTGAGAGACAGCACACATAAAGCAGCTGTCATGTGATGTTGAACTGAATGTGAATGTCAAATTGCTGTGTCAATGTTGAGGCTTGCAGGTCTATCTATCTGTCTGTCTGTCTGTCTGTCTGTCTGCCTGCCTGCCTGCCTGCCTGCCTGTCTGTCTGTCTGTCTGTCTGTCTGTCTATCTATCTATCTATCTATCTATCTATCTATCTATCTATCTATCTATATAAATGTATGTATGTATGTATGTATGTATGTATGTATGTATGTATGTATGTATGTATGTATGTATGTATGTGTGTGTGTATGTATGTATGTATGTATGTATGTATGTGTATGTATGTATGTATGTATGTATGTATGTATGTATGTATGTATGTATGTATGTATGTATGTATGTATGTATGTATGTATGTATGTATATGTCTGTCTGTCTGTCTGTCTGTCTGTCTATCAACATCTATATCTATATATACATACATACAATCCTGCTTAACATTGCAGGGTCATTTTAAAAAGGAAAAATAATCCGGCAATATTAAGGTATGAGTTCACATAATATTACTGGGGAGATTACTTTCATTTCATTTTTAATCATTACTTTGAATAAATTCATTTTCCAGCCAGCCTGATGACAAATGTGATGGTTGTATTGCCCTCTTCTGGTGCAAACGCGTACTCACAAGTACAGCACAGCCCCTGCTTCCTCAGCCCCAGCAGCATGCACTGACACACATTGCAGTAAACGGGCTTGTTGAAATGCTTCATCCTCCAAAGGTGCTGCCCATCTTTCTGCGTCATCTGTAGGCAGATGAGAAGTAAGATGTTGATGCATCGCCGAAGGAGGCGACACCGAGCATGATAGGCGGTTAATGGTTTAGGGGCTTTGCTACTGACGCACGTTTGTGAGTTGTATCAAGACAGATGAGCGTTACGAGTTTTTGTAGGCATTCTTTGCACTGGTAACAGATCATCGCCTATGAAGTCACCGTAATAGACTGTGGTGTACTTCTGCGCTTCTAACAAGGCTTGCGGGAGGTCAATAACGCCTCTCTTTTACCATAGTTCTTAAAATTTGCATCTCATTTCATGAACCCTCTCATACAGACGCTGCGACAAAGGCCTGGTTTTAACACCCACTCTCCGCTAATACTGGCTTAATGAGATTTCTGAGGATATATAGCTCTCCAGATGCACTGTATGGCAGCATTCACTATAAGGTTACTTAAATCTGATCATATACTGTCCGGTGCGTTTATCCAGATTACAGGCAGGAATTACTTCTTTTTTTTCCCCCCCGGACCCTGGTTTGAAGCATGATGCACCAGACCTGTTAGTCATGGCACGAGTCATGGAGCGTAGCCCCCAGTTCAACACGTAGCAACTGTGAGGGGGCTGAATGCATGAGCCCTGGACCTCGGATGGTCGTTGGTGGCTGAAAATAGCCTGAGGGGGAAGTCCCTAACATTGTTCTAGAGGCGAGAGACACAGGCACAGAGCCTGGTTCATAGTTTTCAGATCCACCCAGCTCACTGCCAGTCCCACAGACAACTAGTTGTACTTCACAGTCTTGGGAACAAGTGAAACAGTTTCCATAAGACCCCATGAACACGTTTCAATTTTCTCCTAATATTCGAAAACTCATCCTGCAACTACTAGACGCCGGCCAGGAAAGCCATTTTGAGTCAACCCTTGATTGCATCTGTGATTATTGATTGTTCTTTACCGTATGAAATAATCAGTGCATCAGCCTACGGGGTGCCGTGTCGTGCAAGGGAGGGACTGTAATGACTGTAAATGTGCACGCAGATTATGCAGAGCTAATGGAAAACAGCAAACCACTCTGATGGTGCAGGGCTTGCATGAAAGGAAAGATGATATTACCTCACCCCTGTAACACTGAGTCTGCAAAAAGACCTTTAAGAGAGGGAGGCAATGGACAGAGCTATGCAAAGGCCGGGTTTCACTGGCGTGGTTCAAGTTATTTCTGCCGCCTCTTAAAAAAATACTAAAGTTAGAAGTGTGTCTGCTTTTGTAAACATGGCATACCTGCGCCTATGTGCTGTACACAGAAACAAATAAAATTTTACTACATCAAACCTGTTTTATTACCACTTATATGCATGAGAGACATTCACTTGATCATCTATTTATATGAAATATAGAGAAAACAAAACTTTCATGCATCTTTATACTACTTTTGGAAAAAAAAACATGTCCAAGTAAAGCATCAAATGAAATTCCTGGTATGTGAAAACTTGCTTGGCATATGAAACAGATTCTGATTCTGATTCTTACTCTGAAATAACCACGTATCTGAACTGTACTTGTTGGGCCAACACTACATTAAAAAAACAAAAAACAAAAACAACTGACTGAAGAATTTGCACTTGATTGTACCTTCAGTCCCAGTAAAACCAGCAAAGGAACGTTGTTCATGCCACCCTCCACCCACTCCTCCAGAGATACCGTGCCGCTGCTGTCAGCATCAATTGCTGTCATCATGTCCTTCAGTACCTGATGAAATGACAGCAACTAGCATCCAAATATCACACAACATTCTGGCTCCCGATAGGATTCCAACTTTTCAGACACTACTCATGCCTGGGAATATATATGGGATTCGGCTTGTATGCAGATGCTTATCATTTCTACTATCAATAGAAAATGAGTAACGAAGCTTTAGAGCCTCCCAGAGGACATAAACATCGCGTACCTTTGCCAAACAGACATGGCCTGTTAGGTAATCTCATTGCACGCTGCAAGTATAACTTGCACTCTGCAAGTTATGCTTGCAGCGTGCAAGTTATACTTGCAGGGTGCATTATGCCAAACAGATGGCGTTACGTCAGAGGCAGGCTGTGGCAGGTTACCTCTAAATCTACATTTAGTATTTCCCCTCAGTTGAGAGTGCAACATCTATAGGTTTGTGTTTGTTTCAAAGAAGCTTGCATTTAGGTACACAGTATCCTGGATCTTACCGGTCTGAGTTCTGACACGTCCCAGCCGAGGTAATCTGCAGCATGCATCATTTGAGCGATAATCCTGTCCACCTCCTATTCGTTCAGAAAAGTCGAGAAGCACTTACTTTAGTGGCATGGTTAGTGTAACCAACGTCCTGTGCATAGCTTGTGAAGATGCAAGGGAAATGTGTTGGAAAATATAGCTTTAGGTGAACCTCTATGGCAAGTCTATCTACTGCTTCATGTCACAAGTGATGTTTGGCTGTAGCGGGTGGAAGGATGATTCAGTGACTTACGGAGCTGTCAAGGACTCCATTGCCGTCCCTGTCATAGAGCTTGAAAGCGACTGAAAGGGAGGGAGACAAAGACGAGGAGACAAAGTCATCACTTCAAAATTACTTCAGGGGGAATAACTGTGGCAGAAAGGGAGGAAAAAAAAGAGAACACAACCAGGACTCACACTCCAACTTGTCCCTGGGTTGGCCATCCTCCAGCAGAGAGAAGTAACACGAAACATCCTTCAGAAAGACCTCTTCTGCAAAGGGAGACGTGTGTGTGACGGGGTTGTGAATACTGCGTTTACTACATCTGTGTACAAAGTACTGTACATGCTAGTTAGTAAGTTTGTGAGCAGTGATGGAGGAATATAAGGCAAATAAGCTAAGCTGTGACTCGACACAGGGCATACTGATGACTAAGAAAGAGTCAGTCTTGTTTAGCTCACTGGCAGTGTCCTCTTGGGCCAGCTCGGAGTTCTGGAAGGAGCGAAATAGCCGCTGGCAGAGATCCACAGGGAAGTCTTCCACTTCTAAATAGGTCTTCAGGAAGAGACGGAAGCCCTCTTCATTGATGCACTGGAAAGGATGAGCGAAGCGGAAAAGCGAGCTGTTTACAATTACTGTTTGTGTGCGCTGTCGTGTCAATTCGCCCTCCGCGGCTCGCAAATGTGCTCATTAAAGGCTTACGTAAGATGACAAACGTTCAGTGTGCGACAGAAAGCAAGCTACTCCCTAAATAATTGAGTCGATCGCTTATGACTTCATATTTCCATTTCTTGGGGCTAACAGGCATTATTCCCTTGATAATGGTGAACCACAAACCCATTTCTTGTTGACATTATTCCATTTCCCTGCCCAGTAACCTACTAAGCTGCTCCAGTAATAAATAATGTTGCTGCAAAATGGTCAGACCTCAAGGCAATGTGGAAAAAAAAAAAAGACTGGAGAAAAGGAAAAGGGGAAGGAAAAACAAGAGTGTCGTGGAATTAGTATGCACACATTATCACCTACTGTAGTTACAGCTAATATACGACTCGGAAGCCCAGATTGAATATTAATAACAGTTGCAGATGGGGAATCCCACCTTCATCATTTTCCCAGTCACAAGTATTACTACTTCCTTCCATCTGCAGCACAAAATCGCACATCCAAATGACCATATCTGTAAATTACTCCTATGACTGGCTCCTGCACAAACGACAGGGCGATGTCGGCTGCTGATCTACAGTATTGGAAAGACTATCTTATCTCGTCCACATTTGTGCTTACTCGGCACGAGGGCAGCCAGCACCCTGCTCCGGAGGGCCTTGCTGTGTGGGCAAAATTAAAGGAGAAATTTGCATTTGCAGCTTCACACGGATGCGAAGAAGAAAATTCCCCTTTGACAGGTTAATAATCTCATTCGTTAGTAATTTTCTTTAATCGACGTGATCACTTGGATAAAAACGAATGACTCCCCAACGTCACATCTTCGTGTCCCCCTACCGCGCTCCACTGCGGGTTGCAATTCGCTATGTTATGCACCATTTTGATCACATGTCCCGGGTGAATTTGGAAAGCATCGTGTGGACAAAATGTCCCCTCACCTCTCCGTGTCTGTGTTGGGCCAGACTGCCATCTGCATTAAACTCCCTCAGCACATCCTTCACCTTCACGCTACAGTCTGGGAGGACAGACACAGGGGGTCACACAGGAATATGTGTTCATTTGTGCACACCATGGCATCAGCTCCAGTTTGCATGCACTTTACTTTTAAAGACATAACATGTGTGCTCTCACACACACACAAACTAGAACAGGCAAATTAGGATTTGCGACAAATGTATACTTAATCTATGCACAGTTAAATCACTAGTATTTTATATTTTGATTCAAGGACAAAATTTCTGCTACACTTATCAAGACACTATAGCTGTAGGTCTGGCAGAAACAACTACGGGAAAACTACGGTTTACATAAAATGTGAGACTACTGACTCCTCTAGATACGAGCGAGGGTAAATGAGTGTGTGTGTGGGTGGAAGTGGAGAGAGAGAGCGGGGGGGGGGCTAAAAGCGCAGAGAAACCGCCCGCCCGCATGCCTGCCTGCCTGTCTGTACTCACATTCAATGTACTGCTGCAGCTGGATGAAGTCGACGGGGTTCAGCTCCTTAACCTCTGGGTCTGTGGGGGTGGACATGGTGCCTGCTTCTGCACTAACAGCCTGCCTGCGAGCAGGCGGGACGAAGAGTGAGATAGAAATGGGAGCAAAGGGAGAGAGAGAGAAGGGGAGGCGGATTACTCTGCTGCTTTAGAAACACACACACACACACACACACACACGCACAAAACAAAACAAAAAAACATGGCTACAAGCGAACACGCTCGGATGTAAGAAATACGGAGAATCGCAGTGTTTTGCTTCCTTGCATCTGTCAAAACAGCAGCAAGTCAACAACTACGGGGCGAAAGCCTCCCAAAAAACCGAGGCTGCCGACTTTCTTCACACGTTTGCCTAAAAATAACACTGACCTTCACGTGACCTCAGTGATGAGCGTTGCCTTTACGAGAGGTAACTAGGCAGATTATCGCTACGTTGTTCCGTGTAGTATCGAGTCAAGCCCATTTTATTTGTGTAGCCCAATATCGGAGCCCCCCCCTTTTTTTTTATACTCCCCAATTGTATCCGGGCAATTACCCCACTCTTCTGAGCCGTCCGGGTCGCTGCTCCACCCCCTCTGCCGACTTGGGGAGGGCTGCAGACTAGTCAAGTCCATTTTATTTGTATAGCCCAATACCACAAATTACAAATTTGCCTCAGGGGGCTTTACAGCAAGACAACATCCTGTCCTTAGACCCTCTCATCGGATAAGGAACAACTCCCTTAAAAAAAAGAAGAAGCAGTGAACAGGGAGAAAAAATAGGAAGAAACCTCAGGGAGAGCAACAGAGGAGGCATCTCTCTCCCAAGACGGACAACGTGCAATGGATGTTGTGTACTACCACATGCCTCCTCCGATACATGTGGAGTCACCAGTCGCTTCTTTTCACCTGACAGTGAGGAGTTTCACCAGGGGGACGTAGCACATGGGAGAGTCATGCTATTCCCCTCAGTTCCCCTTCCCCCCCCAACGAACAGGCGCCACGACCAACCAATCAGAGGAGGCGCTAGTGCAGCAACCAGGACCACATACCCACATCCGGCTTCCCACCCGCAGACACGGCCAATTGTGTCTCTAGGGACACCCGACCCAGCCGGACGGGGGGATTCGAACTGCTGATCCCCATGTTGGTAGGCAACGGAATGGCCCGCCACGCCACCCGGACGCCCTCCAGGGGCCCATTTTAAGAATCTCACAGTCCTCTTTTAGAAACCGGTGGTGTGGACTAATGACGGTATGGATAAATGTCTCGTGCTGTAAAATGCAAATGTAAAACGTGAACATTTTCGTGTGCTGTTTCACGCTCCTTCTCATCGCTGGTGGCAATAAGTTCACTGGCGACTCAAAACTGGGGCCTGGTGCAAAGTCAAGTAAAATTGATGTCAGGCCAACGACACCCAAAATACTTTGGTCTCCAGAGATGCTGTACCCAGAAATCCTTTTCGGCGAACATTAGTTCCAAGCTGTTAACCCAGATCGGTTTTATTAAGCGCAGGTTGTCTTGTTGAGAGCAGGATTTATGACGTGTTTGTGTAACGTTACATTTGACGGAGGGGAATTAGTGAAGGGGAGCGTTTGTAAAGCAGTAGCAATAAAACTAAGTTACAGTACTAGGGTATTGCCTCGAGCTTGGCATGGCGACTTGTAGTTGAATTCCTTGTACAAATACAACACACACATTTCATTCATTCATTCAGTCATTATCCAAACCGCTTATCCTTACTCAGGGTCATGGGGATGCTGGAGCCTATCCCAGCAGTCACTGGGCAGCAGGCGGGGAGACACCCTGGACAGGCCGCCAGTCCATCACAGGACCAACACACACATACACACACACACATATACACACACAAGGACAATTTAGTACGGTCGATTCCCCTGACCTACTTGTCTTTGGAGTGTGGGAGGAAACCGGAGCCCCCGGAGGAAACCCACACAGACACGGGGAGAACATGCAAACTCCACACAGAGGACGACCCGGGATGACCCCCAAGGTTGGACGACCCCGGGGCCCGAACCCAGAACCTTCTTGCTGTGAGGCGACCGCGCTAAGCACTGTGCCACAAAAACATGAGAAATTTAATGAGAATTAAAAGAAAAAAAAATTTTAAATTCACAATAATTTAAATTTTCCAAATGGAAACGATAACTTCCATCTACTTCCGTGGTACTGATCATTGCAGTCCACTGGTTTTATGACGTCTCCCGGTCCAGTGACGGTATACCACACTAGCTGTGACGGAACAAAAATCCAAATCCAAATCAAAGGGTCTCAAGGAGAGAAGTTAGCGGCGACAAAAGCGATAAAATAATCCGACATAACAGCCGCTCTTGGCTCCACATGCTGCGTCTGGGCTCTGAAAGGGTCACGCTGCCCCCCCCCATTTAATTCCCTCAAAAAGCTCAGCAGCGTTGCCTAGCAGTGTTGTTTATGCAGGTGCCTCATGTGGAAACGGGGGAGAGTCCACGGCAAAATGACACTTATGAGGGAGCGACCGACACGATCGCAACACGGTCCTCCAAAAGGAATCCACCGCTAATCTCCAACTGTTCTACGCCCGTTTTAAACCCAAAATAGCTCAACCGGCTCCGGACATGGCGCACTATAAATAAACACACGATGGCTTACGAAAGGCCCGTTTGCACCGAATCCACATTTTTGAAAACCTTTCTAGGTTACCGCCTCGTGTCGTTTGTCTCGCCGTTTTATCCCCCCCCTCCCCAAAAAAAGCAGCACGCTAACCTATGTGGGATGTCCTCTTTCTTCCCGCCGACCGAGCACCATCACTATTGTCTGGTCTGCGTTCTCAAGCCTATCCGAGTAATCTGATTCTTCACTTCCTGATAAGATAATTATTTGCATGCTTAATGTTCACATGCAGAGCAGGCATCACGACCCGTGAGATGACCCGGTGCAGCAGAGAGGCCTTCACGGCAGGGTGGACTAGATGGAGAAAAGGAAAAGGATGTATGTACACCTCTGCAGCTATCACGGCCGTCTCTGCTCTTCACACGCAGGGTTTGTCGACAACAAAACAGGCCGCAGGTTAAAATGGCCAGTTCAGGCAACTGAAGAAAGCATCTCGAGAGGCTCGTAATCTGATTGTGGGACGTCTGTGTGGTTACTTAAACTTAAGCAGGCCACGAGACAAACTGCTGCTGGCTACGGTCCCAGTGACATTACGTGCACATAGAGTTATGCAAGATATGTGGTTTGATGTGATTAGTTTTCAGGTGACTTCTGCCAACGCACTGCAGGGAAAAAGGTATGAAGCACAAAGAGGTGCTCTTCCTCATCATAACGGTGATTTTTTTTTTTTTTTTTTTTTGCAATACAAGGAGACATCTTAACATGATGTGGTACTTTGTTTTCCTATGTAACGGCCTGGTTTTTTTTTTAATCATTACTCAAACCTTTGTTGTTTCGTTGGGGTTGTGCAAGGACAAGTGGAATTTGAATGCAGGCGAAGGTGGGGCCGCATTATGTTCAGAAAACTGCCCTGTTATTTAGAGTGGTTTCGTTTAGTACGAGGCTTTTCAGATTTCCGTAGGAAGCAGACAAGTACGTCATTCAAAACAATGAGAAGAAGAGTTTACAATTTCGAGCCATGGCACAATCGTCAAAATCCACCCCCGAATAAATAGCTGAGGAATCATCTGATTGAAGCAAATGAGAAATTTCTCCCCGCACGTAGACCAGAAACAGATGTGCAATTGATAAACCCAAAGCCAGCTGAATGCTTCACAGGCACGATTTCTTGAGAAAGTTTATAGCGGCGACTTAAAGGCTTTACTTAAGGCTCTGCCTGACATCATCTACAATCAACAAGTAGCACGCCTGTAGTAATTTCTGCAAAATGTCATTGTTCCAAATCACCAACTGATCCTAAGCCACGAGGCACTTTGCTGTACACGAGTTGTCTCAAGGTATAGTTGGGGATGACCTTTTCCATGCAGGCCGATGTTTGCGCAATCTGTCACAGCGCCCACGCCTCGTGTCAAGGAAATCTGCTGTTTTGTAACACTTGCAAGGGTGCAAGCCTTTCGACTCCTTCCCGTTGTGGTTGGAAAACATGGGTAAGGTTCTTTAAGCAAAGGGTGAGTAGCCTACGTCTGACGCTATGTTGTGTGTAGAGTTGGCTTTGGTTTTTTTTTGTTTTTTTTGGGGGGGGTTTCTCTCCCCCAAACGAAACCACACCGATCACCCTCACTGAATTCTGTGCTGATTACATCAGGCTAGCTGAGGCGAAGGGGAAGGACACGCACGATGGTTGCTATGGAAAGTGTTTCCCCTCCATCAGCTGCTCTCTCTCAGAGCCGTGGTGCCACGGGTGACTAACAGGTAGGAGGAGGGGTGATGATGGTGGCGGCAGCGGTGGTGGTGTGTGGGGGAGGCAGCTCGGGGGAAGGTGGGAGCCCGGGGCTGGTGTCTGTGAGTGAGTCTTCCCCCTTGCACGTCCGCCTCCTACCGCACAGTGTGAGCCACATAATTCGGCCTTCTAAGCCAGAGGCCGCGCTCCAAATTGCATTCTACATGCAGACGCTACCGTGACTCATCGCATGAACGAGGGAAGACTCCCTCGCTATAAATGGAACGTTTGCAGCCGGGGTCACTTCTCGGGCCGAGCTGGAAGCTCCAAAACCAGGAGGGATCCTCCACGCCGCGTCGACGTCTTCTCCTGAAATTCAGTGTCAGGTAATCCCCCCCGAAGACCAATCCGTGTAAGTGAGCGAGCAACTGTCGCGCGGGTCTCAGGGCGAGGTGTCGCCGCAGGGGAACGTGAGAGGCGCGAGGGAAGTCCGTCAGTCGCGGCTGTAACGGGAGGAACTGGGGGAGAGCCACAACAGCGTGAGTGGCGGTATTCATGGGGGGGGACAGCTTTGCTTGTTTTCTGGCTTGAAAGTCAGCACTGCCCGTCATCACTCTAAGTTCTGACTTGAATGTGACTTACGTAACCGTGTTTGTGTGGAGGCAGCCCTGACGAATTCGGCGCTGCATCAAACACGACGCCTCAAACTGGCCTAGACTTGTGCCGGGAACGAATTCTCGTTCGACAGCCACGTCTCCACACATCAGGGTGGTCGTTTTGCACATCACCGCTCATCCAGTGCACAACTGAAACTGATAACGGCGCAGAATAATGTGAATAAATCCATCAAATAGCGCAAAAGGACACAAGTGACAATTATTAAGTCATTACTACAGGCGGTACCTTCAGTGCCAGGAATACCAAGGCACAAGGTGTGCCATTATGTTTGATGTATGTGATGCTAATCCTCTTAGTGTGTGTGTGTGTGTGTGTGTGGGGTAGTGGGTTTTTATGATATGGTATGGCAAAGTCGGTTTAAAGTTGAGCTGCACTTAAGCAAATTGCACACAACTCTACCGACATGGCAACGGGGTGCGGCATCTACAATCAACCCACACGTATCCTAAGTCGGTTTATCAACCACAAAAGGAAAACACAGAGCTTAGCTACATACTCATTACTAAGGCGCCAAGTGCACAGTTTGATGTAACGCCATGTTCTACATATCCTCCGATGAGAGACAGGAAAAAAAACAAGTATATGAGACATTACAAGTCAGACACCCACTCTCTATTCTACCACGCCATATATGGCACAGAGCCAGCGATGTAGTGATAAATGCAAAGGTGTGTAGAGACGATCATGATCTTCAGTCAGTGATCGTCTCAAGGCAGCCGACTTACCAATATCGGCAATATTGTCAGAAAATCATCAATTTGTGTATTGTCCCATCGAAATGCACTATTCTCTATAACATACGTTAATTTGATGCTATTTGCTTTGAAGTAAATGGGGAACTTATACGATGAAGATATATGTCGGCGTGGAAAAAAACTTGGGTAAATAGTGTGCACATGAAAAGGTGGGTGAACTGAATTTGGGTGCATTTAACCTCCGCCATACCAACTGAAGACAGGCTTTAAATTCTGCTACATTACTCGGACCACTGAATGGGTTAGATAGTTCAGCTGCAGCCTCTACTATACCAAGAGGTAAACATCAACAACGGACCATTTGACCCCCACATCAGCACCGATCGCCTGTGGCTGAAAGCCCACTCGCATCAAGAGACACAGTGGCCATGGTGCTGAGACTTCCCAGCTTTGAGCCTCTTCCACCAGAGATAGTCACCTTATCAGAAGAAAGACAGAAAGAAAGACGCTTTATTTGTCATTGTAAACAAGCATACAACGAAATTCATCCTCTGCATTTGCCCCATCCCAGCAGACACTGTAGCTAGAAGCAGTGGGCAGCCGCTGTGCAGCACCCAGGGACCAACTCCAGTTCTTCTTGCCGTGCCTCGGGCAGCGGCACAGACAGGAATATGAACTCTAACGTGCATGTATTTCATGGTGGGAGGAAACCCACGCAGACCCGGGGAGAATATGCAAACTCCACACAGAAAGGACCCGGGAGGGCCTGGGGTTCGCACCCAGGACCTTCTTGCTGTGAGGCAACAGTGCTGACCCCTGGGCCACCGCTTTGGTTTGCAGAGGTATGCATTCATCAGGACGTACAGTGGTTCTGATAGTGACAATTCATTCATAGATAAGCATCAAGGCTTTTTGTGGTTATTATTTTTCTTTTAAGCGTTGATTATGTGGACTGTGGTGAAATCACAGTAATGGGGTTATCTATGAGAAAACACTGACAGTCTCGGCAATGCCTGCCTGTGCCCACTATCAGCTCGCTCCCAATGTGGAGATCTTACTACTATTTACTGTTTGACGAGTGCAAAAGAAAATATTGTTGGTAGCACTTCTCAAATGAGAGAAATTAACAAAAGCATTTATTTTACAATTTACTTGCTTGGTTAATGGACCGGTAACATGCATCAACACCTTTCCAAAAATGCATTGTCAGATAAGATAAAATATGCGTGTGTGTGCAAGTTGTCATACTTGGCGTGATTTGTTCCTACTGTCGTTGGGACGTGTGCACGTGAACGGGCAGTGACGCTGCAGCATAACGATATTGTAACGTGCACGGATTAGCGGACACGCTGGCCGCTGGCTCGCGGGTCTGACCCTTGAGTTGTCCCCCGAATTCGCCACGACATCCTCGTGTCGTCTCGCAGCCAAGTCCTTGGCTATTCGCCATCCCGAAGCTGCTCCGCTGCAGGCGAACCCCCCCCCCCCCCGGCGCTGCTCCCCAGCACCGTGACCCGTGTGCCGTCCTGAGCCGCCCGAATGACCCGCAAGAGGGCCGGCCGGCTTCCCTCACCACGCGAACCGCAGCTTTGCCTTAAAACAAGGCACACGAACGCGTAAAAACAGAGATCGGACGACGAGGGGAAGCTGACGTTACACGACTCGACGCCGGACGAAAAACACGAGATGATCCGTCAAAAGTGCCCAGCGTTAGCTAATTAAAAGCGGCACGCACCCCCCCCCCCCCCGCGTGTCTTGGCGAGTTACTCCGGCGTCAGCGTCAGGTGTAAGTCCGCAGGATCCTCCGCGCAAGCAAACCCCCCCCCCTCTCCCTGGCTCGCACAGTTAAAGCGCTATAAACGGCGATCGGGACGAGTCTTCTCGGAAACCCCCCCCCCCCCCCAGATGTCAAACTGCCGAAACAACAGGCTGCTCACCGTTATTATCGTTATGGTTACACCGCCGTTCGACGGCTGATATGCGACAACGGCAACGGGCGCTAAAGTTGGACCGGCGCGAGCGCAGCGGGGCCGCCCGGTCTGAGGGTCGTTACCTTCACAGCGCGGCTCCGCCCGGCCTGAGGGTCGTTACCTTTCACGGCGCGGCTCCGTCCGGTCTCCTCCAAGTAGTCACGGTGCCGACCAACAACTGGAACAATTCCCGTGTTTTCCGCGCCGGCGGAGGGGAGGGAGGGAGGGAGAGGAGGGAGTGGGGGGGGGGGACGGGACTGTCACTTTACAACAAATCCCGCAGCCCGACCCAGTCTGCGGACGAACTGCGAGGAAAGAAAAGAGAAGAAGAAAAAAAGAAAAACGAAAAAAAAACAAACCCCCCCGTATCAGCGAAGGCGAGGCTGACTTACTCCCACGCCCGACTCAGTCGGACTGTCGCTCCCGCACCGTGAAAGCGCCGCCTAACTCAGGCATCTCTGCGTGCACTTTGACCGACGTGATAGCGCAGCCCTCGCTAGTAGGGTTTCCCGCGTTAGCGCGACTGTCTCTGTGTTTACTCGTTTTTCTTCTTCTTCTTCTTCTTTTAAATTAATCAAAACACACACACGCACACACACGCACACACACGCACACACACACACACACACACACACACACACACACACACACACACACACACACACACACATAAAAGCAGAGAAACAACAGGAAGTATAACATGCATTTGAGTACGTACACATGCAGACCGACAGACAGGCCGACAGACAGACAGACAGGCAGACAGACAGACCGACAGACAGGCCGACAGACAGGCCGACAGACAGACAGACCGACAGACAGGCCGACAGACAGACAGGCAGACAGACAGGCCGTTTGCAAGGAGGAAAAAAAGGTGCTAAGCCACTTTGAATGACCTTTTCCACATGTGGGTGCTACGTACAACGGGTATGCAAGCAGTGGGGATGATACGACCTCGTCTCCTCCTCCTCCTCATCATCATCATAATAATGGTTGATGAAGTATCAGAAAACATGGATTTTAACTGTAAACGTGCGACGTATCTTAAGAGGCCAATGACGCCGGCGAGCGCCAGGTTTATAAAGGTAACAGAAGCGGCGTGGAAGGAAACCAAAACAAGAGACTCGCTGAAGAGCCACAGCCACACAGAGACACACTCGATCAACAACGTCAGACGTGCCGTTTGGTGCAGCAGTGGTTTTGCATTCCACTAAGCACAATGGTTGGGGTTTAGGCTCCACAATAGGGCGGATACCAGAACTATGAAAACATTGGGAGTCTGGGGTATAGTGGGAGAGGGAGAGAGAGAGAGAGAGAGACCTATGAATAAGTGGTGGAACTTGCTCTCTTTGTAATTCAGAGCTCATTTCGGGGTCGATATTGTAATCCACTTAATCATAAGTGCTGCTGCTGATCTGGTCCTGGAAAAGAAATAGAAAAAAAGAGACGTGCCTTTCCTCACCACTGAAAGCTTTGCATTATGTGTTTGGCCGCTGTGGCCCTCAGACATGAAACGCCCTGCAGATCACTAGTGACATGATGTGGCAAAAACAAGGAACTACACATTTCTCCAAAAGCAAGTCATTTTGTAATTAACCAGGGAAGTACACCCTTGTGGAATAAGATTCAAGATTTTATTACTTCTTCTGTACAGCACAGCACATAAGATAACGGACATAAAACAAAAACACCGACAAGGGGGGAAACCAGAGGCCTCAATCCAAACCCAGTCTGTTTACGCTCCATGAGGACACTGAAATGGACTTCTTAAGTACTGTCTGCCTTGCAAGTGTTGTGTGTGTGTGTGTGTGTGCGCCTGATAATTTAACTCTTTCTGATCCTGAAAGCGCCAACGGACACTCCCAATATCTCAACAACATCACACTTATGTTTGGAGAGACATGTCAGTGAGCAGATGTTTACCGAATCAGAAAATGAATCTATTTAAATTCTCACAAAAAAGATCAAGAAAGGATCAAGGAAGCACAGATGTGAACAATTGTGATATGTGAAATAAAATGTATCTCACTTTGTGAAAGTCGAAATGTTAAACTTCATTTTAACACTTTCAACGGGACCCTACATTCTGACTATATACAACCGAGGCAACCAAAATACAAAAAAACTTAACCCTCCACAAAATCAATTTTTTCTTCTACAAGGACCTTCGAACGCACTGAGAAAGAACATTTAGATACAACAACATGATGACATCTTTCAAGCCTGTTCATGTAAAAGGCAACACAATAAATAAAACAAATGGCACATAAGTTTGGACTGTCTGAAGTGAGACGTCTCATTAAATATTCACAAGAAACAAACTAAAGCGAGCAAGCAAATAAAAAAAGTGAACATCAATTGAGACAGTGACAAGTCGACGAAATAAAAAGGGAAACAAAAAGCCAAGAAAAGAAATCACAGTCAAATTACATAAGAATAAGGATAATATGTTTAAAATTCAATATAATATTTCTATTTACAAGCATTTGTACAATTGAGGACATTAAATTGAGGGTCAAGGGTGTTACTATATAAAGTACATGAAGCAGAACAATCAGATTGCAGATCGTGTAAAGCACTATATATCAAGCTATAAGCCTTGTAAACATTTCATCTCACCATATTTCTTTGATATCATCAGTCAAACTGACTTCCCATTTGCCAGGTTCATTTAGTATATGTCCTTACTTTAAGGCATAAGTAACAAGTATGTGAGTGACCACTTGTTATAAGACTAGGGTCTCATTTTTATTGAGCCAGATTTATAGCGAGGTTTCATTATGAATAGATAACCATTCATCACACCCCTCTGAGCAAAACGTCCCCATTTGTCTCTGATACAGTTCGACCAGCTGTAAGGTTATAAGATCTCTTCTACGCCGTGTGCGAAAATCATAACCAGACCCGGCTCCAGGATCATGTCCTCTCCCATGTGCTGATTCTCACATGCCATCACCACCACCGCCTGCTTGCCTGGGATGCGCTTAGCAACGTAGTTCTCATAGTAGCGCCTGTTCATCTGCCGGGTCTCCAGTGTGGCCAGGCCCTGCGGCCAATTTCGCTCGTGGGCATTCTCGATCAGGTCGTTGACGATCGACAGAGGACAGCCGCTGTCGATGAGGGAGCGCTTGATGACTGCCTGGAGAACGGCGTCCGGAGTGGAGATCATGCCGCCCCAGCGTGTCACTCTGGCAGGCTGCATTGAGTTGACCCACCTGTTAACAAAGTATGGGGGGAGGGAGCAGGTGGATACCACAAGATATCTGAAATCCCAAACATTACCAGCTATATGATTAATACAACAAAATAAATGAATAAAACAAAAAAAGAGAGAAGGAGGGGTACCTTTGATCGGTCATGAATATGGGAGGGAAGAAAAACACGAACTTACTCCAGGATCTCATTGTACTCGATGCTTTCTTCAAGGTTCTGCAGGTTGGGGTTAGCACTGCGGATCGCTCTCATGTAGGCTTTTAGCAGCTGGATATCCCGTTTCTGTGAGAGAAAAAGGACAAACATCAGGAGCTGTATACACATTGCCTTTTAAGGCTCAAAAGTACAATCTACAAATGATGCACACAGCGACTGTTGGCCCCACTTCTGCTGACTTCGTAAACATTGCTTACTTCATTCCTTTTGAGAACGAGAAAAACAGCATCACTTTGCATAACTTTCAATTCCTC
The DNA here is from genome assembly GCF_029633865.1 of Lampris incognitus. Classification (NCBI taxonomy): domain Eukaryota; kingdom Metazoa; phylum Chordata; class Actinopteri; order Lampriformes; family Lampridae; genus Lampris; species Lampris incognitus. Next base: position 12,162,523 of record NC_079212.1, on the reverse strand, counting down.
AAATTTACAATGTAGGCCCAATGGTAATATGTCATTTTTCTTGTCAGTAGAGTCCTTGTGTTGTCGCAGCACTCCTCATAGCTTTGGCATCACAGGCCATTACAGATTGTATCTTTAAGAGTTAGCCCTGACTTGTGTCTACAAGTAGAATCTACAATTCAGGAATACTTCACCCCTGATTTTAGATGTTAGAACATATTATGACTATTTCTTTGGATCTAGCATTGTACATGGCTCAGTTTTCTTGGATTTTCAACAAATACTGAATCATACAATCACGTCATATCTGCTCTGTGACATTTGATAATACTGCAGTTCATTGCATACGTTTTCTGAGACACTGAAGTTTATTGGCCCAAATACCTCAGGTGTCAAATACCTCACACAATACTGTGTGTATCATTTAATGTAATATATCATTATTGATAGAAAATTCACTAGTCAGTATCTAAAGGTGTGTTTTGTGGCAGAGAGATGTGGTCTTGACTGTCGCTGCACACATAGTCCACCTATATTTTGTTCTTTGCAAACAAGATTTTTTTTTTTAAGATTTCTACAAGTAAAATCCAGCACACACCGAACCCAGCTAGCCTGTCAAGAAGTGCATGCTCGCCTTAAGTCTGTCAAATAATATGCTGCTGATACGTTTAATATGTCTCACTTGTTCTCCCAATTGGTGCTTATGCTCCGCTACATTTTTTTCGAGCTCTGAAATCCTGCTTTGCTGCTGCTGTACCACACTACGCAAGTGCTTGATGCAGTTGTGGTTGGGCATCTCATCTTTGGGCATCTCTAGCCTGCCAAAAAGGGAAAGAATGGAGAAAAAGGATAAGTGAAAAGGGGGACAAATAATTTTTATTGACAATTTATAATCGTAGACCCTTATTTCGAAAAGGACAAAATAGAGGGGGATACATATTACAATATAATTAAAGGGCAATATAATTCTCAAATAATGATTTGTTTTACAGTTAAATGTTACTGTATGAGTACAGGCTACATGCTGTTTGCTAATGAAATTTCATGGATATTCTATAATAACGTGCACTTTGTGGAATCAATATTTGTCAGAGAATATTTAAATTGTTTCATATTTTTCTCATGTTGAAAGGTGACATGGGGAATTAATTTTAGATTTCTAAAACGTTTAAAAATATTTCCTCTTTCATAAGCTTGGATATCAAATGCACAGACTTTTCCAGGTTTTCCTGATCTTTGGCATTCTCTGGCTGTAACTTAACATCAACGCTCATCGTCAATGGAGCCCGACAGTATCCATATAAACTATGCTGTCCCTGGCTTGCCCTTGGGGAGATGCGAAAGTCACTCACCCACAACCCTCCTCACAGTTCACAGGCCTTTTGGGATTGTGCTCACAGTCCTTCAGGTGTGACTGTAGTTGGTCAAGTCGCAGTGTAGCTGTACAACCAAAACCTGCATTGTCACAGCTGATTTGCAGCTTGGAGAGCATGTTGCGCATGATGCGGGGCACAGGCCGAAGATGGGCAAGCGTCACCACTGTGCGGTCCACAGGGCAAATCTGCTGCTGAGCAAACCACTGTGTGATGCAGGCATTGCAGAAAGCATGTTCACAGTGTGGAGCCTGTGGGTGAAATGCAAATGAAAGAAAAGAGACAAATGAAACAAAGTAAACACTCAAGAAAATTCGGTTACATAGGTCTAAGGATAGTGTTACATAAAGCATCAATGATGTCTCAGGAAGAGACTTACCTGTACTGGTTCTTCTAGCACCCCACTACAAATGGGGCACAGCAAGTCTTCATCCACCTCTCCTTGGAACCTGGTGACGTCGTACCCCATGGTACATTACTGGGACCCGCAATCTGAGGAATACATGGCAAGGTAAGTTTTCAGTCACTTTCATGTAGCTATGAAAACAAGCTTTCACACAAACTTTGATGATGCTATTTCACTCACAAATGGCCGTCAATGCTTCCATTCAGACTTGATGCCGACAGGTTACATGTGGCCGACAACCAGACAGTGCCAATATGCAGGTAATCCCCGCTAAAAATGACTGAAATGAAATTAGTATTGACACAGATTAGTAAGTGTAGAAGTGTACTAGATTTCACTATTACTATAGCCCAGAAACAATAACGAATTATAAAGACACGTTGCGTTGACAGAGGTTAGCATTTAAGTAAAAAGCTTATCATCACAGAACATGTAAGATTGACATGGTACTCCTATCCTGTCAGAGTGCAGCCTATGTTTTATAAACCAGATTAGAAATATCTAACCCAGGAGGACTAAATTATTCAGAGTACCCTCATTACCACTAATACAGAATAATTTTTAGAATAACCCACCCAAGCAGAAAACAGAAAGACAATTTGTAGCGATCACTTCTTACCTCTGTTAAAAATTAAATCTAATCAATGCTAGTCCATAGTAAAAAAAAAAAAAGTGCCATAAACGACGCAAGCTTTACTCATTGGCAGCAGATCTGACGCAAGCATCTAAAATGTCAAAGCAACGTCCCAGCTTCATTGGACAGATACTGAATTCGTAATAAGGTGTTAATACTAATAATAATAATGTGTTGTGAGGTGTGGCAGCATGGTTTGCATGTGGTCCCAGCTGACTGCTAGATGACCTATTTCCACGGGAAGCAGCACACATCAGTGTGGAGGTGGTCACTCCGACCCTCGACATCATTTTTCTCTCTCTCATCGCACTCAGCGTGGTATGCAGGCAACCTAAACTAACATGCAACATACACTCTCACCACATCGTCTAAACGTTATCATCCGCACTAACTCGGGGGGCTTGTGTTCGGGAAACCGAACGCAACCCCGTAGTCATTTTACGCAGGTACATTTTTTTTGTTCAATTTCCAAAGGTATATATATATGTTTAAACTACCAAACCATCTAACATGGCCAACGTTGGTTAACCTAAGCTAGCTAGCTAAGTGGCTAACCCTCTGAGCTAACACCGTCCACATATGATTTTCAGAGGGTGTTAGCAATTAAGCTAACCAGACAGAGTTCAGTCTGGCTTTGTTAAACCACTAATCACCTGTTTCCAAACGCTAAAGTTGGAGCACGGCGTCTTAACTGATTGGCGGACTTACCCAGATTTATAGCTAAAGAGACCCCAGTCACGATTTCCCCCCCTCTTTTCAGGTGCGTAAACGCAAGTAGCTTGCTAGCCACGTCTCGGCCGGGCTACATCCTACGCTTCGCCGTCTGGGTGCTACGCGGTCAGCACGGAGGGGGGGGGCGGCACCGCGACGAGCAGGAGCTTTTAATTGGGCCAGAAAACTGTCCCTCATACGGCGTCGACCCAGTAAAACCGGATAACGCGACCGTTTCCTCTCCAAACATCGGAGGGGGGTGAAGCTCGGCCAGTTCAGTGCGTCATCCCGAGTTCTCCGCCAGATGCGCTACTGAAATATGTAGATATTCCATGCACTGGGAATGTGGGACAAGAGTACACGAGTCTTCCATGGTTATATAGTTTCAAGACATCAGTTTTAAGTAATATAAAGAATAACTCTTTAGAGTGTGTTTAACTCAAAGTTGGGTAGAATCCAAACAAAGTGAATACATCTATTTAAAAAAAAAACTACTTTGGGAGCTGTTTCGCGTCCAGCTCTGCGACCGGGAGCTTCCTGGTACTGGTTTGGATCATTGTGCCTCACCAGCTGGGAGCAGGTCCCCTCTCCCACTCATTATTGTGCCCTTGGCTGGCTTTCATAGGCATCGCAGCCGTGACAGTGAGGCTGCTCTGCAGGGTGGTCCCGTAATTGCTGGACGAGGCTGACTGAGACTTTCAATTCAGTATGTCCCGGCATGTGATGGCACGGTAAATGTTCACCACTTAATTTATGACGTATGAGGCGATGATCGGTCGGGAAGCAGTGCCGGCGTTATGGGCGGGCTTTAGGGGGCCGGGTCCGCCCTCGGATCCAGTAGTGCCCACCCTGGGCGGACGAGCCTGTCACCAGTCCCACTTCCTACCGACCGCTAGTCTTATGTAGTTTGTACACTTTTTTTTATCCATAGGCTACTATAATTAAAAGTCATCGTTTTGAATATACATAACTCATGAATAAAAAATTTTTTTTAAATGGATTTGATTGGTTGGTCAGACATGATCCGGTTTAAACGGAAATGATCGTGTTGCGCTAAGAGTCGGACATCAAATGGGCGGGAAGACTTTGGTCGACAAATCTTAGCTGCTTAGGTCATTTGTAAACATGTAGTGCGAATGATATGGATGTACGGCGTTTCGTTAATCAACGACCACCAAGGTTAGTAGAAGAGGGGGGCAACGTAGGCGAAAGCCCCGGGGTGTAGTTCGGAAGAGGTTGAACCACACTGCCCCCTCAGCGATGCTAGCCGAGACCATTATGCCAGGCAAGGGTCTTCACAGGCGGTCGAACCAGGGGATCTCGGCGTTGAGAAACCCAGTCAAGTGGTCTTGGAAAAACCTTCCTGCACGTCTTTTCTCAGGCACGAGAAGGTCGTTCAGCAACGCCTGGTATGGAAGCAGAGACTGGCTGGAATACTCTGTTCAGGCAGACGCTGCATTCTGCTACCCATGCAGGAAATTTCAAGCACCCTCCTCTGCTGTACTCTCCACGTTTACCATGAGTGGATTTTGCGACTGGAAGCACACAGTGGAGACTGGGGAAGGACTCAATAAACATTCAGCGTCAGAAGAACACCAGCTTTGTGAAGCTATGTGGAGGGACAAGGAGATTCGGACCGGTGCAGAAATTACAACTTTAGTTAATGCATAACAGTTGCAACGCAACAGATACTACTTGTCATCTGTAGTCGATGTCGTCAAGTTCCTTGCAGTAAACCAGCTACCTTTTAGAGGTGACAGTCAGTGACGCTTTTGACAGTATGTCTGAAGATGGCTGTGGCTTATTCTTGTCCTTATTTGCATATACCCTGTAACGTGCATTCATAAGTAGACACGTTGGCCGCTAGCTGACGGGTCTGACCCTTTAGTCGAGCGGTTAGCGATGTCTCCCGCGGTGCGGGCGATACGGGTTCGTGTCTCGGCCGCGGCAGTTCCTGTGGCTGCCCCTCGAATTTGCTACAATTCTAAGGAAAGAGCCTGTGTTTGCCAGGATAGCACAGTCCGTTCCACACAACGGTAGATACACTAGCCATGACATTCAGAACAGTTTAATAGAAATTATGAGTACTTTGGTCACGGAACACATTGTGAAAGAGGCGGGCGAGTCGTTTTATACGATAAAAGTGGAGGGAACTCGAGACCCTACAGGAAGAGGGGATATTTCGATAATTGTGCTTTTTGTGAATGAACGGTATGAGCCAACTGAACGTCTTTAGACAGTTGCCACAGCTGACCAGGGGGGTGCAGCTACACTGACTGACACGATCATTGAAGAGGTAACAAAAGCAGGACTGAGTCCCGGAAAAATCATCAGTCAGGTGTATGACGGCGCCTCCCTGATGTCCGGTAAACATGGAGGGGTGCAAAAACTTCTCCAACAAAAACTGCCCCGAGACATACCATATGTCCACTGTTTCAATCACCAACTGCATTTGGTGGTCACCCATGCTTTGGCAGCAGAGTAAGCCTTGGTGGACTTTTTCACTATGTGTAACATGCTCTACGAATTCTGCAGAAAACCTTCAGTTGCCATTCTCTATAAGGGAGAGACATTGAAGCGCCTCTTAGATCAACGCTGGACTGGTCATTTTGGCACGGTCCCTGTTATTTTAAGGTCATTTGATGACCTAGCCACACTGTTCCAAGAACTCAACGGCACGACAGCCTATGGAGCAGATGTGCGAGTTGAAGCAGCAGGTTTACTACAGGCCATGTCTGAACCCAGCTTTAGGTTCATCGCTGAGATGGTGCCCAAAATCCTGTCATATCTCGACCCCCCTCCCTAACACAATGCTACAGGCAGAGGATATGGATCTGTTAACAGGAATGCGACTTGTAAATTCAGCATGTACGTGTATTGAAAACCTGCGCTCTGAGCAGTGGCGGATCTAGAGATTTTTTCCTGGGGTGGCAAAGGGGTGGCATGAGGTTCAAGGAGGGGGGCAATGGACATTATTCTAAACGTATTATTATTAAAAACTCGGATTTCATCGAATGTATTTTGTTCTCTACTGTTTGAGATGAGTTTGGTGCGGGTCTCATTGACCTTCACCATGCATGTACATAAAATATACTTTAAAAACATATTATCTGATTTATAGATGGGGTGGCAACAGGGGTGGCAAGACTATGGCAGCTGCCACCCCTTGCCACCCCGTAGATCCGCGCCTGGCTCTGAGACGGAATTTGTGACACTTCCAGCTGCAGGGATGCAACAGATAAGACACTAAACACATCCTTTGCTATGTATGTAGTTGAGGAAGGAATGATACACGAAGATCCCAACAACGAAACTGAGCTGCGCATGATATATTTCAGTTGTACTGATGCAGTTTATGGGGAAATGAAGGAGCGTTTTGGGGAAGGCAACTGTATGCTGATGGATGCGCTCAAATCTCTGGACCCGGAGGATTCTACTTCCTTGGATGTGTCCAAGGTGAAAGCTTTACTGGACCTAACTAATACACCCATTGTTGATTCAGAATATGCACTGGCTCGCCAATTCCTAAGTGTGCAAATGAAGAACTCATTTCCAACTGACAGGGGTTAAATGGACAATGAAAAAAGTTCTAAAACACTTCCAGAACCCTCTCGAAGCGATGCCAAGCGTGATGACGGCGCAAAAAAAAAGCCTTGACTTTTGGTGCAAGCACGGCACTCTGTGAGAACTCTTTTCCCACACTTAGGAACCTTCTTACAGACCAGCATGCTTCATCGACGAAAGGCCAATTTAATTAAGTTGGCATTTGAAAAGGACCTAACCAAAAAAATTCAGGGAGGAGTGGAAGGACAGCGTTTTGAGTAGATTTCATTCTGCAGCACTTGGTCGCCTACCGCTCTACTAATGGTGAGTAGGCTTGTCTTTTATGCAGGCTAGGCCTTTGTATAAGCATTGTGGAAAGGAAAAAAATGTGAGAGACTCTTAAAATAATACATGCCAAAAACTTCTAAAATGCATTAAAAAGGTAAGCCTATAGCTATAGGCTATAATGACGATTAAATTGTTTAAATACATAGGGGCCTATAAAATCCATGCTTAGGCTGCTTCTAGGATGCTTTCATATGGCTCAAGGGGTCGGCCTACGTTAACCCATTTTTTCCTCGTTGTTTTATCCTCCGGTTCTGCGCAATGGCTGTTGTCCATAGGCTCCGTTTCGGCTTTATCTGATCCAATAACAAATCAAATCTTAACACGTGGTCATTTGAATGATAATTAATGTTATGCCATGAGATTGATTTCATTTGTACCTGAAAAAAAATGTAATGCCCGCCCGTGAATTTGCGTCTGGCGCCGGGTCTGTCAGGAAGTACCGTATCCCCTTCAAACAGAGGGGCAGCGTTCCGGATTTCCATTCGAGGTATTTGGAAAAAAATAAAGAGTATGCCCATTGGTCACTTGGGATGTTACAGTGCAAATGTTGCTGTCTATAAATCTCCACCATAGCTGGCCCAAGTCTGGTAGAAAAGACCTTTTCATGAGGAAAAGCTTTCAAGGGTTGACTTACCAGTGTTTTAGTACTCGAGTCCAGGACTCGGACTCGAATCGACTACAACAGTGGTAAGTCAACCCTTCAACAGTGTTGCAGTACTCGACTCGACTCGGACTCGAGGTTTAGTGACTCGACTACAACACTGGCAAGTCAACGTGGTTTAGTACTCGAGTCCAGGACTCGGGACTCGAGACTCAACTCGACTACAACAGTGGTAAGTCAACCCTTCACCAGTGTTGCAGTACTCGACTCGACTCGGACTCGAGGTTTAGTGACTCGACTACAACACTGGTAAGTCAACCCTTCACCCGTGTTTTAGTACTCGAGTCCAGGACTCGGGACTCGGGACTCGAGACTCGACTACAACACTGGTAAGTCAACCCTTCACCAGTGTTGCAGGACTCGACTCGACTCGGACTCGAGGTTTAGTGACTCGACTACAACACTGGTAAGTCAACCCTTCACCCGTGTTTTAGTACGAGTCCAGGACTCGGACTCGGGACTCGACTCGACTACAACAGTGGTAAGTCAACCCTTCACCAGTGTTGCAGGACTCGACTCGACTCGGACTCGAGGTTTAGTGACTCGACTACAACACTGGTAAGTCAACCCTTCACCCGTGTTTTAGTACTCGAGTCCAGGACTCGGGACTCGAGACTCGACTCGACTACAACACTGGTAAGTCAACCCTTCACCAGTGTTGCAGGACTCGACTCGACTCGGACTCGAGGTTTAGTGACTCGACTACAACACTGGTAAGTCAACCCTTCACCCGTGTTTTAGTACTCGAGTCCAGGACTCGGACTCGACTACAACAGTGGTAAGTCAACCCTTCACCAGTGTTGCAGTACTCGACTCGAGTCGGACTCGAGGTTTAGTGACTCGACTACAACACTGGTAAGTCAACCCTTCACCCGTGTTTTAGTACTCGAGTCCAGGACTCGGGACTCGACTACAACAGTGGTAAGTCAACCCTTCACCCGTGTTGCAGTACTCGAGTCCAGGACTCGGACTCGGGACTCGACTCGACTACAACAGTGGTAAGTCAACCCTTCACCAGTGTTGCAGGACTCGACTCGACTCGGACTCGAGGTTTAGTGACTCGACTACAACACTGACACACATGGTAGCATTGCCAGCAAATATTATAAAGACGCGTCTTTTTACCATGACACGTTTGACCATTTAAACGAACGTGGAAGTCCAGGTTAGTTGTGTGAAATGTGTTTCTCGGACCGGAACTGCGCTGCTGCGTTGCGCAATGTGTCAACAGCAGGTGAAGGGGAAGGAAAAGACGTACTTGGCCAAGATCCAGGAAGTGAGCAGCAGCAATACGGCCTAACAGGAGGGACGCTTGAATACACATGACGAGGTATCCATCACCACTGGCTGAATAACAAGTGGCAGCATCGTAAGAGTAATGTCACGGAGCAGTGCAGGGCGAATCCGTCGCTACGAGCCATGTTGGTTGTATTGGATCTGTGCAGCGATGTTTCTCATGTCGCCTCTGCTCCTCCGGCCCAGGGAGCTGAGGGAGCGCCCCCACCTGCACAGCACTTCCGCCACGGCTGCCCTGACAAGGGCACAGGAAACTTGCATGTTGATGGTGTCCACGCTTTTATTGTGTTGCTGTTGGTTGTGGTGCGTGCAAGGGTAACCCACTAAGCGCGTTGGCTCTGCATTTTCTTCCTCTTTGAATGAATCATAACGTATAAAGACGTTATGACGCCTCGTTTGCAGCGTTCAACATATTCTCTCATAACTGCCGCTTTTAGTGGACCGCGTCACACTTGAGGATCGGCTGGTGTGTATTATGACCAAACAGTTGCATATTTGTGTATTGTGTTTCTGTACCCAAATTAAAAGTTGAGGATATTTTTCAGCGCATTATGCTTCAATGTGAATACTAATGGTATGAATAGCATAAGGACCCACTATTTCAGATATGAACCTTATATTACTTTACACGTTCAGTGAAATTATCTATTATTTGCACCAAGTTCACATTCGTAGAATTCTAAACATTAATATCGCCTTTAACAATTTCATGTTACGTTATAGTGTCTGAAATGAGTGACTCACCAGGTCACACCCTTGGTATATTAAAACAGCACACAGGGGTCCGGATAGTGCGGCAGTCTATTCCGTTGCCTGCCAACATGGAGCTCGCTGGTTCGAATCCCTGTTACCTCCGGCTTGGTCGGGCGTCCCCTACGGACACAATTGGCCCGTGTCTGCGGGTGGGAAGCCGGGTGTGGGTATGTGTCCTGGTCGCTGCACTAGCGCCTCCTCTGGTCGGTCAGGGCACCTGTTCGGGGAGGAGGGGAACTGGGGGGGAATAGCGTGATCCTCCCACGCGCTACCCCCCCCCCCCCCCCGGTGAAACTCCTCACTGTCAGGTGAAAAGAAGCGGCTGGTGACTCCACATGTATTGGAGGAGGCATGTGGTAGGTAGTCTGCAGCCCTCCCCGGATCGGCAGAGGGGGTGGAGCAGCGACCGGGACAGCTTGGAAGAGTGGGGTAATTGGCGAGGTACAATTGGGAAGGAAAAGGGGGGGGGGCAAACAAAGGAATCAGATACTTCACAAGCTGCGGTCACTATTAGAGTTATCATCAGAGATATCATGCTTAGTAACAGGCTTCAAATACGTAAGTCGGAAAATTGTAATTCATCAACACTGAATGTCAGCAAACAACTGCCCTACCAGCCAAGCAGGTCCCATGATGCAAGAGTTTGCTTAGCCAGATCCAAACTAATCGTTGGGTTGCCAAGTGCCCAGTGGTTCTTCTCAAAGGGTGAATGTAGTGTTTCCACATGCATCTCCTGAGATAAGGACTTAACCAGACAGAAGATGTAAATTGCTTTCTGAAGCTGAAATATTTAAATTATTGTTTTATTGGTCAAAGTCCAACCATAGTACTTGACATTTTTCTCAACTACCCTACAATTAGTGCAATACAGAATAAAAATAATTAAAATGTAATTGGAATAAGAGAAATCTAAGGGTGTAACGAGGAGATGGCAAGAAAAGACTCAAAACACAGTGAATATTTAGCAATAGCACTTTATTGAACACAAACAACCCTAAGCCACAATACTGAATGACAAGACCAATTGGCTGCAGCAAACATTTTATAAAATAGATTCAGGTTTAATGTCACTAAATTCTTTTTTTTCTTTTAACGTCAGAAAGACAGATGCAGGTTTTTCCAAAACAGTGAATGATCTTATACATATTTAACATTTTGTAACAAATCATCATTCACATGTTCACACAAAAGGAATAACAAGGCAAAGTGCTTTCAGGATTGCATTGTCGAAAAAAAAGAAATGAATGGCTTGAGGTTTAAGTGAGATAGTGGGTGAAGGGGAGTGGGCTGGTCCTGTCCTAGAGTAGGCATGGGGCCCCCTGGTCAGAAAACCTCAAACCTTTCACCTTGTCCTGTACCCCCTTGTAATTAAATCGGCTGTAGAGTAATGGGGCAGTGTGGAGAGAGACAGACACCTTTGTAGCAGAATTTGGTTTGGACTGAACAGATGAATTTGAAGGCATACGGCTTGAGGGGCTCAAAACTCCCCCGTGTTGAATGACACATCTACCTCACATCTTCCTCATGACAACCTGTAGTAGTGAGTCCAGCTATGGGGGCAATGGCTGACCCAGAAAACATGAAGCTGTAAACATTGAAATATACTATAGGGCTTTACAGGGAAATGTGTATGTGTGACATACACACACACACGCATGTGTGTGTGTATATATGTGTGCATAAGAAAAAAATAATAGAGATGACTGTTAGAAAGCCAATATGTGGTTATTAATTTTGAGAGGATGTTTCTTCTGGCAATGCACAATTGAATGTTAAAGGGGGATAGACGATCATAATCTGCATCGTAACATTGTCTGGCTTCACATTCCAGTGGTATTTTGTTGTATAAATGCTTCTCATAAATATTTTTTATTTTCCACGTCAAACAGACATATACACATACCGCACAATCAAGCACACTTGTATTACTACCATTGCTTATGATAAATCTGTATCATTGTACGGTGGATAGATCTATGTTAAAACAGGTGGAGACAATACTCAAGGATGCAAAACAAGGAGGTAGGAGAAATGCTACTGAAAACAGCAAGTGATGCCGACATGATCGTTCACTTAAATAATTCCGTTGTGCATCAGGTTTGACTTGGACTTCTGAAACTATGGAAGCACCAGAGTTGCTATCCCAGTCACTTTCTATAGGTTTGGAGTTCTCACAAAGCAATAGCCCATAAGAAATATATTAGTTCAATTTGGAAATTAGATCGTTTTGGCCTACTCTGAGATACGAGGGGGATTGAACCAAATTATGCCGTTCTGCAAAAGTTTTTAGTAAAAATTCTGATCCTAATAAGTTGACTGGAATGGTTACTTTGGTGCATATTATATGTTGAAGAAATCTCACAAGGGCGCGTGCGGCCTCACAAAATTTTGAATCCTGTCTTTAGTCTGTAATCCTACACTGGTTGTGTTTTCAATTGGCTAGTCTTAATAATGGAGCAAGATCATTAGTTCTGTTGTCTTTCCAGGTCTAGAAATCATGATGCTGGTGATGGCATTGACTCCTTTACACACAGTAGAATAGTACATTTGCAGATTTGTAAGTGAGGTAATCGGCGTTAGGCTAAATAGGGAACCCTGTCATTGACACACACATGCCCACTCCATTCACCAGCAAAGCATAAGAGACTTCTTTAACCAACAGGCCAGGATAGGAAAGAAAAACAAAACAGCAACGACGACAACTCTGGAATGTTGGGTGGACGAGCCGAACTTCTTTTTTGTGTGTGTGTGTGTGTGTGTGTGTGTGTGTGTGTGTGTGTGTGTGTGTGTGTGTGTGAAGGTGCACTGTAAAACTATTTGATTGTAACTCACCACATGCCCTGATCCAGAGCCCTTCCAGTCATGACAAGGGCTCCTTTTTATTTCCCCCGATAAGTCACCCCAAGGAAAACAAGTGACCGTTAATCAGTTCCTTTTTTTTCAATATATATTTATATATATATATTTTTTAAACATTTTCTCTCAAATCTGCAATTAAGTAAGGCTGCCTCAGCGGCAGATCGATGCCTGATTCAGTCCAGTCATAATAGGATTGTTAATAGCTATTGAGTCGCAATAAGGGGGCAACATCTACAGTAAAGCTGAGTGAATGTTATAGTAACAAAAAAAAAAAAACAAAAAAAAAAAAACAAAAGGGAGGAAGGGGGACTGACACGGCAAAAAAAAAAAAAGTCACATAACATGCAGTATACATCCTTTCCTACAGTAGGCGTTTCCTATATAGCACATTCAAGGGGGCTCCTAATGGGAATACTTTCTCTGATATGGCTCTGCTTTATTAGAGTAATCAAGCTTCGCGAGAGACTACTTCCATTGTGGGCTCACAGAAAGAGCAAGTCGATAAGGTGCGCTACCAGAAGATTGCTGCCTTAGTTCACCTTCACAAGGACCTCGTGTCATTCAGGTCAATGGATTTACCATATTGGGGAGTTTACATGTTTTGGTTTTTTTTGGGGTTTTTTGTTTTTTTGTAACTTCTTGTAAATACCCCCCCCCCCCTCCCCAGACACATCCTCTGCTGGTGAAAACAAACGGCACTTTCAAGGGGAATGTTACTCTAAAACCACAATCACAGGACCTCCAAGTAAATTCTGAGAACACAGGCTATACAGTAGATAGAAATCTGATGAGATTTAGCTGTACACGCTTTAGGCTACACGCTGAAAAGGGAGGGACACGTTGGAACCCTTAATGCTTAACATTGAAGAAAAAAAAATATATAAGGCATTTCATAATTCCTTTTATCCGCATACTTCACTGACAGCAGGTCTAGATATTGTTCGGAGAAAACGTTTCATTCAAGGAAGAAGAGGGTGCATATACGTCTACTCATGCAAATGAACATGTCTAACTATAAACCAGATTCAAGGAATTAGGTCTAAGTCCAAAATACAATATCATCAAAGCCCATCCATGAGGGGGGAAAAAAGCCCCCCCAAAAACAAAGCCCACAACAAAAGGGGTGAAAAAAAAAACCACACCTATCTAAATCTATCAGTTAACGTGTGCACGGTCCATTCTCTGAGCAGGCAGCGTTTAAAGTCGTATATTAATCACAGTTTTAAGAATGTAATATCACACACTCCGCGATCAAATGCCCCTTCTCTAAATAAAAACAAGAAGGCCATTTTCAAATCCCCCACTTGCCATAGAAGAGTGACTTTTGGTGTTAACAAAAAAGGGTAAATGTTTTCAATTGAGGAAGCAATGATAAACAAAAGGTTATTGCACGTTTATCTTTTTATCTATTCTCTATTTCAAAACGAGGTCAGCGTGAGAGAAGATGATTCATGCCCTAATGCCATAATAAGACGACAAATGTTACACCACTTCTAAAGTATTATCACACTGTTATTAACACTGCACACAGCTACTACTGCAATCCTATTTTAAATCATTCTACCCTAAGAACACAAAACAATCTCAACAATCAACTTGCATCACAATCACGACAGACAAGTTGCCTAAATGTAATCACTTCGTCTTGTATGCATTGTACCATACCGTTTCACAATTAAGGACCGCATTGTGAAATAACCTACGGTTGACGACTACCGAAAAAGTTGAGGAACAATCAGATTTTCTACACTCTGCAAATGGAGACAACTGTCTTTCTACAGTTAATGTGTTACTGACTACCAAACTTTTTTTAATGTTTTTTTTTGTTTTGTTTTGTTTTTTTTTGTTTTGTTTTTTGCACTCTTGAGTCCGGTGTTTCTCCCGTGCACGTGTGCCTTCCATTTTCTCCCTCTGTTCTCCTACGTTGGGCGAGCTGTCTTAGCCTCGAGGTGCCATCTTTGGAATTGTGCTTTCAGACTCTACCGTTCCCCCACCCGTCGAAATGTTTGGTGTGCCCGGAGTCGCATCAGGAGTTGTTTTTCCGTCGGTTGCGCTTGCCCGAGGGGAAACACAACCGCTAGAAACACGTCAGAAATGCATACGACGACACAGGGGAATTATTTAGGTTTTTCTGTTCGATATCACTTGGGGAGTGTGAGAGCCTTCTGTACGCTTATTACATATATTTTTTTTGTTGTTTTTTTGTTTTTTAACCATTATAAGGCTTCCGGGGAGTACAAATGGAAGACCGTACCTTTCGGTAATAACAAGTTAAAGGCACCATGCCACCACTGTGCTGGGTAATAACACAGGTCCTATTGGTGGGGTGGGGTTGGGGATGGGTTTGACAATTAAGGTTCCAGTTGGGGGGGAGGCGTTTCAAACTAGCTTTAAGTCGTACAGTGTAGCGTATTGATTTAACTTGTAGAGGTCACATTGTTACAAAGTTACACAGCTACTGTCGACTCCCACCTTAGATCGTACTGTACCCTAAATCACACAACTCGCACCGGATTACGCACTCGTTTGCTGTGTATCATAGACAAACACTCCAATGTGGAAATAGGATGACTATGCTTTTCTGCACTACACAAGGGGGTGCATGTATAGGATCGACATGCATGTACGTAACAAAATCCACTATCTCGCACACAGACACAAATTAGATGATAGTAATCTCAACTACATCAGAAAAAAAACAAAAAAAAAACAAAAAATAATATCACAGAGGATCAATGTCAGCGTCATCACACAAAAGATCACTGATGAGGTAAAAGCGCAGGTCCAATAAAAGTACAAGGTGCATTTTGCTGCTCCTTTGTAAGGTAGGAAACATTAGACATCTGCCCACACTAATCTACCACTTCTGTGTTAGATACATTTCTGGTTTAGGCTGGTTTAAGCAGAGTTTTACACTACCCATGATGAAACAGATCAACAGATTCTGAATCTTAAGCTGTTAGCGTGGCCGTACAAATATCCTCCAAACCATTCCCTCTCTCTCTCTCTCTCTCTCTCGTTATACTTTTGAGGTACACCACTCGTATCCCAGTGTTATTTGGCTCCCGGTAATAGAAGAGCCAAAGCTGATTATCAGTAAATTCTGAATAATTCATTCACAGTGGCAAATATGGCAATATCCTAACCGCTCAGAACAATCTCTGCACCGTGGCAACCTTCAGTTGTGTGCTACCTCAATTGATTTGTGTGCTTCCTGACACCCACGGATGTCTGCGAGAGTAAGATCAGCCAAAAGTTAAGCAATCCACACTAAGTAGCATGACTCTGTCGGTGATGCAACTTATCAGGTACTGCCAGATATCATTTCCTTTTCAGCTTTTAAGGCAAAAGGCTCAACAGTGGATCAAAGAGTTGAATTGAAATTTGCCATATATGAGCATTACTTCAAGTAAAAACCAAGACATCCATTGAGGCAAATCAATTCCACATACACCATGCTCGTGGACATCTAAAACGTTTCCCTCCCCCCGCTAAAACACACATAATAAACTTGTTATATAAACACACAACCTAGGGATTTGCCAATACCAAAAGGACTGAATATATTCAAGTGTCCAATTATCCAATTACAAAAGAGATTTGTACCAACACC
This sequence comes from Lampris incognitus, assembly GCF_029633865.1. Lineage (NCBI taxonomy): Eukaryota > Metazoa > Chordata > Actinopteri > Lampriformes > Lampridae > Lampris > Lampris incognitus. The sequence continues at coordinate 12,146,347 of NC_079212.1, read as the reverse complement.
AAATTTGAACTAAATTCTTGCATTTATTGACAACTACTTCATGCAAACATTTTCTACATATTCGATTTTTTTTTAAAGACACATTTTTAGACTATTACTGGCGAAGACATGCAGCCTTTAACAAAAAGATAATCCTATTTGAAAAGGTTACTAACCAACTTAATATGAATTATGTCTAAAGGCAAATAAAGGTTTCTATGGCACTAAATGGGTGTAGCTTAGGTGCATTTTTGTCAAATATAGGCTATTTACGATTATGTGTGATGTTATCTACTGTAGTCCTTTTATTGTCTTGTTTCACGCACTGTAAGGCAATCTTAGTGGAATGGATGAACATGAGCGTTATAAAGATTCTGACCTTTTGTCTTCATTTTACCTTGTAGGCTACGTTCCACACAGACCGGGGGGGGGGGGGTTATTACTACACAATAGTAGGCCTATACTCCAACAAAAATGCCAAAAACCTACCAGGACCCTCATCGCAGGAAGACTAATACACAACTAATATGTAGTTATTTCATGCTACCTGTATAGTTACAACTACGCAATACAAATGAAGAGCAATAGTTAAAAGTCAGGAGAAAGCAAATTGTCCTGCTCTAAATTGACCCTACATTCATTTCAGTCAGTAAATTCATGGCTCAGATTTGAAGGTCAGACTGTAAACTGCTTGAACAAATGCATAAGATCCATTGCTGCTTTACTAAGGGGGTTTCCCCCTTAACAAATTTTGGCAATTTAGGCCTTATTTGTGACCAAAGATTCACACATCTAACCCGCATTTAAATCTTCCATTGGCATCTTTGCTATGATTTACTGAAATGGCCTAAATGGATGGCAGTGCAATATTTGTGCTGCACACTATTACACACATTCTCTATTGCTACAATTGGACCTTTCATTGCTTTAACTTCTGACTCCAGATATACTGTATATGCTCCATTTGTTTGATCCGTTTTTACATCAAAATTGTGATCTGGCTCCATGCACAAATCCTGTCTACTACTGGTAGACAAACGCACACTCATTCACTCACATACCCACAGATAAAGCATGTACAAGAATACTGTGAAAAACAAAAGGTTTAGTTACAATTTGTATATTTGCAGGGGGGTAACGGCTCCACCGGCGATCAAGTAAGGGCATGAACAAGAGAAAGAACCGCGCCCAAACTGACTGGTCTCACAATAGCACCTACACATGGCAGAGGGAGTATGCAGACCGTATTTTTGAGAAGCGCCTGAGGTTTTGCGTGACTGGTGAAATAACTTGGTTCTCAGGTAATGAGAGGTGACTTAATTGGATCGGCTACCCAGAAATTGTTAATGCAAAAAGTCCGGGCGCTGGACACTGTTTTCAAGTGCTTCCATAACTTTTTTTTTCTCGTCGATGATGTATTGTCCGAATACAATTTTGTGGCAGCCTTTGCTTATCTCACGCAACCCTCCTTTCCTATATATGGCAGCAGAACACATGCATGTAAACATATGTACATACATTGCTTTTGCTCAATTTTGCACACTTAGAACCTGAATGTACTAAAGTGCGTCCTTGACTATCTAATTAAGTGCTGTGGGATTTGGGTCGGGGGAAAAAAAAAAAAAAATGAACAAAACTATAAAACGTGGACCAACCCATCAAAAACGAGTGTAAGTGTAATTTTCCCATTTAAAATTTGATTGAGCTTTGCACGCTGCTTCAACATAGATCCTGAGGCTACCAAAAATGTACTTCTTAATAAACAGAAGAAGAAAAAAAAAAAACCACTATCTCCCGTTGTCCCTCGGTTCATTTTAACCAAGTGAACAAAGGTTTGGGGGGAATCAGTTGGTTCTATTTCATTTCAGTCAGTGACGGAGGTTGATTTTGAACTTCTCTACATACGAAACAATCAGCGAATTCACTGCTCTGAAATGAAGTTAATGTTAAGAACATCCATTGAAATACAAGAGCATGCAAGGGTATATAATGGCATAGCCTAGTCTAGGTCCTCCTCTCTCATCCAGTCAAATTTCAACTAATGCTAATAATAATTGTGCCATTTCTTTCCAAGACGATATGAAGTTATGTAAATGGAACATGATCTGTATCAGTGTAATTTAACCAACAGTAGATGGGAAAAAAAAAGAGAAAAAAAACAGAATGGCATAGTAATGTCTAGTTTTAAGTCACATAATAAAAAGCTTTAGTGGTCCAATACAATCATCTTTAGTATGCTTAGTACCAGACATAGGATGTAGAGACGACAAAAGGAACGCAAAAAGCACGATTATTTGGATTTTTGCTATTCCTGAAATCTAAACAACAGCTATTGGCCAAAGCAAAGTTCCTTCTACATTTCCTCTTAGCCCTATTTGTTTCTAAAAGGGTAGTAAAATTGTCCCTGGACATTCACGATGCCAGGACAGAGGGTAGTTTGCCGGTCAAAAAAAATTTTTTTTTCCTTGTCATCAGATACTCTGGTTTAACTGTGTTTGATGCTGTCGCTAAGCTATCAGATGAGTGGGAAGATAATCAGTCTCAGGGCTTGTGATGCTCTGCCGTGAAGAATTACAACTGAAATGATGTGTTACAGAAGGCATGGGTCAGAAGGCATTTCATGAGATGCCGAGAAAGGCAATCCAGTGCATTTGTGTTGACACTGACAGTAAAATGCCCAGCACACACAGAGCCATTCTTTTAGTCTTTAGTTAATTTTTCATGAAATAAGGACGAGTTAAAAAAAAAAAAAAACTAAAACATTCCAGGGAAACAAAAGCCCTTGTGACAGTGATTGTCTATTTAATAGCGTTGGAAAAAGCCCCCCCCCCAAAAAAAGCTTGAAAATTACCGAAAGCAAAACAAACGAGAGAGAAAAAAAAGCTCTATAGTTTCAAACTTCGCAGAGCTGACCGGATAGCCGATAAGTCGAGATACAAATTACTAGAGGGTTAAGACTAATTTACCAGCTCCGACAAATACTTTCTAATTAAGAGCTTGTTATACCCAGAATGCTGATGGCCGGTAAAACACCAAAAACACAAAGAACCGAGCAAATTTAGGTATTAAAAGCAATGGGGGGAAAAAAGAAAAAGAAAAAAAACCTGATTGCTCTCTTTTAATGTTGAGGCCATTCCAATCATGAAAACTTTTAGCAAAAACACTGTTAAGTAAAGAGATGGGAAATAAATTGAAATGGCTTGTTCATTTATGTGCTCAGATATATGATGCTTTAATGAGGTGTTGTTGGCAGATATTACTAGTAAAGCCTTCATCTAGAAATAAACAAGGCCTCAGTCAGTCACTACCCTACAATGGTTCTCTAGCTCTGCCGAGAGAGAGAGAGAGAACATTAGGCCTACGGACCCTGGGTGAAGATGAAGCAGCTGCTAAACGAGTCGACGAGGTATATCGAGATCTATTGTCTTTCTCTATACAGTACAGTTCATCTCAAATAAATAATTTATAGCCATAGTAGTGTTGATCAACTTTGGTCAAAACTTATATCCTTAGAAACATTCTAGCTTAACAAAACACTTATCTTTAAAACATCAAGTTGGCATTGAGAACAATTGATGTTGAAACGCCAACGGAAACGTGGCCCTCCTTCGCAAGGAGACGCGCTTAAACATATTCAGCAGCATTGCCAATTTTTTTTTTTTTCGTGAAAATGCCAAAACCATTCTAAGCTGTACAGGTAAAGTACACTACGGAAATAATATCTTTGTGACCCTTTTCCAAATTTAGGATTGTACTGTAGTACATTAGCATTGCACTCTTAAGCAAAATTTAGATTTTTCCCTTGTATGGTTCCTTCATAAAAATCTAGGCTAAAAGGACTAAAAAAAAAAAAAAAACTTCTTTGATCATTCTTTTGGGAAGGCTGTGCATTCCTCTACAAGGTCACCACAACTGATCAAACATGATATGACTTTAAATACTGGATGATATGGGCAGAAAGATGGACGAGGATACAGAGGTCTCCATGCTATTAGCTGTCAGTTATATGGTTACGTCAACATGATTTTAAAGGGTTCAATGAGTTAGGGATGGCCAGATTGCCAGCATCCATCTTGGAAGCCATACTTCATTCAAGTGACCTTGTAGAGCAAATCAGTCTATTAGTACTGAACACTACTAGGAGATGGAGGGATGGGATCTAATTGCATATTAGGTTTGACTGCACCTCAAGAGAAGACCAAATACACTCACGCACGCACACACACACACACACAAACTGACACGCAAACACATACATACATACATACATACATACATACATACATACATACATACATGGAGAACAGACATGTGGGTGGGTGCTCTCCTGGTCCTCTGGGGCCATGTTAAAGGGAGTCGCCCCTGGTGGTGATGAAGATGATAGCAGCTGACTGAGTGGGGCAGAAGGCCTCACTCAGACAGACAGCTGTCCAGGCCGACAGCTGCGCCGTGGCGGTCTTTGACGTAGCCATTGTGGAGGCCGCCGTTGGGAAGGGAGGTGCAGGCAGCAGTGATGCCGCAGTGCTTCAACAGGTTGAGACCCGGGGAGGGGGAGACAGTAGGGGAGGAGCAGGAGCAGGAAGAAGGGTCCATGGGGAAAGGCTTCATGGTAGACAGGATCAGAGCCAGGCAGTCAGCCACATCCTTGTTGGGGGCGCAGGCCAGGGCTGGGGTGTGGCCTTAAGAAAAACAAAAACCAGCTTGAGCTCAATATGTCAATGAAAATTGACATCATAAACCTTCACAAATTCTGCATTCCACCACTGTACCATACTCCCTTCCCTGGGTAGACTAACACAGCAGAGAGCTCTTAAACGTGCCTCACCTTCCTCATCCACAGCCAGCACAGTGGCTCCTCTACTCAGCAGAGCCTGCACCACTGTGGCCAAGCCATTACGTGCTGCAAGATGGAGGGGCCTGGAAGATAGAAGGGTAATTTGACATCAGAGATGGAAAAATAACTTCACCAGCAAATCTGCAATTCTGATATTCCTTTATCTGGGTAAATACATGAAAGATGTTGAAGAAATAAAACTTTTCCTTTCTTTGGCAGCAAGTCAAATATGATTTTAAGTTCTCACATTTGCAGTGCACTGTTGGTGGCATTTATGAGAGTTGGATTATGGATCTCCCCCAAGATCAGCAGGGCACACATCTCATGGGCCTGAGGGACAGTGAAAGAACACGGCAACATGAATACAAACCCTCTAAGTCAGTATTATGGTATTGTTCAGTGCATTCCACTGGATCTTGCAAGGCAAGCTCCTGTTTACCTTGCTGCAGGCCAAGTGCAGGGCAGTGTTCCTGTTGTCATCCAGCAGTGTCAGGTCAGCCTTGGCCCGATGAAGAAGTATGGCTGTAAAAGATCAGACACAACTACATGTAGCTCAAGAATAAATTTATCTGCAAGTCTAGATTTATCACCAACTCCATAAATTTAGTTCAACTAGTACACACCACAGCTGCTCCGAGCTGGGTAGGGCTGCAGACTACCACATGCTTCTTCTGATACACATGGAGTCGCCAGCCGCTTCTTTTCACCTGACAGTGAGGAGTTTCGCCGGGGGGAAGCAGTGTGCGGGAGGATCACGCCATTCCCCCAACCCCCCCCCCCCCGAACGGGGCGCCCTGACAAAACAGAGGAGGCGCTAATGCAGTGACCAGGACACACACCCAGGGCTCGAAATTAATGATGTCCTGATGTCCCGGGGACCATAAAAAATCCTACTGGGACACAAAATATATTTTGTCTGGGACAATTCCGGGACAGTGAAAAAAAATGTCAAAGTAAACTTCAAAATAGGTGTTATTTGCAAAGTCATTAATTATGAGTATCTAGGCGTTACTTTGTCGTTTGAATAATTTAATAAAAACGTGTGAATGGCGAAACTACAGAAGGCTTACATTCTTGTGGCACCTCACGACAGGGCAGTCAATCGCCTGTTCGTGCAAATCATAGAATGCATCTACGTCATCCACTCTGCCAGTGGCTGCTGCTTGACACACGCCAATGCAACATTCATAGAGCCAGAGCGATAGACCATCATCAACGACAGTTAAAAGAAGAAGAAGAAAGAAATGCTGAGGTGGTTGAATAAACAGCCCCCTGATGCAAGCCCCAATACTGCCGACTCCCGAAACGACTGCCGACTCCCGAAACTCCCAAAACTAATATTCATATGTTTAATAAAAGAATAAGTATTTTAAACTTATATGGTGGACCAGAGTCCATGGTGTGATGATTAAGTGACAAAAAAGGATCAAATTATATGTATTCTGCATAATTGGGGGACGACGACAAGAATTAAAATTTGGGACACTGTTGGTTATATCTGGGACAATACAAAGTAGAATTCGGGACAGTTGTGGGACACTGAGGAAAAAAGTTAATTTCGAGCCCTGCACACATCCACATCCGGCTTCCCACCCGCAGACACGGCCGATTGTGTCTGTAGGGGTGCCCGACCAAGCTGGCGGTAACACGGGGATTCAAACCGACAATCCCCGTGTTGGTAGGCAACGGAATAGACTGCCACACCACCCGGACACCCCGAACTTAGTTTAATTAAAGATTAACCATGTCTCTCTTTCTGTCACACACACACACACAGACACACAAATTAACCACGGCTTCACCGGAATTGCCTGGCTGCACAATTCATACCACGCATGTACCTGTGTTGCCTGATGACATGACTCTTGACTCTAGTTACTGTTTTGTTTTGTTGCCAGTGCACTAATTTTCTAATGAAAAACTTAAAGCTGGGGTACGTAGTTGTATTTTTTTAAATGGCGTCATTGGGCAAAAATTCCATAATAACCTTTCAGCATATCTTAATTCCAAGTGGTCTGAGAGAAAACCTGACTTCTTCACCTCCTTTTGGCTCTGTATTCAGGATTTTAAAAAAATCTAGACCGGGATGGAAGATTTTAGCCAATTGCGGGTCATTTCAGAGAGAGAGCACTCCTATTGACTGTTCAACAAATGCAGATGCATGTATATGCGATCAATTCCTGCACCGCCTGTGGTTGTAGCCCTAAAAATCAACAAGACCAACTCAAAATGGCTGCTTCACATGAACAATATTAGTGTAACTAAGAGATTTGCTAAAAAAAAAAATTTTTTTTTTTACATGGATAGATACAAATTTCACGAGTATCGCTTTAAAATTTCCTGGTTGTACAGGAGTTTAAGAGGCTGAAGAGCGACGCGGAGGTCATTTGGTGGGAGGGACTTAGTACAGTGATACCAGGCAGCAGAGAGAGAGGTGGAATGATTTGGATTGGAACAGTCAATGTTACCTACTGCAGCTTTAAAAGAATATTTTTCACCGCAACACACCAGAAAAATCAAATAAAAGTGAAAAGAGAGACGGGATAGATGAGACCCCTTCACCCAAGACTCTCTGGCAAGTAAATCAGCAAGCTCAGTAGTCAGTCTAGGATTCCGACAGAGGAGACAGGGGCAGGTAGAGAAGCTGATGATACAGCAAAAGTTACTGTCAAAAAATGCGAATTCAGCAACATGTGGCTGAAGGACTCCGCGTAGCTAGAATATAATTAGGAAAAAAATAATGTGCAAATATTTCAAGCAGGCAGAGAAAGAAGCTGTAGGCCACACAGTTTGTGGCCGGCAACCTGCAACTGAAGAGATGTCTTGATTTCATCAATAAATCGCAGCCTTCTCATCCCAGAACCTTACAGTCCACTGTCAACAGACAGATGAGGCTTACAAATGGAGCAGCACACCAACAGCTGAAAATTTAAATTCAACACTGCTTGTCTGGTCACCAAGTAAGAGATACATTATACTAAATTTGGACCACTCATCACCAGAAAAATAGTGCTGACACCAACCTGACTTATGAAAATGACACAAGATGAGTAGAAATGATTGGGTAAATTGCCAAAAGCACCAGGGACACATCAGCTGACAAAGTTCAAGCTGCACACCGTCTATTCCAATCCATGGAGATACAAAATGTCTCCAACAAAGAATGTGAAATTGTTTGTGTGCCCTTCATGGGGGATGGAAAACCAGTGACTTGCCCTGCAGGACAGCAGATACTTCTATAGCGTCACGTGTAAGTAAATCCTCCACATTATGCATGCACTTCTCGATAAGGATGCCAGACAGAAGTGGTTTGGGAAGAGTGACAGTCTTAAAGGACCAAAGTGTAGGATAAATGGTAAATGTGTGTAGGATTTAGGGGGATCTATTGGCAGAAATGCAATATAATATTCATAACTATGTTTTCATTGGCGTAAATCACTTGAAACTACAAATCTTTGTGTTTTCGTTATTTCAGCATGAGCCCTTCGTATCTACATAGGGAGTGGGTCCTCTCCATGGAGCCTGCCATGTTGCACTACCATGTTTCTACAGTAGCCCAGAATGGACAAACCAAACACTGTCTTCAGAGAAGGCCTTTCACATTTTTACAGTGAAAGTAACAGCTTGAATTTAGCGGCGCTGTCGCAAACATACCAGCTGGAAATGAAGAACAATTTCTAAATCTATCTAAAGGAACCTTATCACTTGACATATTATGGCTACTCGATGTGGTCGTAGGCGGTGACATCATTTTGGAAGTAGCTACCAGCACCTGAAGGCCACTCTATGTTCTCCTACACGCTTGGAAGGGAGGGGCGAGTGTAGGGGTATTCAGTTGGTTGCAATCTGCAACATCACCACTAGATGTAACTAAATCCTGCACTGTGGTCCTTTAAGGCCTTTGTAAGAAATATTCCATGACAAGTCATACAGCAGCTTGTTGCAGACACTGCTTACCAAAGAGCCATACTGTCGTGATTATAAGGTGAGATTTTATCTCTTTTTGCAACCCTCTGTTTACCCAGGTGGAATTGTTCTAATAGTCTTAGATTACCATTTTCCAGCATACACTGCACCTTGTTGAGATTATTCTGATTCTTTTCATAACTGCCACACATAGAGGGGGGATTCCTAAGCACAGATTTGCACTACAGAGGACTTGATCAGAATCAATACCAAAGGGCCTTCCTTTGGAAAGACCTCAGCGGATGCTGGGAACTTATCTTAATCCAAACATTCAACATCACTTTACAAATGATGGCCCACCAAAATAGTCTGCACTGAAAAAGCTTATTGGTTGGGCCATATAAAAACATTTGTTGTTTCTGATCTATCTAAAATAAACTGGGAATATTTTTTATGCATTTAATTGTCTAATGTCCCTTTCCACTAGTCTATTGTTGTTTATCTTGAAATGTCATGAGAACATGTTTGTGAGTATCTGAATTTAATGTCACGGTGTTGCGATGACATTACAACACACAAAAGTATGATTTGACTGTGCCCTTAAAATTTTCAACTTAAGGGCACTTGTTCCTAAAATACGTCTGGTTCTGTCATATGCTATAATTACACTTATTACAGTGGTGGCTAACAACCCAGCCACTGAGGATGCACAAGCTAGTGCATCCTTAGTGCCGGTCCCAAGCCCGGACAAATGGGGAGGGTTGCGTCAGGAAGGGCATCCGGCGTAAAATCTTTGCCAAATCAAATATGCGGATCATAAATATGACTTACATACTGGATCGGTCGAGGCCCGGGTTACCAACGACCGCCACCGGTACTGTTAACCAGCAGGGTGCCGGTGGAAACTATGCTACTGTTGGGCGAAGGAGAAGGAGAGGGGGAAAGCCTGTCCAGAGGCAGCTAGAGAAGAGGAAGGGTAGGCATGTGGAGGTGAGAGTTGGAACTTTGAATGTTGGCACTATGACTGGTAAAGGGAGAGAGCTGGCTGACATGATGGAAAGAAGAAAGGTAGGCATACTGTGTGTGCAAGAGACCAGGTGGAAGGGGAGTAAGGCCAGGAGTATCGGAGGTGGGTTCAAACTCTTCTACCATGGTGCGAATGGGAGGAGTAATGGGGTAGGGGTAATTCTGAAGGAAGAGTATGTCAAGAGCATGCTGGAGGTGAAGAGAATGTCAGACAGAGTGATGAGTATGAAGCTGGAAATTGAAGGTTTATTGCTGAATGTTATCAGTGCATATGCCCCACAAGTTGGGTGTGAGATGGATGAAAAAGAAGAATTCTGGAGTGAGTTGGACGACATGGTGGAGAGGGTACCCAAGGAGGAGAGAGGGGTGATTGGAGAGGACTTCAATGGACATGTTGGTGAAGGGAACAGAGGTGATGAGGAGGTGATGGGAAGGTATGGAGTCAAGAAGAGAAATGTGGAAGGACAGATGGTGGTTGATTTTGTGAAAAGGATGGAAATGGCTGTGGTGAATACATATTTCAAGAAGAGGGAGGAACACGGTGACATACAAGAGTGGAGGAAAGTGCACACAGGTGGACTATATCTTATGTAGAAGGCGCCATCTAAAAGGGATTGGAGACTGCAAGGTGGTGACAGGGGGGAACGTAGCTAGGCAGCATCGGATGGTGGTCTGTAGGATGACTTTGGAGACCAAGAAGAGGAAGCGAGTGAAGACAAAGCCGAAGATCAAATGGTGGAAGTTGAAGAAGGAAGACTGTTGTGTGCAGTTCAGGCAGGAGTTAAGACAGGCACTGGGTGGTAGTGAAGAGTTGCCAGATGGCTGGACAACCACTGCAGAAATAGTGAGGGAGACAGCTAGGAAGGTACTTGGTGTGTCATCAGGACAGAGGAAGGAAGACAAGGAGACTTGGTGGTGGAATGAGGAAGTACAGCAAATTATACAGAGGAAAAGGTTGGCAAAGAAGAAGTGGGATAGTAAGAGAGATGAAGAAAGTAGACAGGAGTACAAGGAGATGCAGCGTAAAGCAAAGAGAGAGGTGGCAAAGGCAAAGGAAAAGGCGCATGGTGAGTTGTATGACAGATTAGACACTAAGGAAGGAGAAAAGGACTTGTACCGATTGGCTAGACAGAGGGACCAAGCTGCAAAGGATGTGCAGCAAGTTAGGGCGATCAAGGATAGAGATGGAAATGTGCTGACAAGCGAGGAGAGTGTGCTAAGAAGGTGGAAGGAATACTTTGAGGGGCTGATGAATGAAGAAAATGAGAGAGAGAGAAGGTTGGATGATGTAGGGATAGTGAATCAAGAAGTTCAGCGGATTAGCAAGGAGGAAGTGAGGGCAGCTATGAAGAGGATGAAGAGTGGAAAGGCAGTTGGTCCTGATGACATACCTGTGGAGGCATAGAGATGTTTAGGAGAGATGGCAGTAGAGTTTTTAACTAGATTGTTTAACACAATCCTGGAAAGTGAGAGGATGCCTGAGGAGTGGAGAAGAAGCATACTGGTACCGATTTTCAAGAACAAGGGCGATGTGCAGAACTGTAACAACTACAGAGGTATAAAGTTGATCAGCCACAGCATGAAGATTTGGGAAAGAGTAATAGAAGCTAGGTTAAGAGGAGAGGTGACGATCAGCGAGCAGCAGTATGGGTTCATGCCACGAAAGAGCACCACAGATGCGATGTTTGCTTTGAGAATGTTGATTGAGAAGTATAGAGAAGCCCAGAAAGAGTTGCATTGTGTCTTTGTAGATTTAGAGAAAGCTTATGACAGAGTGCCGAGAGAGGAGGTGTGGTATTGTATGAGGAGGTCAGGAGCTGCAGAGAAGTATGTAGGAGTGGTGCAGGATGCGTATGAGGGAAGTGTGACAATGGTGAGGTGTGCGGTTGGAATGACAGATGGGTTCAAGGTGGAGGTGGGATTACATCAAGGATCGGCTCTGAGCCCTTTCTTGTTTGCAATGGTGATGGACAGGTTGACGGACAAGATCAGGCAGGAGTCTCCATGGACGATGATGTTCGCGGATGACATTGTAATCTGTAGTGAGAGTAGGGTGCAGGTTGAGGAGAGCCTGGAGAGGTGGAGGTATGCACTGGAGAGAAAAGGAATGAAAGTCAGTAGGAGCAAGACGGAATACCTATGCGTGAATGAGAGAGAGGACAGTGGAATGTTCAGGATGCAAGGAGTGGAGGTGACACAGGCATTTGAGTTTAAATACTTGGGGTCAACTGTCCAAAGTAACGGGGAGTGCAGTAGAGAGGTGAAAAAGAGAGTGCAGGCAGGTTGGAGTGGGTGGAGAAGTGTGTCAGGAGTGATTTGTGACAGAAGGGTACCAGCAAGAGTTAAAGGGAAAGTTTACAAGATGGTTGTGAGACCAGCTATGCTATATGGTTTGGAGACAGTGGCACTGACGAAAAGACAGGAGGCGGAGCTGGAGGTGGCAGAGTTGAAGATGCTAAGGTTTTCACTGGGAGTAACGAAGAAGGACAGGATTAGGAACGATTACATTAGAGGGACCGCTCAGGTTGGACGGTTTGGAGACAAAGCAAGAGAAGCAAGATTGAGATGGCTTGGACATGTGTGGAGGAGAGATGCTGAGTATATTGGGAGAAGGATGCTGAATATGGAGCTGCCAGGGAAGAAGAGAAGAGGAAGGCCAAAGAGGAGGTTTATGGATGTGGTGAGGGAAGACATGCAGGTGGCTGGTGTGACAGAGGAAGACGCAGAAGACAGGAAGAAATGGAAACAGATGATCCGCTGTGGCGACCCCTAACGGGAGCAGCCGAAAGTAATAGTACAGTGGTGGCTAACCATGTGCCATGGAGAGCCATGTGTATGCAGGTTTTCATTCCAACCCGACTCCACACCAGGTGATTTCACTGATACATTCTTCCTCTTTGGTTGAAGAGTTGCTAATCAGTGAAATCACCTGGTGTGGAGTCCAGCTGAAATGAAAACCTGCATACACATGGCTCTCTGTGGCACATGGTTAGCCACCCTGACATTATTTCAATGCACCTTTACCTTCCCATTATGCTAGAATACAAATGTAGATAAATTCAGACATGCAAAACTTTAATTTTGCTCACATTGCTTTTGAAATCAAATATGGATGTTATCGGGCTTCCAATGTAATTAGAAATGAATGTAGCAGGGACAGAAATTGGGCAGTCCACATTTAAACAAAGTAGAGAGGGAAAGTGGAAAAACATATTGTAGACACTGAATGAAATGAACACAACCACAGAACATATAAAAATGCAATTTTCAGGCCATGTTAGGATGCAAAGTAAGGACATGTGGCGATGTGTTAATTTAAAGTCTAGACTTTAGAAACAGCCTCAGGGTTGCATTGACATGACGAGGGTAACCACAGCAACTGTCACCAATTTATCGTTTAAAGAGGTACACAACATATCATCTTGCACATACCCACAGTGCCGCTCTGTCCCTTGTCAGCAGCAACCATCAGTGCAGAGCATCCAGTTTTGTCCACTGCATTGATCTCTGCTCCGTGGCGAAGCACCAGCTGAAGCCCAGCCACATCCTCGGCAAATGCAGCAGCATGAAGCGGGGTCCTACAGGCACAGGAAGACAGTCCAGCAACTTATGAGGACAGGACTTAAGCTTCACAGGCAATAGCTAGATAAGAAACTCTATTCATCCCTATAGGGGAATGTAATTGTTCAGCAGCAAATGCACTGAAAAAAATAGCACGTGGTAAATGATGCATGTTAGGCACTACACCTGGATCAAAAAAATGGCCTTACAGAGCAGTGTTAATTTTGTCAACAAAAATTTTGACTAAGTATTCATGGACAACCTTTTATTTCATAACTAAATTGTAACGACAGCGTAAATGAAAAATATTGACAACTAAACAACTAAATCTTTAGGTTACTTCCATAACACCAGTTCTCTGAGTAGCATGAGTGAGATGTCTCACTATGGGATATCCTCTCTCGCGTATTCACAGAAGCACTTGTACCATTATGCCAGCCCTGACTGGCTGGCAGTCATGATGTCTGTGTCAGGGCCCTGCGCCTTTTATATGACTGATGCAGCGTCACTCGTCATTCAAAACAAGCACACCTCTTCTCGCTTTACCCCAGCAGCAAGAAGGGCGGTCTGGTGATAGGTCTCACTCATGCTATTCTTTCATAGCATTAATTTTGATGTCTCACAATGGGATATGGAGACTCCCGTATTGCAGACAATCTTATCTCAATGACTAACCCCCCCCCCCACACACACACACACACACAAAGAAGTGTGTAGATGAATGAGGTAGGTCCACTGACAAACCCACACTCAGGACAGCACGAACAAGGCCTGAAGATGTAACATTCAACTTATAAAACCTTGCAAATGTGAGGAGCGATGACCAGCTAGCTGCAGCAGAGATATCCTGGCTAGAGACCCCCCTAAACAGGACCCCAGAGGTTGTGAGACCTCTAGTGTGTGTACCCGCAACCCGATAGTGTGCCCGCAACCCAGCTGGAACCTGAAGGCCTGAGCTGGAGTAAGCCAGCGCGATAGCATCCACTATCCAGTAAGAAAGTCTTTGTTTGGTGATGGGCTTGCCCCTGTGGGGCTTAGCCCAGGACACAAACAACTGATCCCCTTTCCTGAAGGCCCTTGTTCTCGCCACATAAGTGTGTAAAGCGCAAACTGGGCACAACATATGCAGCCACTGCTGCTCCGCAGGGATGTGAGGAGGCGGCTGAAAAGCTGTCAGGTCCCCTGGCAAGCATGGATTGACCACTTTAGGGATAAAAGCAGGATTAGGTATCAAGGTCACCCCCAAGGTTCCCAGGGGTGAACCGCATACAAGCAGGATGCACAGACAGAGCGTGAATATCACTCATATGCTTAGCCATAGCCAACAACAAAGCCACCTTAAGAGACATTTCTATGTCTATGTGTTTCAGTGGCTCAAAGGGATGACTGGTGAGGGCCTCCAGAACTACAGTCAAATCCCAGTAGGGTGTCATAGGATTAGAGCTGGGTAACTGTCTCCGTGCACCCTTCATAAACCGAGAAACAAGGGGATGCTGGCCTGCCGGTTTACCATCAAAACCAACATGGCAAGCAGAAATAGCAGCAAAGTAAACCTTGACAGTAGAAAATGCCCTCTTCTTGTCAATCAGGTCCTGTAGAAAGGACAAAATTGCACCAACCGAACATTGAAAGGGAATTTCCTGTGCACTAGCACACCATTCCTCAAACACTCTCCACTTAGTCATAACGGGACCTGATGGATGATGCGCTGGCATTCTGAATCATATTAATCACACTGTGATAGTCCAGTATGTCTTAAATTAAACCACTCTGCTCTGAGTGGGGGGGGGGGGGAGATCTGCCCATGTGCCTGAGAGAGGAGGTCTCTGTGCAGCGGGAGGGGCCATGGGCAACCACAGAGGAGCTGCTTCACTTCCGCCAGCCAATGCATGGACGGCCAGTGAGGAGCGATCAAAATCAGGGAATGACGATTCTACCGCACCCTGAACAATGTCGGGGAATCAAGGCCAGTTGGGAAAACGCATAAAGTGGAATGCGCGGCCACTGGTGAGCGAACGCATCCACTCCCAGCGGTGCACTCTGGTCGTGCAGGGAGAAAAACAGTGGGCACTGCGAGTTCTCCCCCGATGCAAACAGGTCCATTGCTGCGTGGCCGAACCGTGTCCAAATCTGATCCACTACAGCCGGATGCAGTTTCCATTCTGCGTAAAGAGGATTTCCTCTCGACAAGAGGTCTGCACCCAAATTCTGAATCCCGGGAACGTGCGTCACTCTTACAGAGAGGAGATGCGCATCGCTCCACAATATCAATTTGCATGCCACTATGTGCAGCTGTTGGGAGTGCAGAACTCCCTGGCGGTTGATATAGGCCACTGTGGTCGTACTGTCCATCCTCACCAGCACATGATATTCCTCGAGAAACAGCAGAAAATGTTTTAGCATTAGAAACACTGCTAGAAGCTCCAAGTAGCTTATATGGGTGTGCTGGAGATGTGTGCTCTATACCCCATTTATTGCACTGCCTTCGAAAACACCGCCCAAGCCCGACAGGCTGGCATCCGTTGTCACTACTTTTCTGGCAAATATCGTACCCATACGCACACCCTCCGTCAGGAGAGACAGCTGTTTCCAAGGGCGAAGCGCATGACGCAGACACGGTAACCCTGCGGGGTCTGTGGCGCACGGGGTCCAGTCTGAGAGAAGCCACCCAATGCTGGAAATCTCTCATGTACAGCCTACCCAGCCTTAACACCAAGAGCACTGATGCCATCAGTCCCAATAACCTGAGACACAGACCGTATGTGAACGGTTTCATTATGACAAAATGTGCCAGAGTGGACCTGAACGTGTCCACTCTCTCAGCTGACAAGGGCGGTGTGGGTGAGCAAATTTGACGCAAGACCCAGAAAAACCTATGTCCTGTCTGGTGTTAACACACTTTTCCCTGTTCACCACAAATCCCAGCTCGGCCAGGTGTGCCAACACAATTCACAAATGCCCATGCGCGTAACAGCCTCCTGCTGAAGTCTGTAGCCCCTGGCTAGTGTCTTCAACACCCATTGTGACGCCATGCATATTTTCCAACTCTAACTGTGAAAATAGAAGAGAGTGAAGCACTGTCTGTTCTACACAATCTCTGAGCACCTCTTTTAACTGTACGACGTTGCTAGGCGTGCGGGTAGCATAGCGGTCTATTCCGTTGCCTACCAACACGAGGATCGCCGGTTCAAATCCCCGTGTTACCTCCAGCTCGGTTGGGCGTCCCTACAGACACAATCGGCTGTGTATGCGGGTGGGAAGGTGGATGTCGGTATATGTCCTGGTGCACTAGCGCTTCCTCTGGTCTGTCGGGGCACCTATTCAGGGAGAGGGGGGAACTGGGGGGGAATAGCGTGATCCTCCCACACGCTACGTCCCTCTGGTGAAACGCCTTCCTGAAAAGAAGCAGCTGGCGACGCCACATGTATCGGAGGAAGCATGTGGTAGTCCGCATCCCTCCCTGCATCGGCAGAGGGAGTGGAGCAACGACTGGGACTGCTCAGAAGAGTGGGGTAATTGGCCAAGTACAATTGGGAGAAAAGGGGGGGGGGGGATTTTCAAAAACAAAACAAAAAACAAAAAAACTGTACAATGCTGCCCCTTAGCGGCTAACAGTAGTTGGTACACCCGGGTGCTATTGCACATGTGCGATTGATAGACTAGGGATAGCTGCCCTGGGCTGTTTCACCCCAGGAAGGGCATGGGCTCCCTCTGGTGGTATTATAGGAGGAAACACTATGTTTTGCAACTTTGTGTTTTCTTTTTTTTTTCCTCCGTTGAAAAAATGCAATACTGTGCCCTCGGCTGTGTGCCTGGATGTGTCAGTGAACAAACATTTATTCTCACAGTGTGTGTGGGAGTGCTTATGAGACTTGAATGTGGCTTTGAACAATCCCACATTTAAACTGAGTCTCGTCTCCTCTTGGCTGGGATGCACGAACTCAGCTCTGGGCTCGCACACCGCCGAGAGACAGGGTTGGCACTGGGGGATTCCTCCCTGGACACACTGGAACGCTGGACTGCCAGGGAACAGGGGATGGCTGGCACATCCGGTAGCAGTGGGGTAGACTGCTAAGACGCCTTCTTCCTCTGCCTGGCCTGCTGAGTAGGAGCCGGGGCTGGCTGACCAGTCTGGGTGGGGTTGAAGGGCTTCTTAGTCCAAGTAGTTTTGGCATCGGGGGGTCCGACGGGGGCTGAAACAGGTACCCGACCCTTGGGTTGTTTAGGGATGGAGAAAGCAGGGGGGCCACTTCTGAAGGCCACCTGGGCGAAAGTCTGCCTGGAGAGTGGCTGCACCGCTGCTGGAGCTTTCCGCGGGAGACAAAACTGTAAGGCTTCGTCTTCTTTTTTCTTTGCCTCGCATCCCGTTTGCATGGAAGCGAGAGCGGAGCCAAATATGCCATCAGGAACAACTGGGACGTCCAAGATGTCGTCCTTCTCTTTATCCAACAAGTTTGTCAGATTGCGCCATCTTGCCCTCTCCTGCAGCACCAACATCGACATACACTTCCCTGCGGGCTGGACAGCCCAGTGCTGGACAAACAGACAGATATCCGCAATCGTGGTAATCTCATCCCATGCAGTAGCGTTGGGTACCTCGGTCATGTTGTCGAAACTCCGCTTGGTAGGCAGACAACATGGAGGTGATATTGAGTGCTCTCACTATCAGGGCTGCTGCCTTGTAAGCTCGCTCAGTCATGGTGGACTGGAAGCGGTCTGCTTTGGCGGGGAGGGTGGGTGGTCTGGATGATATAACTGACAACTGTGGGTGGAGGTGGGCTGCCACCAGCAGCTCCATGGGCGGCATGCGGGCCATGGCATGCTTACCCATCCCTTCAAAATCCAAGGAAGACACCCCTTGAATGAGGGTCTTGCTGGAGTATGGATTTTCTTTCCATGAAACGGTGACTTCTTTCAGGACCTTGGGGAACACTGGGAAAAGCTGTCTCGCAGTCTGCTTGGCCTGGGGTAATTTCTTCCCTTCGTAGCGGGGCCGGGGAGCCTCCGCAACAACAGCGGGCCACGGGATTCCCAGTCTCTCCACTGCGCGTTTACATACGTCGTGCATGTCAGTGCTACGCGGAGACTGTGCAGCCTCACCCTCACCTTTAGCAGTGGACAGGCATGGAGAACTGGGAGTCTGTGCCGGGGGAACGAAGGAAGAACTAGCCTCGTTGTCCTCTTCCGACACCAGAAAATCTTTGCTCTCTGATTCTCTTGCCTCATGTCGCCGAGCCCAGCTGAACAGGCTGGGTGGACCTGAAAACCGCAACCCTGCTGGAGATGGGGTGTACAGACGGGTGGTGACGGATCCCGCTGCTGGGTTTGGCAAACACTGGGCAGGAGCTCGGCTCAGCTAGTGGGTTCAGTAAGTCAAGCGTCGAGCCCCAGCATTGAACCTCCGGTTTGGCAGTATCCTCCTCAACCACACTGAGCTGGGGTTCCTTGGGGGTGGGACTGGTGAGGGTCCTTATCTGAGAGGCTAGCCTGGCAGGATAGTCTTTGGCAGAGGCTCTTAGCCACGAAGCGAGTACAGTGAGCACACGAGCCGGGGTTGTTGACAGCGGCTCGGGTGTGTTCCAGCTCAAGACATGTGGAGAAGACCTGTTGCCTGTCTTTACTCAAAATTTTGTTTCCGCAGGTGCACAGGCAGGTGGAATCACCTTGCTCTAAGGTGGGAAGCAGGTTGGCAGCTGTATCCATTTAGCTGGCGTGCTAAAGGGAAAATAATTATCTGGAGTGATAATCTCGTTAGCTAGCTCCAACGGTGGGCAAGCAGTGAGGTGACCGCAGGTTCCCGGTATCGTTAGCTTGCTCGGAGTAGCCAAGTTAATGTGTTAGCTAGCTTGTAGAAGTAGAAATACTCCACTGTTTGGGGACAGGCCAGAGTAAAAAACCTACCTATGGTGAAAGCAGTTGTACTGGTATCTTAGAGGACAGTTTAGCTAGTCAGCTTAGATACGGGTGAGAGTAGCCTGCTTCTGAAGCGAGAAGAGGTGACTGAATGACAAGTGACGCTGCCTCAGTCATATATATAAGGCGCAGGGCCCTGACGCAGACGACATGACTGCCAGCCAATTAGGGCTGGCGTAATGGTACAAGTGCTTCTGTGAATACGCGAGGGGGCGTATCCCATAGTGAGACATCGAAACGAATGCTATGAAAGAGAACTGTATTCATTATGCCTGAAGAGTTGAGATGAGACGAAATAGCTGGCTCTGCTCGGGCAGACAACCTAGATCACAATAGCCATCTCAGAGCATTGGTTGTTTTCCTTTTCAACCAATCATTTAAATGCATAAATCTGCAAGTGCAAGTACAAATTCTCACTGCCTCCATGCATCGTTGTCATTTGATGATCCCCCCCCCTGCTCAGCTTCGCTGCATGTCTGCGTAAATGACAGGTTCCAGTATAACCAATGTGAACAAGCTAACCTTGTCAGAGCCTCCTAATAAATCCAGCTAGCTTAAAAAGCTGAATGAAACTATTAGCTGGTCTCTCAAATAATGAGCGCCTCATCTTCACCAGCGGCCAGTCAGGTGGGAAGAAAGAGGAGAGATGATCTGTGGACACATTTCTCTTACATTCAAATCGAAAGAAAGAGTGAATGTATAGTTCCCAATGAGGATGGAGTGCCTTATGGATTCAAGATGGGCAACAAAAAAAACAAACCAAAAACAAACAATTTGAAAAGACACCTGAAGACACACCATCCTGAAGTGTCTGCCAAGGGAAATGTCCAATGTCAAGTGTAAAAAAAAAAACGAACCAATTTGAAAAGTCAACTGAAGACACACCATCCTGAAGTGTCTGCCAAGGAAAATGTCCAATGTCAAGTGTATGTTGACTGATTTGACAACAGTGGGAAAATGTAGAATTACATGTCATAGTGACTGCTCTTGCTTTGGAAGTGCTAACTTCATCTCTCAGTTTAGCCAGGTTTTATAAGCTAGTTAGTTAATATCAGCCACTGCCCTCTTGCAAAGAACCAGCATTGACAGTACTATTGACAATTGTTAGTGCTCGTCTGTCTCTCAATGTGGAAGAAAAGTTGTGCCTTCTAACTAAATTGTTATTAAAATATCTGTGACTAAAACTAGACTAAAACTGAGTTCCACTGACTAAAACTGTGGTAAAATTAATGACTAAAACAAGACTAAAACTAATTTCAGGGGAGGATTAAGACTAAAACTAAATTGAATCTTCCTGCCAAAAAGAGTAGATAATAGCTGAGGGTTATGAGCAAAAATGACATCTTGCTATGTCTAAAGCTGTCTAATTATGTAAGATTTCAAGGAAATATGGGGCTGTTGGTGAATAGAGTGAAGAACTGCCTGTGTACTGTAAGCTCACCTTCCTTTGGCATCTCTGGTGTTAATCATATGGACCCCTGCCGATTCCAGCAGCCTCTCTGCAGCACCGCTATGACCATTTATCCTACAATAAGGAGGTTTGAGCTTGTTAAAGACAAAGGTCTGATATTTCCACTTTGTACAAAATGCTTTTGAGAGTACCATTGTGATGCAAGTTGCTCTTTTAACACAAAGGGTCAAAAAATGAGAACCTGTGGTGATCTCAGGCTACTCACAGAGCACAGTGCAGTGGGGTGAAAGGGTTTCCCTCTTCGTGGGGAAATGTTTTATGTTCAAGTAAAACCTCCAAACAGTCTTCATGCCCTGAGAACAGACAGCAACTTCGCATTAATCAAATGCAGCATACACTTTATTCGGGAAGAGCTACTGGTTTTAAGGCAAAGTATGAGCAAACCTTTGTAAGCGGCCCAGTGTAATGGGGTGTATTGTTTGTTGTCCAGCAGTTTATCTAAGGGGTCACTGGCCATGGCGGCCTGGACCAGACTGGCTAGTATCTCAGCATGACCTCTGGATGCAGCGTAATGGAGCGGTGTGCTACCCTGGGTGTCCCGACACAGTGCAGAAGCTTTGTGCTCCAGCAGGACAGACACACAGTCTGTGCGGCCAAACACCGCCTAAAAAAAAAAAAGACAAAACAGTGTGATTAAAAAAAGCAGACGTCTTCCTTCATGCCAAACTCGGCTACTAATTATGACACTAAATTATGGTGGTGGCGTTGATGTAATCAGTTATTGTTCAAGTTTATATTTATGAGTCATTCCTTTACATTTTGATATAAATTAACATTCAAGGAACACAGGAATATTTTGCCTGAATTGAAGTTTAGGGCAGGAAATGCTAATTTGAGCTTTGCACTCATTACTATTAGTTGCTTGAAATATTTATGATTGAAGAATATAAGCTTATTCTGCTCCTGGACTGCAACGGGTATGAGACTGCCCTTTTAAGCCAACGTCATAATAATAAATCACTTCATATAAAAAGAATATCTTATACAAAGGAATTTGTAAAAGATTTATGCGAAGCTCTTTTGTGGCCCAGCCAGAAAAATCCTGAGGGTGCCTCCATTGTAAAAGGGAGTGGCTCACCCCTCTGTGCAGAGCTGTGCTGCCCCTCTTGTCCTTGGAATCTGGCAAGGCACCCTTCTCCAGCAGTAGGTGGACACAGTCAGTATGACCACCCAAAACAGCTAGCATCAGAGGAGTCCTAAGGGGATCCAGGAGTGTAAGCACTTAAAAAAAATCCATGTTTTTTTCTCGAAAGTGAAAATTTTCAGGAAATAAAAAGTTATTCAAATGTAAAAAATTGCTTTTTTGAGAGCAAATCCCATGCATTGACATGAAGAGAACCACTTACTGTCCAAATGTGTCTGTGACATTGGTGAGATCTCCATCCTCCCCATTCTCAATCATCATGAGCAGGCAGTCTGTGTGACCATTGGCAGCTAGTAAGAGATTAAAGAAAAAGAAGAAAAAAATAAATTCAACACAATCTCATACCATACAGATGATTTACGTTTTCATTGGCCAAATTATACAATGGCTATTATTCAAGTGGTTGATATTCTGAAAGCAACGTTATGCTTTGAGACATATGACAGACAACAGGATACCTGCAACATGAATAGGGGTCCACATGAGGCGGTTATCATTGAGGAGACATGAGGCCCCCTGAGCCAGAAGGACCTCCACACAACGGACATAGCCTCTCTGGGCAGCCAAGTAGAGCACAGAGCGCCCTGCAGCATCCTGCACATCCACATAGGCTGCGGTTTCCGTCAGCACACGCAGTGCCTGCCAGTGGCCTTTATCGGCCTAGGAAGAAACAGAGGGTAGCAGTCACTATCCTGGCCATAGTTCAGAATTGCAGAAAAACGAGAAGATTAGAGATGGGTACCGAAACCCGATATTAAAAGGGCACTGCTGCTAAATTATTAAAGACCATAGTATTGATAAGCTCCGACATTAACGGTTCTGCTACTAGTACATCCACTGAGAGCCTGCTCTTAGTGACAATGGCGGAGAGAACTAAATGGTCAAAAGACTGGTTAAACTTCACTAGAGTCGATGCTGACAATGCTCGTTGCCACAAGTGCAACAAGTCTTTTGCATGTAAGAGCAGAAACACAAGCAATATTTCAAAGCATCTGGCGAAAGTGCATAAAATACAGGCGGTGAAATACAGTTTTTGACTGCCTAGCTCATAGTTCTTCTCTCGTTGCCCCATCCACCTCAGCTATGTTATGTATGCTAGCAGCCTGGAGCCCACAGAGCTAACTAAATTATACAAACATGGGTTAATGATTAAAAGTAACGCTCTGTTCAGATATGAGAAAATAAAATGTTAATTCTGGTCTTCATTTGTTTTATTTTTTCTCTTAAAAAGATAACAAAAAGAACAGACAAGAGTACAATTAAAATACAGGATCGATAAGCAGTATTGGTGAGAGTAGTAGTACCATTAAAATCTTAACAATACCCAACCCTAGAAAAGACACACATTGCACATGAAACTTGAGGAATAAATATAAGGAACTTACAGCAAGGTGTAGTGGACTGACTGGAATACTACTTTCTATGTCTCCTAGTGCATTGAAGGACATCTCCAGGAGCTGAGGAAACACAAAAAAAGCAGAGCCGTGTAAATTGACAGCTAACTGTTAAAAAGCCAGCCTTGAAGTTAAAAGAAATACAAGATTTTTAAATAATTAATGACGACATACCAGCTCCAGGTTCTGTTTGTTGCCATGGTAAGCTGCATAGTGGACTGCACTGTAACCCCTTGAGTTGACCATCGATGGGTCAGCACCATTGTCCAATAGATGCTCCAAGCAGCTGTTAAAAAATAGTATTATTTCGCATATAATAGTACTATTTGCAAAACATCCATTACAAAGTACATCGTACGCAAAACAAGGCATACCTGCAACCCAAAATTTTAATGCATGAATCACATAGATCAGCATCAGAAGGGTAAAAAAAAAAAAAAAAAAAAAACTCACAAGTAAGACTCCTTTGCCTCATCCTCATCATTCTGATGGCTTCCAGAAAAATGACGATCAGCTCTGAGGAAAAGAAACAAATACTTCTCGTCATCTGACGACTAACATTTCAGACTAAGATTTACAACTGTTACTCTCCATGAGAGAAAATCTTCCATAAAAAATAAGGAGAAATCCCCTAATGCTAAGTACGTCCCCCTTTTCCAACATGCAAAGTACTTTTGTTTGAAACTCTTCACAGCGGTCACTCAGTATTTGATATCAATCACTGATTAAATTTGATATGCTAAGTGCCACTACTGTTAACACGGCCACCGTATACCAGCCAAATGCAAATGATGCTGCAAAGTTATATCACCGAAATTGGCGGCTAGTTAGTTCGCACTTGCAGCAGCTTGGGAAAAATTGACTGCACGCTCTTTACCTCAGTTTCACAGTGGTAGTACACTGCTTTTACACGGAAAGCACTACACTTACCTTTTTTTTTTTAAACAGAGTGCTCTATTAAATCAAGGCAAATATAAAATAAGTGGTAATTTACATAACTAAATCTATCTTCATGAATGTGATTGAGGTTGTAGTCTGCTGGTTCAAACATGGCTATATGATACCCACCTTCATGTAGTAACGTTCACATTTACACTACAAGCCAAGCATGCCCATCTAGATTAACCCCCTATACTGAAGCATTTCACTTTGATAAACCTAACATGTGAAGTTCGGTATGCCCATCATTGCTATCTTTATTTACACCTGGTCTTTAACTTGATCAAATTCAGTTCTCTTAACTAGCTTGAAAACTATCCTCATTTACCGGGGGGGGGGGGTACTTAGTAATGCTTGTATCATATATATATATATATATATATTTATGCATGCTCAATAACCCAGGTAAGAAAATCACAAACAGTTGAACAGTAAATATTATGTCCAGATGAACTGATTCAACTGTCTGTGATGTATCATATATAGTTGAGGCCAACTGACTCACAAGAGGAGCACTACCCCTCTACATTACCAGTTTTTTAAAACATTAATATAATATTATTTTCAGGACAGCAAAACCGACAGCTTTGTAATAGTAACAGAGTAAAGTATACTCATTAAGTTATTGTGTACAGGTTTAGTTTAAGAGTGTGTGTATGTGTATGCACAACAGAGACAGAACTGGAAAGAAGGATTTACAAAAAATTACAGAGAAGGGTGAGAAATTAACTTTTGTTCCCCAGATGTGTTAGCCAAGGAATCTGAAAAATTCCCTATCCAGTTTCACTGTTATCCTGGCCAAAAAGATTTTTAGAAGAGACAGCAAAAACCACATGATGTTTGACAATATCCTTTTCGTTTTTACCAGTCGCAGCACACAAAATGTACCAGGTGGTGGTGGCTGTTAATTTTCCACACTTGGTGCATCTGCTTGTTTGTATGCAAGTATGTATTTGCGTTCACCTGAGAGTGAGAGAACAGAGGATGGGTTAAATGAAATGCTCTAACCTGCAGAAGGCTTGTGAGGCGGCAGAGTAGTGCAAGGGAGTACAGCCTGTCTGGTCAGGCTCGTTGACCTCAGCGCCAGCGCTCACCAGGGTCACAGTGCACTGGTACCTCCCATTAGCAGCCGCATAGTGCAATGGCGTCCTACGTTGGGGGGGGGGGGCAATGAGGGAGGAAATTCACTTTCATATGCAAATTCAATTCCAGACAATTACTATCAAGCGACGGTGGAGTGGATTTTAAAACAGGTCAGATTAGCCATCTCGACAGCATCAGTAGGTCTACAGCAGACAAATGAAAAATAAAGACGATAGTGTTATTTGTTGGTCTGCATCTATAGAGAAGGACGTAACTCACCTTCCCATTTTGTCCCTCTTATTCAAGTCGGTACCACTACTTAAGAGCAAGTTCAGACATTCAACATTTCTGTAAAAGAAAGATAAAAAGGGAAATGAAACCTTGAGTTAGAACAAATGGCAGTTCCAGGACACAGAGATTATATGAGGTACTTGGGCACTTGTTTAACAGTTTGGTTGTCCAGTCCCAGAGAAGATTCTTGAACTTACCCTCCAGAGGCAGCAGCGTGTAGACAGGTCCTTCCAAAGTTGTCAGGGGTGTTTATGTCAAACCCAGCTGATAGTATGTGCTCCTTACTCATCGATGAAACTATACTGTACAGCTGACCTGTGGGAGATTGTTTTTGGGGAGCGGATTGGTGACAAGGCCATTTTTGAGAGCTACATAATCCGAGAGACTGGAGATTAAAGAACTCAAGTGTTTGCACAAATCCAGTGCACAGTCACACATACCTGAGGAGAGTAACTTGCGACAACAGTCTGAAAACCCGTAGAGCACAGCTAAGTGCAAGGGGAACATTCCATGGATCCCACGTCTGGAAAGAGAAATCGCGTGAACCAAATGTTAGAAACCAGGTAAATACCTAAAAGCTAGAGATGAACCAATTGCAATTTTCTTGGCTGAGTCTGATTTACGATTTTTTTGAAAGTCTGACCTGTCCATTCCGATTTTGGCCGAATCTTTTTTTTTCAAGAACTATAATTGACAGCATACACAAACAAACATTTTTGTAACTTTTCTTTAATGGAAATTTCAAATGTTCATAATAAAACAATGACATTTACTTTTACGTTTTCTCCAAAACTGCACTAGGGATGTTAAATTTGAAAACGGTGTGCACCGTTTTGCTGCGTCTCCGGATTGAACATGTTTTCTCGAAACGGTGTGCAACATACGTATGTGTGCAATGGGCTTCGAGGTACATTTTCTCATTTGGTGGGCGTATCAGAGATGTTACCCAATTAGGAACGACGTGTATATAAACCCTGCCGTATTAAAAAGGCAGAGCGCACAATGGATCCAACTAAAGTCCTTTACTAATGTGTCCACTGCAGTTAGGTGTATGCAACTATTGAAGACATTATTAGACATATTTGTTGCAAGTATTTTGTAGCAGTAAACATCCATTTAAACAGATTTCATCAAGCTCTGAAAAATTCTTCAAAAAGAATGCAAAGAATGGTCTTCTCAGCTGCCATTGTTGCAACGCTTGCATAACACAACAAGGTGTTCAACGCACCACCGTTTCTGTTTAAATAAATGTTTTGCCTTGCTCATTTTGCCAGGGCTGAACACATCCCAGGTTACAGGACCCTCTCACGCTCACTCACACAAACCTAAAAAAAAAAGCAGTGCCTTTTTGTACAAATAAAATCTAATTGAAAATGAATTGCAGTATATCCCACTTTTTCTGGAGTGTTTAACTTTACCAAAGTAAACGACAGTTTTTGATGACATGCTTTAACATGTGTTGTGTATGACTGTGACTTTACTGTCTGTGCCGCTTGGTGCGCTACGTGAACCATCATGCGGCGCATGAGTGTAGATCTGACTGGCACAGAATCGGATGTATCAGACAGACCGTCCGGTCACAGCCGATCAAACTTAAAATCTGACGATTCTGGTCACTGATCGATCAATCGGTGCATTTCTACTAAAACCATGTATATTTTCAAAGCAAATAAATATTTATCAATATAAATTGTACTGCTATCAAGCAAAATACGCATAAGATTTCAAATTTCTAAATTATTTGCTGCCCCACTTGTTTCATAAATTACAGCACTCTGGGTCTTGTTTCCTCTACCTGGCCGTGTCTGCTCCGTTGGTCATCAGAGTGCTGATCAGCAGCTCATGGCCGTACTTAGCAGCAACGTGGAGAGGGGTATTGCCATACTTATCCACACAATCAATCTCCCCACCTGATATAAAATATGGAAGGGGAAGTGAATCAAGAAGCAATTAAGTAGAGAGAGAAGCCTGTAATAATTATTACTGCAGGTCAGTTGAACAAGCACTCATGGTTACCATTTTGGATAAGGATCTGTGAGCGTGTGAAACGTCCATGAATGGCTGCCATGTGCAGGGGGCTCTTCCCTTCTTTACTCTGTAGGAAGGTTACAAATAAAAAAATATCTGAATAGTCTTGAACTGTGATGGTAAAAGAGAAATAGAATGACCTTAGACTTCAACAGGTTTGTATTCAAACCTTTTACCAAAAGCTACAGCATATTATCACAATCAGAATCAAATGGGCAAGTGCAAAAATTTGACTTTTCCTGCATGAAGAGTAGCAAGTCTCCAGCATAACTCTGATTCTTATGAGATCCATTTGGGACAGTTCAGTCTATCCATTACCTGCTGGTTGACATCAGCCCCATTGTTGACCAGCAGCTCCAGACAGAGGGCACCATTGGTGGAGACAGCTGCCAGGTGCAGAGGGGTGAAGCCATTCCGGTTGGGCTGGTTGACGTTAGCCCCGTGATTCACCAGCTCAGTAGCCACAGCTTCTTGCCCCATGTAACAAGCCACATGGAGCGCAGTGTTCCCAAAGCCATTTGGCTCATCGATCTGACAAATACGCGCACATCCAAAAAGCACATTATGAGATACAAGATCATACGGAGCACAGAGATTGAAATGTGGCAACTTGTAACTTATGTACCTTGCTCATGGTTAAGAATCATTAATTAAAATCATTCACAAGCTCGACTGTTTGAAGACACAAAAAAAAAGACAACAAGGGAACCTACTTCAACTTCCAAAATATCAATGCCCCTTTCTTAACAACTATGTGAGCACTCACCTCTGTCCCCAGCCTCAGTAAGTACTTAACAATTTCTATGTGACCACTTGAAGCAGCAGCATGAAGAGGCGTGTAGCCTTGCTTGTCCTTGCAGCTCTTGTCAGCACTGCGAGACACCAGCAACTTCACTACCTCCACATGCCCTACAGGAAAGATAAGAGATAGTACACTGGTATTAACGGCATTAGAAAGCATCTCTTCTTGAAAACATAAAACATATTTAAGCCCCCTGTGTCAATTTCATCTATAATTAAACAGAGGGAGAGCAGAAAAGGGTTTGAGGGATCATGGCACAGAAAGAGAGCTTAGTACATGAAAAGCCACTGCTGGTAGTGTCAAACTCCAGACCAAAAGGCAATTCACACAAAGGATCTAAAACCTCTTGTGCAAAGAGTACAGAGGATGGGTGTTACCTATATGAGAACATCACTCCAAAGAAGACCTACGTTGTAATCACTAAAGGCCAATTCATACCTTTCGCATTCGCAAGGTTCCACATGACAAAAATGTTGTCATCCTCCATTTTACGCGAGGGTCCATGCAGACCCCTATGCGGATATCCCCGCACAGCCCAAAATTTGGCTGCACGGACTGTATGCATAGCAAGCACGCCGAATGCGCACGCTCCAGATAACAAAATGGAGGCTTGTTTTGGAGAGGTTGTGCGAAGAGATCCGCCCTTACCCACATCTATATAATTCGTCTTTGAAAGAATATAAAGACAGCCAAATGGCATGGCGAGAAAGTGTGCAAACGCTTTGGAGAGATGAAAATGCTTGCTGTCGCCATTTTCTTTCCTAATACATGTGCTTCTTCTTTCTCAATTTTTGTGGCGGTTGGCAAACGTTATGGTGCATTACTGCCACCAACTGGAATGGAGTGTGGATTGGGAAATGCGCATGCATGGAATGCCAGACTGACGTGGACCCTCAATTGTAGTACGAAAGGAAGCGCATCAGCACAACCGGTATAAGTTCGCAGCTGTTTGTGAATGTCCAAAGTATGTCCAAGCCTTTAAAGCCCTATCTTCTTTAAACAACAATCTTTTGGTATATAAAATTGGCTGATACTTTAAACTACTTACCTAAATATGCTGCACAATGAATAGGTTGCCTCTCCTTCTTATCGATGGCACTCAGATTGGCCCCTTTGTTCAGCAGTAGCTTCACCATCTACAACATTTTTTAAAGAAGTGTTAATCATATACAAAACAGATTGTGAGGCAAGTTTTACTTGAAAATTGAATTCACGTCTTTATTACCTCATGGAATCCACTCTGAGCAGCATGGTGCAAGGCAGTCCTGCCAGTGCGGTCTGCCATGTTCAGGTTGCTCAGTTGGGTCAACAGGGCCTCTGCACAACGCGAGGCACGGTTGGCAGCAGCCACATGTAGTGGCGTCTGCCAGAACTTGTCTCGTGCATTTGCTTCTGCTCCACGCCGCAGCAGCAGACCCACTGCTCTCTGGAGAGATAGATGCAATTGAATGAGGTTTAAAGAAATGTTCTTAACACCTGCGGTGTTGCAGCATTTCCTCTGGTGCACCTTTTCATATCATTCCAAATAGAGCCAATAACCCACTGGGTATGAATACACAATTGTCACAGTAAAATAATCTAGTTGAGCAAACACTAGGCTTGCAAGTAACATAACCATGTTTA
Source organism: Lampris incognitus (assembly GCF_029633865.1). Classification (NCBI taxonomy): domain Eukaryota; kingdom Metazoa; phylum Chordata; class Actinopteri; order Lampriformes; family Lampridae; genus Lampris; species Lampris incognitus. Next base: position 12,116,353 of record NC_079212.1, on the reverse strand, counting down.
CAGCTTACTTCATTCCGGGAGGCAGCCGCCCTGTGCAATGGGGTCAACCACACATGGTCTTTAGCATTGACACTGGCACCTGTCGGATAAAGAAATCATGCATGATAAGTGGCATCATAAAGGGATGCCTCGTCAAGCGTTAGTGCTTATTGTTGTACAGTGAACTGCCGATGGGGGAAAAATGTTGCGGTGGCGACAGAAATACAGTTCATTACTCTCTTTTTTTTCTTTTTTTAAAATCAATCGTTGGAGGCAGAATCTTTCACACCCAGCTGTTAAAATGCTTGCAACTCACTCACCTGATTCAATAAGGAGGTCCATTATATGGACGTCACCCACACAGGCAGCAGCATGAAGCGGCGTACGGCGCTCTTGGTCCTATGGTATGAAGACATACTGGATCACCGAGAGGCAACTTTCAATGTCGATGTTCAACCAAAATGACAAGTTCCTCTAGCAGACGACTTTAGCCAAGAGACGTAAGCAAATGGAACTGTTCAAATACATACCAGTGCATTGACATCCTCTTTTTTGTGCAATAATAATTGGACTTCTTCAGCGTTACGATTGAAGATGGCCTGGACCAGAGGAGGCTGCAGGGATGGAAACGTCTTTTAGCGCTAGGCTAATGTTACGTGAAACGCTAGCTTAGCTGTGGCCTGGGCTAAGGTTACATTGCATTGACCAAAAAAAAAAAACCCCGACAATTCTAAGTTTTCAACGACGGCTGGCTGTTAAATTAAGAATACGCGCCAAATAATGCCGAAGCAAATTCACATTTTGTACCCTTATCGATTATAAATACGGTCCTTGTTTATGTCCGGCAAATAGACGGAGCCCCAGCTGCGGCCTACGTTGGGGCCCCTGCCTCGCCGCTAGCTGACTAATGTCGAGCCGCCTGCGACCCGAGCCAGGCCAGGGCCTGTTGCAGGGTACACAACGCCGACATCGTCGACGGCAAATAGATGTTCCGTGGAACCACTTCGTGCACACTCGCTCAGAGGTGAACTACGTCTGACTACGAGCTTTTGCAGGTTTAATAGCAGCCGTTGAGCGATGCGTACGCTGCGCACAGGAGCGATTATTACCCAGAAAATAGACTACGCCACAACACATATACACGGAGCGCGTTCTTTCATCCCACCTGGTCTGCAATGTTGAGGACTCCCATCTCCCAAACTCAGCCAGGACGGAGCTCCTTCATGAGGATAAAACTTGGAGGTATATTATGATGCGCTATTGTATCCACCTTTTCAGACTACATCCATAGCTGACTGCGAACAGAATCGCGGACTGGATCTGTCAGTGTTGTTGTGTCCGTATCCGATGTCTCGTCTGACGACGACGATGATGATGTTGGCTACGACTTTTCTGGTCCGCCTACAGGCGTGGCGGTCCGTCTGCGCCTCGTTTGGGTGCAATGGCGTCACAGTGTGGCAGGGTTAAAAACAACACGCCCGCTTTCTTTCCTTGCCTGCTGAAAGCGGACGTCTGCGTGTAGTTTGACACTCAGGACTTATCGTTGAGCAGGTTGCGGGTGATTAGAGAGCCTGCTTGGGTTTAAACCTAGTGCGGATGTGACGTCAACTAGTTTAGTTAATACGTTTAGTCAAGGCAATTTGTCTCAGTGGTTCGCAACCTTTTTGGGGTCCTGGACCCCCTGCGTATTTTTGATCTACCCTGAGGACCCCTCCACCTGATCTTGGGGGAGGGGGGTTGCAATTTGATAGAAAGCGTAGAAACTGCATTTTAAATTGCATTATAGCATTTATTCACTCTTTGGGGCAAAAATAAGAGCTTTCAGTTGTAACTTAGATATAGTTAACAAAACAGAATATGTATTCAGTAACTTTCAGATATATGTAACAAAACAGAATTTTTATGCGGTAACTTTTAACAGTGCAAACGGGAGCGAGATCTCTTATTAAAATACAATAAATTACACTTGTGAAGCAGATGTAATTAGAGAAAAAAGTCCTGTTGCCCTTTATAGTTTAGGTAGATAAAGGTCTCAGTCACATTTGAGTAAAATAATCCTATTTCTATAAATGTCATAGGATCTTTTTTTTAAAGATATTTTATTTTCACGGACCCCTTGCAATTACACCACTGACCACTACGGGTCCGCGGACCCCCGGTTGAGAAACACTGGTAAAGATTATCAGACTGACCGCTTGGTCTATACATTGAGACTGTCTCCCTACCCTGCTATATTGCTCCCAAACCCTCCCCTCCTAAACGTGTGCAACACAATAATCTAATTATCATTCCTACCGCTGGTGGTGGGGAAATGTGCAACGAAGCACCTAATCTACGGAACCAAAAATCTAATGTTATCAAAAGTGTGACCTCACATCGTTCAAAGCGTAGGTCTTCAAAATGGTCAACTAATAACACAAGGTGTCTAATTCCAATTAATATTTCATCTTTTGGTAGCTTTTAAGTTCTGTCTACGACTGATCACTTTAACAAGATGCTTAAATTTGGTTTCATAAATATCAGATCACTGTCTACCAGAGCTTTATTAATAAATAATCTGATTCTTGAACTTGAACAGCCTCTAATCTTCCAGTCTTTTCTTAAGCACTAAAGAGTTGTGTATCAACAACTTTCGACCCATATAGAAAAAAACTTATCTATATGACCCCTTTCAATTGGCTTTTAGGGCCTGTCACTCCACTGAAACTGCTCTGACTAGAGTGGTGAACGATCTTGCCAACCAAGATGTTCTCTGGCAAAGGTCAATTGGGCTGCACGGTGTTGGGCTGTGAGCACAGGCCCCAATTGTGGACGTCGGGCCCTCATACCATCCTCATGCATTCTGTTTCTCACTGTTTGAGCAGAAACCTGCACATTAGTGGCCTGTTGAAGGTCGTTTTGTAGGGCTCCGGCAGTGCTCCTCCTGTTCCTCCTTGCACAAAGGACCAGATAGCGGTCCTGCTGCGGGGTTGTTGTCCTCCTGCGGCCCCCTCCATGTCTCGTGGTGTACTGGCCTGTCTCCTGGTACCTCCTCCATGCTCTGGACACTGTGCTGGGAGACACATCAAATCTTCTTGCCACAGCACGCATTGATGTGCCATCCTGGATGAGCTGCACTACCTGAGCAACTTCTGTAGGTTGCAGATACCGCCTCATGCCACCTCTAGTGGTGAGGGCACTAGCAAAATGAAAAACTAACCAAAGATCGGCCAGAAAAGATGAGGACAGGCAAATGGTCTGTGGCCACCACCTGCAAATCCATTCCTTTTATAGGGGTTGTCTTGCAAATTGTCTAATTTCCACCTGGTGGAAATTAGGTGAAATTGATTCACAAATCAGTGTTGCTTCCTAACTGGACAGGTTGATATCTCAAAAGTGTGATTGACTTGGAGCTACATTGCATTGCTTATGTGTTCCCTATATTTTTTTGAGCAGTGTATTATCCATCCATCCATTATTCAAACTGCATATCCTGCTCTCAGGGTCGCGAGGATGCTGGAGCCTATCCCAGCAGTCACTGGGCACTATTAGACAGAATAAATTGTAATTTTGGTTTCTCTGGCTTAGCTCTCTCTTGGCTTAAGTCCTACTTATCTGGAAGAACAAATTGTGTCTACTACAATAATATTACGTCGAAATTCGCTGACGTTAAACATGGTGTACCTCACGGCTCGGTTCTTGGCCCTCTAGTTTTCTCTTTTTATATTTCATCTCTTGGCCAAATTATATGCAGTCGTGGAATAAATTTCCATTGCTATGCAGATGATACTCAGCTGTGTGTGCCTATAAGGGCTGATGATCATACTCAAATGACTAATTTAGAGGCCTGCTTGGCTGCTGTGAAAAATTGGATGTCACTAAATTTCCTGCTTTTAAATTCAGATAAAACCGAGATGCTGGTCATTGGCCCTGCTAGACACAGACACCAATTTGATCAAGTAACAGTAATAATTGACAACTCTGTGATTTCACAAAGTGTGACAGCCAAAAATCTTGGTGTTACATTTGATCCCAGCCTTTCCTTTGATAAGCACATTAAAGAAATCACATAGCTAAAATTCACTCTTTCCTGTCCATAGCTGACACAGCGACTCTAATATAGGCATTTGTTTTATCAAGACTTGACTACTGTAATGATCTGTTTTCAGGTCTGCCACATGCTAGTACTTCGTCTTCAGATGGTTCAGAATGCTGCAGCTAGAATCCTAACTAAAACTAAAAAATTTGACCATATTACACCAATTCTTGCCTCCCTTCATTGGCTTCCTATCCATGTTAGATCAGACTTCAAAGTGTTTCTGCTGACTTATAATTCCTAAATGGGCTTGCCCCATCATACCTGTCTGATCTATTTAAACCTGACATTCCATCTCGAGCTCTCCATTTTCAAAATACAGTGCTCCTGTGTGTACCCAAAGTTAAAAAGAAGTCAGCTGGTGGCAGGGCCTTTTCCTATTGGGCCCTGTACTTGTGGAATAACCTGCCTGCTGCCATCAGACAATCAGAGTCTGTTCAGTCCTTTAAAGCCAAACCTAAAAATCATCTTTATGCCTTAACCTACAATTACTTACCTTTAAATTGAGTACATCATGACCTGTACTGCATGGCAAGTCGGTTTCTGTCTCACTGAATTTACAAAACACTGTACTGCCGACAAGATTATAGAGTATAGATGATTGACTATTGCAAACTCTTCTCTTCTCTCACATCTTTTCTGTCTCTGAATGATGTCTTCTCCTCTCTCTTCTCCTGTGTATGTGAATGGTGTGATGTAAGTCTCCCCTGTGTGCACATGTAGTCTGTCCTCCTCCCAGGTCTCCATGGTAACAGTGGTCACCACCGGGACACTGTTTGGCATCCTCCTCATGACATTTTTTAAAATATATAAATCCATATCCTGTTTCAATGTTATATCCTCTCACGCCGATATGTGAATAATGTTTTTTCTTGTCTCTTCTCCCGCATATGTGAATGGTGTGATATGAGTGTCCCCTGTGTGCATGTGTAATCTGTCCTCCTGTCAGGTCTACATGGTGATGGTGGTTACGTGGCTCAGGTCCTAGGCTGTTCCCTTGGCATTGTCCTCATCATATTCTTCATATATCTTATTTCTGTTACCCTCTTTCAAAGTTGTATTCTGTAAATTGGGTGGCACGGTGCCGCAGTGGTTAGCACAGTCGCCTCACAGCAAGAAGGTCCTGGGTTCGAGCCCCGGGGTAGTCCAACCTTGGTGGGTCGTCCCGGGTCATCCTCTGTGTGGAGTTTGCGCGTTCTCCCTGTGTCTTCCTGTGTCTGCGAAAAACAAAACAACAAAATAAGGCTTCTTCTTTACCTTGACAATGAGAACACACTCTTTGCACTTCGAAGTGCCAAACATGTATGTCTTGACCAAACCTCTTTAGCTTTAGCTTGGTGGCTGGCTTTGTCATTACATCAGCAATCATTTGCTCTGTAGGACAGTATTCCAAGATTACCTTTCCATTATATTTTTCTCTTGTATACACATAGTGATCAGCGGGATTCTGTACAAAACCATTTTCACTCAAACATGTACAGTGGTGTGAAAAAGTGTTTGCCCCCTTCCTGATTTCTTATTTTTTTGCATGTTTGTCAAATTTAAATGATTCAGATCATCAAACAAATTTTAATATTAGACAAAGATAACACAAGTAAACACAAAATGCAGTTTTTTAATGAAGGTTTTTATTATTAAGGGAAAAGAAAAATCCAAACCTACATGGCCCTGTGTGAAAAAGTGATTGCCCCCCCTCCCTGTTAAAACATAAATTAAGTGTGGTTTATCACATCTTTGGAAAGCTGAGTTCAATTTCTCTAGCCATTCCCAGGCCTGATTACTGCCACACCTCTTCTCAATCAAGAAACCACTTAAATAGGACCTGCCTGACAAAGTGAAGTAGACCAAAAGATCCTCAAAAGCTAGATATCATGCTGCGATCCAAAGAAATTCAGGAACAAATGAGAAACAAAGTAATTGAAATCTATCAGTCTGGAAAAGGTTATAAAGCCATTTCTAAAGCTTTGGGACTCCAGCGAACCACAGTGAGAGCCATTATCCACAAATGGCGAAAACATGGGACAGTGGTGAACCTTCCCAGGAGTGGCCAGCTGACCAAAATTACCCCAAGAGCGCAGCGACGACTCATCCAAGAGGTCACAAAAGACCCCACAACAACATCCAAAGAACTGCAGGCCTCACTTGCCTTAGTTAAGGTCAATGTCCATGACTCCACCATAAGAAAGAGACTGGGCAAAAATGGCCTGCATGGCAGAGTTCCAAGACGAAAACCACTGCTGAGCAAAAAGAACATAAAGGCTCATCTCAGTTTTGCCAGAAAACATCTTGATGATCCCCAAGACTTTTGGGAAAATACTCTGTGGACTGACGAGACAAAAGTTGGAACTTTTTGGAAGGTGTGTGTCCCATTACATCTGGCGTAAAAGTAACACAGCATTTCAGAAAAGGAACATCATACCAGCAGTAAAATATGGTGGTCTGGGGCTGTTTTGCTGCTTCAGGACCTGGAAGACTTGCTGTGGTAAATGGAACCATGAATTCTGCTGTCTACCAAAAAATCCTGAAGGAGAATGTCCGGCCATCTGTTCGTGACCTCAAGCTGAAGCGCACTTGGGTTCTGCAGCAGGACAATGATCCAAAACACACCAGCAAGTCCACCTCTGAATGGCTTAAGAAAAACAACATAAAGACTTTGGAGTGGCCTAGTCAAAGTCCTGACCTGAATCCAATTGAGATGCTGTGGCATGACCTTAAAAAGGCGGTTCATGCTTGAAAACCCTCAAATATGGCTGAATTACAACAATCCTGCAAAGATGAGTGGGCCAAAATTCCTCCACAGCGCTGTAAAAGACTCATTGCCAGTTATCGCAAACGCTTGATTGCAGTTGTTGCTGCTAAGGGTGGCCCAACCAGTTATTAGGTTTAGGGGGCAATCACTTTTTCACACAGGGCCATGTAGGTTTGGATTTTTCTTTTCCCTTAATAATAAAAACCTTAATTTAAAAACTGCATTTTGTGTTTACTTCTGTTATCTTTGTCTAATATTTAAATTTGTTTGATGATCTGAAACATTTAAGTGTGACAAACATGCAAAAAAATAAGAAATCAGGAAGGGGGCAAACACTTTTTCCCACCACTGTATGTAACATAGCATTCCAGTTTCTGCCTGACTGCTTTAGACCATAGTGAGACTTATGCAACTTGCATACTAGCTTTTCACACGTTTCTGACTTTTTTTCATAACCTTCTGGTTGCTCTATATAGATTTCATAGTCAATTGGTGCATGCAAATAGGCTGTCTTAACGTCCATCTGGTATAAGACTAGCTTCTCCTGCGCTGCCTTCTGCATGACCACTCTTACAGTTGTCATATCAGCTGTGGGTGAGAATGTCTCCTTGTAGTCAGTTCCTGGTTTCTGGACTGTAGCCTTTTGCTACGAATCTCACCTTGTACTTATAGATCCATCAATGTCACACTTGAGTGTGTAGACCCATCTACCCCCCACTGCCTGTTTACCTGGTGGCAACTGGGTGAGGCTGAAGGTCTTGTGCTCCTCCAGTGATCGCATCTCCTCATTCATGGCATTTTTCCACTGCCTTGATTTGGTTGACGCCATGGCGTTCTGGTAGGTTTAAGGAATGTCGCATACTGCTCTATAACAAGAGTCCACGCATGTTTGCAGTTTGTCCTCTGTATCCTCAGTCTCGAATTCCTGTAGGTAAGCTGGTCTCCTCTTGGTTCGCAGTGGGTTTCTTCTGATTACAGTCTCGGTGACTTTGCCCGGCTGTGTGCATTCAGTCTGTTCAGGTAAAGTCCCAGAAATTCCACTCTGAACACCCTGACCTGGTACATTTTCCACATTTTCATCAACAACATTTTCTTCGCTGTCATTGACCCAGGTATGTATATTCCTATCATCATATTCTATGTATGACTCAGGTGTTTGTGTTTCCTTTTCTTTGGCTGTCTTGGTTGTGAACTTCACCAACCTCTGCTTTTGGACCCACTCTGTGTCTGGATAGTACACTATATAAGCTGGGCTGTTTTTATCGTAGCCAACGAAAACACCTTGCTTGCACCTAGAGTCTAGCTTGCCTTTCTCATGCTTGTAAGCAAAACAGATTGATCCAAATTTCTGCAGTTTGGATATGTTTGGTTTCTTGCCTGTGAACAGCTCGTATGGGTTTTCTTTGTGCGCCTGCTGTAGCACCTGTTCCTCACATAAGCTGCTGTCTGCATAGCCTAGTTCCATAGCTTATCTGGTAACTCGCTTTCTATCAATAAGCATCTGCTCATATCATAGAGAGTTCACCAACCTCTCTTTGCTGTGCCATTTTGGTGGGGTGAATAGGGTGCAGATGTCTCGTGTCTAATCCTATTCTTGGTTAACAGTGCCTGGAAGTCTCGGTTTGTAAACTCAGTGCCGTTATCTGAACGGATACACTTGACTTCTCCGTAAGGTGCTATGTCTGCTAAGAACCTTTCTGTGGCTTGCACTGTGTCACTCTTGGACCTTAGAAAATACACCAACATGGCTACCTGAGTAGTCGTCTGTAAAAGACTGTGCATATCTGTACCCTTCTATGCTCGGTGTTGGTGTGGGACCGGCTAAGTCAGTGTGGACTAGTTCTAAGGGTTTCTTAGCCTTTCTGTCCGGCTCCCTATTTCTCATCTGGGTGAATTTGCCCTGTGTACACACATAACTGATCTGGTCTGACTGCACTTCCCTTTATCTCCATGCCTTTCACTACACCTTGAAACTTTTGTACATCTCCATAGTTACAATGACCCAAAATTTCATGCCAAGTTTACATGTCGTGACACCCTTTACATTGGTCAACACTCTCCTCAACAGTTGGCAAGTAATACAAATTTCCACTCTCATGGATGTCAAACCTGCTACCATCCTTGGTAACCATGCAACTGTCCCCTTTCTTGAAAGTGATTGTCGCCCCTCCGTTTGTTGCTCTTGCCACTGAAAAGATGTCATGTGGGTATGAAGGCATATACAGTGTATCCCGTAGCTGTGCTCTGTGCCGTCGTCCGGTGCTGTCTAGTAGACATATCATCACCGTTCCTCTTCGTTGTGCTATTCCACTGCACTTGGTCCCATCGGCTAACTCCACTGAATGGGTGTCAGGCTGGAATGAGTTGTCGAAGCTTTTAAACTTTCCGATGTCATTCACGGTGTGGGATGTTGCCCCTGCATCTACCATGATGCCTTTCATCTTCACGTAGTCTGGTAGTCTCTCGTTCTTTGTGTGCTTGGCCTTGAAGAGATTGTCTTGGTCGCTATTTTGTTCCTCCGCGACTTTTCTGACACCATCTTGTTCCCCCTTTTTCTTGCACAAGGATTCTTGGTGTGTATTATTTTTGCAGTAACTGCACCATACTTTTCGAAAACATTTTCTTGCCTTGTGGCCTTTTATTCCACACTTGTAACACGTCACGTTGGCATCTTCATCTTTTCTGTTGCTTAGCATGCGTCTTGGTGGGGCCCCGGCCTTGCCTTGCGCATGGCTTCATCACATTATCCGTAGATCTTGCCATGTTCATTTTCTCTGCCTCTTCATAGACCCGTAGTCTTCTTTTAAAGTCTGCGAACGTAACGTTATCTTCGTTTTGAGTTATGTGGACGGCTAGCGGCTTAAAAGAGTCTGGTAGCCCGCCTAGTATCATGGCTATGGTCAGTCCATCGCTCATGGTCTCGCCTGCATCTCTCAGAGCCGTAATGAGGTTCGCCGCCCTCATTATGTAGTCGGTAACACTCTCGTCATTTGCCATGCGTAGCTTGGTCAACAACATGTATAAATTTATTATCCGCGGCTTGCTTTTTCCAGAATAATGTTCTTTCAGTATTCTCAGAGCTTTCCTGCCATCACCAGCGGCTTCATGTCTTATCAGCAATAGGCTTGTATCATCTATTAGTCTTATAGCTCAGCATAGCAATCAGCATTCTTCCTCCTATCTTCAGCTAACTGTTCTTCGCTGAAGCCGGTGGGCTCACGTAAAATAGTCTCTTTTAGCTTCAGAGTATGTAAGCAGCCTAGGAATCTTGTTTCCCAAAGGTCATACTTATCTTCACATCTGTCGAACAAAAGCTGCGGTGCCAGGACTCCTGTTGTTCTGCTTGCCATTTTGCTAACATGCTAATTTTACCGTGGCCTACTAGCTTGCTATACTTTTTCTTTACTAAGCTAGCTTGTTAGCTTCATTGGCTAACGCATAATAAGTCGCGTAAAACTTCGAATATAAACACAGATTAAGAAACTCTGTGAGATAAATGCTCATTTATCTCCAAGCTGGTCCACATAGCTGTAGAAGTTCCGTGTAATACTTGGCGTTAAACTTCTTCCAGAATGCTAGCTTGTGTCCTACTCTGCCTGGGCCCATAACCTGTTGAGCTGGGGTGCGCAACCTTCTTCTTGCGTATGGGGAATAAGCAAAGCTTGACTCGGGTTTCTCTTTAGCCTTTAACGTTAGACATATTTATTTAGGCAAATACAGCAGGTCTTAGCTCTCTACTACTGACTGTAATGATCTGTGCCCTCTGGCTATGTTAACTTATAACATTAATAAAGCAAGCACGACTTCTCTCGTGCTGGGCGTTTATTCACCGACCGGATTCCGACTGACGTTGTTACGTACATCACGTGACTTTGTTGTGGCGCTACGGAAAGCCGTAAGGGACATTAGCAAATCAAATATTACTAGCAAATATTACATCTCCCTTTTTCTGAAAAGTGCTGCTTTCTCTGCAGAGATACAGACCACGTTGAGCACGTTTATAAGCGACTACAATCTTAATAAGAAAGAATATGAAAGTGGAACTCTTATATAACTGGACTGCAACAAAGTAGTGTAAAACATTTCCTTCACTGTCTAAATGTGACACCGTAATAACATTTCATCTTTTTTTTTTCATTTCATTACTGGTAACTGCAAACAGCAGGTAGGTACACAAGGTAAGTGAACGCTGTAAATATTTCTTTTCAAAACATAGCAGGTATAGTACAGGTTGGTGTAAAATTCTCTCTTTTTTAACATTCACAAGTCAAGGATTTGTCTTGGTTTGATCGTGCGACCTGACCTCGTGGTGTAACCAGGCTGTGTGTCTGGTTGTCGCTGATTGTTCGTGTCTGGAGGTTCAGCATGCTCTTGCTGATGGGCTTGTGTGTTGTTGTTAGCGCTGGTAACAGTCTGCTGTGAAGTGTGTGTGTGTGTAGTGTGAGTGTTCACTCTGCTTTGTCGCAGGTGTTGACGGTTGCGTTGGTAGATCTGACCTTCTTTGGTTTGGATGTGGTAGCTCCTGTCTGTGTTCGCTGGTCTTTCCACAGTTGCAGGTCTCCAGGATCCATCCTCCTGCCGGAAGCGGATTGGTGTGCCTGCGGGCAGGTGGGGCAGAGGTTTGGCTGTTCAGTTGTAGTATGCCTGCTGGCGCTGTTGACATACCTCTCTCCTTTCGTGAACATCCTCCTGACTGGCGATCTGTGGCTGCAGGTGTTTTGCTGTTGATGGGAGAATGGACCGCAGCCTCCGACTCATCAGTAGCTGTGCCGGTGATTTCAGGTTGTCCACCGGTGTGTTGCGATACTCCAGTAAGCTCATGTAGGGGTCTTTGTTCTCAGCTTTGGCTTTGTCCAGGATGCGTTTGGCCGTCTGGACAGTCTTCTCGGAGAGGCCGTTGCTCTGTGGGTAGTGGGGGCTTGTGGTGGTGTGTGAGAAACCCCATGTCTGTGAGAAGTTGCGGAACTCACCAGAGCTGTAGCACGGACCGTTGTCGCTGATGATAGTCTCGGGGATTCCGTGTCGAGCCATTGCTGCTTTCAGCTTCATGATGACGGCAGATGAGGTGCAGCTGTAAAGTCTCTCTAGCTCGAAGAATCTGGAGTAGTAGTCCACAGTGACTATGAAGTCCTGTGAGTTCCATGTGAATAGGTCTGTGCCTATCACTTGCCACGGCCGCTCGGGTATGGCGTGTGACCTCATTGGTTCCTTTGCATTTGCGCTGCGCCGTTCTTGGCATATGCTGCAGTCTGCTGCCGCATCCTCGATCTGTTTCCCCATGCCAGGCCAGAACAGTAAGTCTCTTGCTCGGCATTTGCTTTTTTTCCACGCCGAGGTGGCCGGCATGGATGCGCTGTATCATGTCCTTGCGAAGCTTTTGGGGGACAATGATTCTCTCACCTATGAACAGGATACCGTCCATTTCTGAGATTTCTGCTCTGTGGTTCCAGTATTCCTGGATGCTGGGCGGGCACTTTTTCTTTGTGTCTGGCCAGCCAGTGAGTGTGGCTCGTCTGAGTGCGGTGAGCTGTGGATCTTGCGCTGTTTCCTGCTTGATTTCTGTGAGTCTTGTGTCGCTCACAGGGATGTTGCTGAGGACTGTGTGCACTTGGGCCTCCATCCCTTCCTGTAGGTCACTGTCGTGGTGTTCTATTGACTTGCGTGACAGTGTGTCGGCCACCGGTATGTCCTTACCGGGGCGGTGGATGATTTGGATGTCGTATTTTTGGAGCGCCAGGATCATCCGTTGCAGCCGGGGTGGTGCTGCTGCCAGTGGCTTTTTTAGTATTGCCTCCAGAGGCTTGTGGTCTGACTCCACAATCACTTTTCGTCCGTACATGTACTCATGGAACCTCTTGCAGCCGAAGATCACAGCGTAGAGCTCCTTCTCTATCTGTGCGTAGTTTTCTTCAGTGCTGTTGAGTGACTTGGACGCATAGGCAATTGGTTTGCCATCTTGGAGCATGACAGCCCCAAGGCCACTTTTGGATGCATCCACTTGGAGTCGCAGCTCTTTCTGCGGGTCGAAATATGAGAGTACTGGACCTGGGTGCTGTGTAATGAGATTCTTCATCTCTTGGAACGCCTTGTCGTGGACTGCATCCCACACAAACTCACTGTCCTGTTTCAGAAGCTGTCTGAGGGGTGAGTTTATCTGTGAGAGGTGTGGAGCGAATCTGGCGAGGTAGTTGATCATGCCGAGGACTGTCTTCAGCTCTGCTTTGTTCTGTGGGGGTTGCATGTCCTTGACCGCCTTCACCTTGTGTGGGTCTGGTTTGATGCCTTCGTGTGAGAGCGTGTGGCCGAAGTAGCTTACCTCGGACACGCATATGTGACACTTGTCTGGGTTGAGCCTCACCCCTCGCTCCCTTGTGCGCTTCAGCATCGCTCTGAGACGCTGGTCATGTTCCTCTTTAGTCTTGCCGAACACTAGTATGTCGTCCACTATGGCCGTCACACCGTCCAATCCTTCATATGTTTCATCCACGCGTCTCTGGAACTCGTCTTGAGCGGACACGATTCCGAATGGCAGTCTGAGGAAACGATACCTGCCAAACACTGTGTTAAATGTCGTCAACGTTGAGGATTCAGTGCTCAGTTTGATGGCCCAATAGCCTGACCGCGCGTCTAACACGCTAAAGTACTCAGCTCCAGCGAGCTTTGTGGTGGCGTCCTCCAGTGTGGGGAGGGGGTAGTGAGGTCGTTGTATCACTTTGTTAAGAGCTCTGGGGTCTAAACACACTCTAAGTTTGCCTGTCTTTGGCTTCTCAACAATGACGAGTGCGTTCACCCATTCTGTGGGTTCTGTTACCTTACAGATTATGCCGCCTTTCTCCATGCTGTCAAGCTCGTCCCTCAGTTTGCTGCGTAGGGCGATGGGGATTCTGCGTGGCGGGCAGATGACCGGCGTTGCATCTGGTGTGACGCGGAAGGTGCACTCGCCTGGGAACTCTCCTATTCCCTGGAAAACATCTGCATACTCATCCATTATGCTCTGTGATGTGACATTGTTTTCCTCGCTCACAGCCATCACTATTTTTACCAAGTTTAGGTCACGGCATGTTTTCATTGCCATGACTGGTGGGGCGTTTGTGTCAATGACGTAAAAGTCCAGCATCATTGCATTGTCTCTGTACTTACATTTGAGTTTGCATGTGCCTTTCACGCTCAGCGCGCCTCCTCCATATTCAGTGAGTCTGTGTATTGCTGGTTTCAGTGTCACATTTTTGAACAGCGCCTGGAACAGGTTGGTGGGAATAGTATTGGCCTGTGCCCCAGTGTCTAGTTTAAACTTTACCTTCTGTGGAGGTCAACTGTAATGTTGTCGAAGTACAGTTCTTCCTGCTCTCTGTCAGTGGTGTACTCTTCTGGGTTCTCTCCGACGGCATGTACTGTGCCGCGGTAGTACTTTGTCTGTCCCTGGGAGCTAGACTTGCATACTTTAGCAAAATGATTGAGCTTCTTGCATTTAATGCATTGTTTACCCTTAGCTGGGCAAGTGGCTTTAGCGCCGTGTAGCCCTCCACAATAGCTACACGCCCTAGCGGCGGTGCTAACGTTACCCTCCCTTTGTCTGAAGTTAGCGTTAGCTGCTTTGGGTGCGTTCGGTTTGTAAGTCTTTCTGCCTATTGCGTGCACCATTTCACGTGTGCTGCCCTGGCCCATAAACTTTAGCTGTTGCTTTGCTAGCTCGTGTGAGCGGGCTGCATCTATGGCTTTTTCTAGCGTTAGCTCAGCTCCCTGGCTAAGTAGCTTTTCTCTCACTCTGGGTGAGTTGGTGGCAAACACGATGCGGTCCCTGACCATCTCGTCGGCATTTGGGTAGCCACAGTCTTTGACTAGGAGCTTTAGCTTGTAATGATCTGTGCCCTCTGGCTATGTTAACTTATAACATTAATAAAGCAAGGACGACTTCTCTCGTGCTGGGTGTTTATTCACCGACCGGATTCCGACTGACGTTGTTACGTACATCACGTGACTTTGTTGTGGCGCTACGGAAAGCCGTAAGGGACATTAGCAAATCAAATATTACTAGCAAATATTACATCTCCCTTTTTCTGAAAAGTGCTGCTTTCTCTGCAGAGATACAGACCACGTTGAGCACGTTTATAAGCGAATACAATCTTAATAAGAAAGAATATGAAAGTGGAACTCTTATATAACTGGACTGCAACAAAGTAGTGTAAAACATTTCCTTCACTGTCTAAATGTGACACCGTAATAACATTTCATCTTTTTTTTCATTTCATTACTGGTAACTGCAAACAGCAGGTAGGTACACAAGGTAAGTGAACGCTGTAAATATTTCTTTTCAAAACATAGCGGGTATAGTACAGGTTGGTGTAAAATTCTCTTTTTTTAACATTCATAAGTCAAGGATTTGTCTTGGTTTGATCGTGCGACCTGACCTCGTGGTGTAACCAGGCTGTGTGTCTGGTTGTCGCTGATTGTTCGTGTCTGGAGGTTCAGCATGCTCTTGCTGATGGGCTTGTGTGTTGTTGTTAGCGCTGGTAACAGTCTGCTGTGAAGTGTGTGTGTGCGTAGTGTGAGTGTTCACTCTGCTTTGTCGCAGGTGTTGACGGTTGCGTTGGTAGATCTGACCTTCTTTGGTTTGGATGTGGTAGCTCCTGTCTGTGTTCGCTGGTCTTTCCACAGTTGCAGGTCTCCAGGATCCATCCTCCTGCCGGAAGCGGATTGGTGTGCCTGCGGGCAGGTGGGGCAGAGGTTTGGCTGTTCGGTTGTAGTATGCCTGCTGGCGCTGTTGACATACCTCTCTCCTTTTGTGAACATCCTCCTGACTGGCGATCTGTGGCTGCAGGTGTTTTGCTGTTGATGGGAGAATGGACCGCAGCCTCCGACTCATCAGTAGCTGTGCCGGTGATTTCAGGTTGTCCACCGGTGTGTTGCGATACTCCAGTAAGCTCATGTAGGGGTCTTTGTTCTCAGCTTTGGCTTTGTCCAGGATGCGTTTGGCCGTCTGGACAGTCTTCTCGGAGAGGCCGTTGCTCTGTGGGTAGTGGGGGCTTGTGGTGGTGTGTGAGAAACCCCATGTCTGTGAGAAGTTGCGGAACTCACCAGAGCTGTAGCACGGACCGTTGTCGCTGATGATAGTCTCGGGGATTCCGTGTCGAGCCATTGCTGCTTTCAGCTTCATGATGACGGCAGATGAGGTGCAGCTGTAAAGTCTTTCTAGCTCGAAGAATCTGGAGTAGTAGTCCACAGTGACTATGAAGTCCTGTGAGTTCCATGTGAATAGGTCTGTGCCTATCACTTGCCACGGCCGCTCGGGTATGGCGTGTGACATCATTGGTTCCTTTGCATTTGCGCTGCGCCGTTCTTGGCATATGCTGCAGTCTGCTACCGCATCCTCGATCTGTTTCCCCATGCCAGGCCAGAACAGTAAGTCTCTTGCTCGGCATTTGCTTTTTTCCACGCCAAGGTGGCTGGCATGGATGCGCTGTATCATGTCCTTGCGAAGCTTTTGGGGGACAATGATTCTCTCACCTTTGAACAGGATACCGTCCATTTCTGAGATTTCTGCTCTGTGGTTCCAGTATTCCTGGATGCTGGGCGGGCACTTTTTCTTCGTGTCTGGCCAGCCAGTGAGTGTGGCTCGTCTGAGTGCGGTGAGCTGTGGATCTTGCGCTGTTTCCTGCTTGATTTCTGTGAGTCTTGTGTCGCTCACAGGGATGTTGCTGAGGACTGTGTGCACTTGGGCCTCCATCCCTTCCTGTAGGTCACTGTCGTGGTGTTCTATTGACTTGCGTGACAGTGTGTCGGCCACCGGTATGTCCTTACCGGGGCGGTGGATGATTTGGATGTCGTATTTTTGGAGCGCCAGGATCATCCGTTGCAGCCGGGGTGATGCTGCTGCCAGTGGCTTTTTTAGTATTGCCTCCAGAGGCTTGTGGTCTGACTCCACAATCACTTTTCGTCCGTACATGTACTCGTGGAACCTCTTGCAGCCGAAGACCACAGCGTAGAGCTCCTTCTCTATCTGTGCGTAGTTTTCTTCAGTGCTGTTGAGTGACTTGGATGCATAGGCAATTGGTTTGCCATCTTGGAGCATGACAGCCCCAAGGCCACTTTTGGATGCATCCACTTGGAGTCGCAGCTCTTTCTGCGGGTCGAAATATGAGAGTACTGGACCTGGGTGCTGTGTAATGAGATTCTTCATCTCTTGGAACGCCTTGTCGTGGACTGCATCCCACACAAACTCACTGTCCTGTTTCAGAAGCTGTCTCAGGGGTGAGTTTATCTGTGAGAGGTGTGGAGCAAATCTGGCGAGGTAGTTGATCATGCCGAGGACTGTCTCCAGCTCTGCTTTGTTCTGTGGGGGTTGCATGTCCTTGACCGCCTTCACCTTGTGTGGGTCTGGTTTGATGCCTTCGTGTGAGAGCGTGTGGCCGAAGTAGCTTACCTCGGACACGCATATGTGACACTTGTCGGGGTTGAGCCTCACCCCTCGCTCCCTTGTGCGCTTCAGCATCGCTCTGAGACGCTGGTCATGTTCCTCTTTAGTCTTGCCGAACACTAGTATATCGTCCACTATGGCCGTCACACCGTCCAATCCTTCATATGTTTCATCCACGCGTCTCTGGAACTCGTCTTGAGCGGACACGATTCCGAATGGCAGTCTGAGGAAACGATACCTGCCAAACACTGTGTTAAATGTCGTCAACATTGAGGATTCAGTGCTCAGTTTGATGGCCCAATAGCCTGACCGCGCGTCTAACACGCTAAAGTACTCAGCTCCAGCGAGCTTTGTGGTGGCGTCCTCCAGCGTGGGGAGGGGATAGTGAGGTCGTTGTATCACTTTGTTAAGAGCTCTGGGGTCTAAACACACTCTAAGTTTGCCTGTCTTTGGCTTCTCAACAATGACGAGTGCGTTCACCCATTCTGTGGGTTCTGTTACCTTACAGATTATGCCGCCTTTCTCCATGCTGTCAAGCTCGTCCCTCAGTTTGCTGCGTAGGGCGATGGGGATTCTGCGTGGCGGGCAGACGACCGGCGTTGCATCTGGTGTGACGCGGAAGGTGCACTCGCCTGGGAACTCTCCTATTCCTTGGAAAACATCTGCATACTCATCCATTATGCTCTGTGATGTGACATTGTTTTCCTCGCTCACAGCCATCACTATTTTTACCAAGTTTAGGTCACGGCATGTTTTCATTGCCATGACTGGTGGGGCGTTTGTGTCAATGACGTAAAAGTCCAGCATCATTGCATTGTCTCTGTACTTACATTTGAGTTTGCATGTGCCTTTCACGCTCAGCGCGCCTCCTCCATATTCAGTGAGTCTGTGTATTGCTGGTTTCAGTGTCACATTTTTGAACAGCGCCTGGAACAGGTTGGTGGGAATAGTATTGGCCTGTGCCCCAGTGTCTAGTTTAAACTTTACCTTCTGTGGAGGTGTGCCAATTCCAACCTCTACGTAAGCCTGCTCGTTGCTTTTTCCGTTGTTCTCTATTGAGATGCAGTCTATGTACAGCTCTGTCTGTTCTCCCACAGCGGTGCTCTCCACTGTAATGTTGTCGAAGTACAGTTCTTCCTGCTCTCTGTCAGTGGTGTACTCTTCTGGGTTCTCTCCGACGGCATGTACTGTGCCGCGGTAGTACTTTGTCTGTCCCTGGGAGCTAGACTTGCATACTTTAGCAAAATGATTGAGCTTCTTGCATTTAATGCATTGTTTACCCTTAGCTGGGCAAGTGGCTTTAGCGCCGTGTAGCCCTCCACAATAGCTACACGCCCTGGCGGCGGTGCTAACGTCCCTTTGTCTGAAGTTAGCGTTAGCTGCTTTGGGTGCGTTCGGTTTGTAAGTCTTTCTGCCTATTGCGTGCACCGTTTCATGTGTGCTGCCCTGGCCCATAAACGTTAGCTGTTGCTTTGCTAGCTCGTGTGAGCGGGCTACATCTATGGCTTTTTCTAGCGTTAGCTCAGCTCCCTGGCTAAGTAGCTTTTCTCTCACTCTGGGTGAGTTGGTGGCAAACACGATGCGGTCCCTGACCATCTCGTCGGCATTTGGGTAGCCACAGTCTTTGACTAGGAGCTTTAGCTCAGTTACAAATCGTTCGAAGGATTCACTCTCTCCCTGCATCTTTTCATGAAATTTATATCTGGCATAAATCGGGTTTGCTTTGGGGGTGATGTACTCAGTGTACTTATCGTAGTACGTTTCTAGCTTCTTGGCTTGTTCTCCGCTGAGTGTCCAAGTGTTGTGCACATCGCGCCCTTTTTCCCCTATCCAGAGCAGGAGGTAGCTGCATTTCTCCTCTTCGTTCTTCCCGCGCAGGGGGCCCGTGAACATTAGCTCCGTTGTTTGTCGAAATCGTCTCCATGCTTCAGGTAAGTTCGCCGATTCCCAGTCCATCCGTGGAGCTGGAACGCCGTACGAATCCATATTGGGTATTTAAACTCCGCTACTCTGACACCATGTAATGATCTGTGCCCTCTGGCTATGTTAACTTATAACATTAATAAAGCAAGGACGACTTCTCTCGTGCTGGGTGTTTATTCACCGACCGGATTCCGACTGACGTTGTTACGTACATCACGTGACTTTGTTGTGGCGCTACGGAAAGCCGTAGGGGACATTAGCAAATCAAATATTACTAGCAAATATTACATAGCTCAGTTACAAATTGTTCGAAGGATTCACTCTCTCCCTGCATCTTTTCATGAAATTTATATCTGGCATAAATCGGGTTTGCTTTGGAGGTGATGTACTCAGTGTACTTATCGTAGTACGTTTCTAGCTTCTTGGCTTGTTCTCCGCTGAGTGTCCAAGTGTTGTGCACATCGCGCCCTTTTTCCCCTATCCAGAGCAGGAGGTAGCTGCATTTCTCCTCTTCGTTCTTCCCGCGCAGGGGGCCCTTGAACATTAGCTCCGTTGTTTGTCGAAATCGTCTCCATGCTTCAGGTAAGTTCGCCGATTCCCAGTCCATCCGTGGAGCTGGAACGCCGTACGAATCCATATTGGGTATTTAAACTCCGCTGCTCTGACACCATGTAATGATCTGTGCCCTCTGGCTATGTTAACTTATAACATTAATAAAGCAAGGACGACTTCTCTCGTGCTGGGCGTTTATTCACAGACCCGATTCCGACTGACGTTGTTACGTACATCACGTGACTTTGTTGTGGCGCTACGGAAAGCCGTAAGGGACATTAGCAAATCAAATATTACTAGCAAATATTACACTGACTACCAACTCTTTACAACACACACTGTCGCAAACTGAGAACGTAGCGACGTCACACCCGGATGTACCGTAAAGCCTTAGATAGAACGATAATACGACTGGTACCGTAATATAAGGAGTAAGGGCGCCATCAAATAACAACACACATACGTAGTATATAATCCAGTGAGTCAAGCAAATTCTTTATGAGACAGTACAAGCCTATTTCATGCCATAGAAACTTTGTTGAAAGAAACACTCAACGATAGGAAAAGTGCTCAACAAATAAGGAGCAAAATAATCCAGTGATTCAAGTAAATTCTTTATGAGACAGTACAAGCCTGTTTCATGCTATAAGCAATTGTAACCGGTTATTTTCTTGCCCGGTGCGGGATTCGATATGGGGTGTACTGCACCACAAGGCGACATCAATAACCGCTCGGCTAAAGGGTCAGACCCATTGGCTAGGGGCCAACGTGTCTTGGTAGTTTACAGTCGTCACCCTCCCCGGAAGCGCGCCCTCGCGCTTTGTTATTCCCGCGCTCCGAAGAGACTTCTGAGGATCTGCACACTTCCGGATCCCACGGCTGCCACCAATGTGACCGGCTATTTTCTTGCCCGGTGCGGGATTCGATACGGAGTGTACTGCACCACAAGGCGACATCACTAACCGCTCGGCTAAAGGGTCAGACCCGTTAGCTAGCGGCTAACGTGTCTTATTAGTAGTTTACACAATCATCAGCTGTCAATAAATCATACACGCCTTCACCCGAAACGAGTAAAACACAAGTTAATACAAAGATAGTACATTAAATCTATGATTCACTATCTCCATATTCAAATGCCAGGCTGCACCCTAGATGATGACACTGTAAACTACTAATAAGACACGTTAGTCCCTAGCTAACGGATCTGACCCTTTAGCCGAGCGGTTAGCGATGTCGCCTTGCGGTGCAGTACACCCCGTAACGAATCCCGCACCGGGCAAGAAAACAACCGGTTACAACACTATTTGGTGCTGTATAGCGTCCCGTGGCAAGATTTTCTGTTGTTCGGTGTCACAGTCTTGTTGCTTTTTGCCAGAACTGCTGACAGAGCTGCCGGTTGCCGGAACCGCTGCCGAGTTGACTGAGCGGAGCCGCCATGGTTTACCCTTTCCGGGTACACACAGCTGGGTAGATTGTGCCCGGGGATTTGAATCCAGAGTTACCTTCTCCCAGCCTTTGCCTAAACAGGCATCAACCCACAAGGCAGCAGGTGGATTTGAAATCAGAGTTCCCTTCTCCTATCCCAATGTGTTGGCTGGACTGGGCAGCATGGGAAGTACCACACAGGCATGCAGGAGGACCAGATCTATCAGTAGGGACGTCGTCCTTGGCCAAAGGGCCACTGAAATATAAGTAATTTCAAAATTGGCCAAATTGTGACTTATTTTGTTTTGGATTCTAGTCCAATTTTCATCTATATGTCAGTAAAGCTACACGGGAAATAACATATCAGTAACTACATCGTCATGCACATCACGTGCACAACGTCCAATGGGGAATCCTCTCAAAAAACAAAGATATGCACCTACTCTTGCAACATATTCAACCAGTAGTAAAATGTGCAATCTACGTCTAACTGAAAAATATGTTATCATTTGCAAACCAGAAATGTCTACATTGAATAACAGGAATGAATTGGCCAGCAGTTGCAGACATAGATACAAGCACCTATTTTGTAATTATAAATAAATCGTGCCAATAGACAAATACCAAATCACCCCAACCCCCACTGGAATGTTCGCGATCACGTGTCCTTGAATTTTTGAATGTAGGCACCTCTCCCCCATTGGACGTTGTGCACGTGATGTGCATGACGAGGTAGTTAACGATATGTTCTTTCCCTGGTACCTTTATTGATAGCTGATGATTGCTTATGGCATGAAACAGGCTTCTACTGTCTTATAAGGAATTTACTTGAGTCACTGGATTTTATATATAAACTTAACACAAAAAGTAAGGAAATTTGTGTTTGGTAGATTATGTCTTTGTTGTAACAATGCTTCTTGGCAATAAATATTATATCAGGCACCTGATTGTCAGCACCTGGGGTACCAGAAGCTCAAAACAAGAGTGAATAGCAACAGCAAAATAAGCTGTTTGGCATTGGCAGAGAAGATTTGACAAATTTTTCATGGGCACAACCCACATACTCAGCTCTGCTGCTCATCCCACAAATACATGTTCCTTACAAATGTGGCACCATTTAAAAGGGAAATAAACAGGCTTTCCAACGGTATAAGATTTATTGCCAAGAGGCATTGTTACAACAAAGAAATTATATATATATATATATATATATATGTATATATACGGATACAGGAAAAAATATTTTAATGCATTGCTGCAGTGTATTAAAATCTGTTTTCCTGTATCCGTGTTGACATTCCGCTCCTCATTAGTCGAGCACTCACAACATCATTGACGGTTTCGGAAAAAAAGGTATATATGTGTGTGTGTGTGTGTGTGTGTGTGTGTGTGTGTGTGTGTGTGTGTGTGTGTGTGTGTATATGTATATGTATGTGTATGTATATATATATATATATGTGTGTGTGTGTGTGTGTATAATCAATTCCAATGCAATAAGAAACTGAAATGAAAGTAATTTCAAAATTGGCCAAATGGTGACTGATTTTGTTTTGAATTCTAGTCCAGTTTTCATCTATATGTTGGACCTGACATTATTTCCTAAGTGGTTATTGTTACTCTCAAAATGCATGAAAATGCATAGATTTATACTTTAGTCCTCGAACATTTCTTGGTGGGGGGGGCATGCTCCGAATCCTTCAGTCGGAGCTAGGACTCATGACCTCAGTAGTTCTAAAATCCTGGCTACGGCCCTGTTCCCGTGTGAGGGGGGGGGTCTCTTCGTAATATCTTTCAACAAAGGCGGATCAGCAGCGTCTGGATGCAGCGGTCCTCCGACACGGCAGGGGGCAGTGTTTCACCGGCTGGCGCACGAAGTAGAGCAACCGAAAGCTCGACCGCTTTGAAAGAGGGAACAGTTTGTCCCCTCTCGCTCGCTGCTACGCCTTCGGCATCTCCTCGGGAGCCGAAGGTCGGATTTTCCGCTTTTGTGGTTTGATGGACACCCGATTAAAAAAAAGTAAAATGTCATACGGTTTGCTGCAGGTTTTGGGGACTTCGGTAATGGAGTGAAACGGTTGTTTCTGCCGAGTAAGGGACGCGGCCGTACGGTCACGTTTGTTGCGGACTCGTTATCAAACCTAGCTTAGCCGGCGGTTCCGTTTACCTGCTGGGGGTTATCCAGGGCAGCAGCGGGGCCAATGACATTGTGTCTGTCGGTTCGTTGTCGTCGACCTGTCTAGCTAAATGCTGTAGCCTTCCCCTGGACCGGGCCAGAATCCTCTTGTAATACAAATATATCTGTATATATATATTAGGACTTGCTCACCGGCTCCATGGCAGCCCGCCGGTTGCCGATGGGCGTGCGGACCGTCAGCGAGCTTCTCGAGATCGCCGTTGTGGGCTCGCGGCGCTCCTGTTGCGAGCGCCTGCGACAAAACATCAGGTGAGCTAGCTCGTGCCCTTGTCCTTGTGCGGTCAGAGGTCTATGAAATGCTAGCTACACGTTAGCCGCACGTAGAGAGACCCACGCTGTGTGTGTGTGTGTGTGTGTGTGTGTGTGTGTGCATCTCCCTGGCTGGTCGACTGGTTTAGGAATAACGACACAACACACACACACACACACAAAGGTGTCACGTAGTGTTACGCCGGTCTTCACTACTCGTGAAAAAAGTTGCAGGTCGGTACCGACTGCTTGGTTGTCCTGCTTCCACAGTGTTATGTTCAGCTTTTAAAAACATTTGTTCTGCAAACACAAATAACCTTTAAATTAACGCAGTGAAGTCAAATATTTATTTTATGACATTTCCAACGTCATTCATCCAACTTAAAAGTGTACCTCTCCAAATGAGTGAACTCCATTACCAGAGCTGATTATTCGTTGTGGCTGATAGACCATAGTGCAGTTTTTTAAATCGTTTTGACCGTTAATGGTTATAAGCAGATACATAGCTATTAATGACTGATTATATGTTAAATATTTTTTCTACTTAAGTATAAAAAAATCATATGGTATAATGTATTTGAGTATAGTAACAGTCTTGAACTGAACTGTTAAGAGAATGAAGGGAAAAAAAACATGGCTGTTTCTAATTAGATTTGTTGAGTGGGAATCTTGACATTGTACTCGCTCCCTGAGTGTGTAAACAAGCCTGAATGGTGTCAAACTGCAAAGCTTTTTCCATTCATTGGTGTGGCCCAATTCAGAAAATACCAGTATGCCAGCATACACAGCAGGGACCTTCCATTACATACTGGACCAGTATGTTATCTACACCAAATGACATTGGTGGTAGAAAGGTGGAAGGTAATGGGTTGTCTGTGAATGTTCTCATTCACGAGTGAAGGTAGTGGGTTGTTCTTTGTTATGAGAGTTACCTGTGGTAGGTTGAACTCATTCCAGAATTTCCTCTCAACATTTAGACACTTGTCATCATGTGGTATTCTGATGACCAGAACGCCCAGAGTGTTTTGCCTTCAGGACTGTGACACTATGACAGCAGTTCCCCAGAGCCGAAGCTTCATCAGCCTCACAAACAAAAGGAAAGAATACTCGGAGCGCAGGATCCTTGGGTAATTTGCCAGCACAGGACAAAAGCGGCACAGTAGTGTCTCTAATGTCAATTTTAGAAGTGTGGTGATCATTTTTACATTCTGCTTTTGTTATTTGGCTGCCTCAGGTATTCCATGCAGGAGATGTACGATGTAGTGGCAAATGTGGATGACTACAAGCACTTTGTGCCCTGGTGTAAGAAGTCCCAGACTGTCACAAAAAGAGCGGGCCACTCCAAAGCTCAGCTGGAAGTGGGGTTCCCACCAGTGTTGGAGAGATACACGTCTATGATCACTAGTGTCCGACCCCATCTAGTCAAAGTAAGTACCACTAGCCCTCACGCATTAGCGTGTCCCATGGATGATAATATTGCTGATAGACAGTGTTTGTTATAATCTCCCAAAGAATTTCTCCTTTGGGTGGTTTTAGGCTGTGTGTACAGACGGAAAGCTTTTCAATCACCTGGAAACGATATGGCGCTTCAGTCCTGGCATTCCTGGCTACCCTCGCACCTGCACTGTAGACTTTTCTGTGAGTAGTCAACACTACCTGCATCCTCTGGTTCCTTCCTGTGATTATTTATCTTGTGTCCTTAATTCTTCTGCTCACATCTATTCACTCCTCTTTCAAATTTGATTATTTAGTAAATGTTTAGTGAAGTCTGCATCATGTCTCATGTCTACAGCTGCCACATTTTGACATGCGTATCTCCTTACTCTTTATACTATTGGTGCTTCTGTGTCTTAAACAGATCTCTTTTGAGTTCCGTTCATTGCTGCACTCTCAGCTGGCCACTGTGTTCTTCGATGAGGTCGTAAAGCAGAATGTTGCTGCCTTTGAGCGTCGAGCCAGTAAGCTGTATGGTCCAGAGACTCGTATCCCACGGGAGCTGATGTTTCATGAAATACACCAAACGTGAGGCTGGCAATCACATGTCCCCTAGCCTTAACTCCTTGCCAGCCTTTGCCCCCTTGCACACAAGAACCCGCATGATGCCACATCAATCAACCAGTCCGTCAAGTCTTCACCGCTACCACCGAGACACCACAATGCTATGACACATGAAGATGTGGGACTGCTCCGCCCTTGTAAGCATTTTGTTGGGATAATCATGATTATGCCCCATTCCTACTTTTATCCGATACTTACTTTTAACCATTACACGATGCTAGTAATTTGTTGGTAGCACCCATATATTTAACATATACATAAAGATTTAATCTACATCCACTCAGGGGATTCTCTTTGGCAGAGGAACCATGCATTGCTGCTTGTGTGACTACATTTACAAGCTTTGTTTTTGTATACAACAGTAAATCAATGCAACATAACAATACCAATGGCAGCAAGTGAACTGTTTTTAACAACGAATGGGTAGGACAGCAGTAGTAAAAAAAGCAAAAAAACAAAACAAAACAACTTGGGAGTTCCACAGTAGGTACAGGGACCCTTTTGAAGCTGACTTTGTGCTACTATGGACGTGTGTTTTAGATGTTCACCGGGAACAAGACCTAATATTCAGCCTGCCTCTCAGGCGTTTACACACCACTCGCTATACATAACATATTGTCGTTTTCAGGTCTCCAATTTTCTGTTGGCACTGGCCACAACCAATAAAATTAGGAAATGATGTTACATTTATTTTATCAAATGGTCATTTTAATATATACAGTTGTACCGAGCTTGATCCGTAGACAAATTGATTCATTTTATTTTATTGCAATATTACATTTACACAGCACATTGGTAATATCCTGAGTACCCTTTTTATTTTGTTTTGCTCAAAAATGAAATGTGCCATGTTTGGGATGTTAAAGACGTCCCCGCTGTGTGCTGTGAGAGTATTATTTAAATGCTGTTTTTGGCAGCGGGTAAAAGGTAATTTTCACTTTATTTAGCCTAGTCCTCAATTGACTTAGAACATTGTGAAATGAAGCTTTAAGTTGACTGTTTTGTTGTGAGCGTTGCAGCTTTGGACAACAGGACTTTGCTGGCCGTTGCAGTAATGACGTATTTCACAGCCCAGCAGAAGGGCCTGCCTGGTAACAAGAAGGAGCTGGAGCAATAGTTGAGTTCAACAATCGACACCCCATTTGTTTCCAGATCATTTCAGGCTGTGTGGGACTACATTGACAGGGTTAGTGAATACAGTTTATGTAACCAAATCCCAGTGATGTAATTATAGAAAAAAACTACAATTTGATACAGAAAAAAAAATTCAGTTTGGATTATCTCAAAAAGAAGTTATCAAATTTTGGATTCGACATGATTAACTGGCCTTTTTATAAACAGGTTATAGTAATACATTTGATACTTATAAAATAAATGTCAAAGCATCACTGTAGATTTAATCGAAACATATCTGATATATATAAATAGGACCAACTATTTAACTTGCGATCCAGTCATTGATTGTAATTTGATGACATTACAGAGCTAAATCCAGTGACATGCTGTACTGTTAAGAATCTGTAATGCAAAAATCCAGCATTGTATAGGGATCGTTCCTAACCCTGCTTATGGCGCCACGGAGCTGTTTATGAACAACCAAACCAAAGCGTCAACCATACTGTTATGGTTACTTTTCTGCCATGTACATTCTCAGTAAATAATATACACCATGGGCTGTAGAATAAAACATTGTCCATTTTCCTGGTTCCTCGTTTCATTTCTTTGACAATTTTAAGTTATGTTTATTCTGTTGTGAGATGTATTTCTATGTGATGCATGAATGTAACTAAAGGAAAGGATGAATGTTTTTTGTTCTTTTTGCTATTTCATATTGCATTGTTAGGGTGTCTGCATTTCATATCCTTGTAGCCCATGTCTTTTCTTTTGACAAGAGGCTTTAACAGAAAATCTGACATTTTCATAGGTGGGTGATGTGCAATAAGGTCTTAACAGGTCATTATCAAAAATAATTTTAAATATCTCCCTCATAATAGCTGTTTCATATTCTAATATCACACTTCCAACAAAATACAGCTTGTACAGAATAAATGTATGCCCGGTTTTGGCCGCTAATAGTGTGGTTATTCTTTCCCCATTTAGTCAGACAATCAGAAATGAAGGAAACCGTGCATGTACAATGTGTTAAAAACGGAAGTGGGGTTTAAGTGTAACTAGAAAAAAAAGATTCTAAACTGCACCAAAAGTCAGAGGAAATGCATGTGATTATTTAAAGTGCACAGATCAGTGGTCACATATGTTGTTGGTTTGCAGGTATTCCAATCAAACAGCTGATTTTGCTAAAAAGCATATGTGCAGTGAAAGAGGGGCTTATTCAGCTGATGCAGATGACAGGAGAACTTGCACACACACACCTAACAGGTGACCACTATCAGTCTTATTTAAAAGGAGGTGCAAACTTGTGAACCATATTCTGAAATACACAAGGGTGCTGTGAGGTTTGGCTGAGACCTTCATCTGTCACAGCAGCTATGTACATTTTAAGAACATCTTCAGAGAGTAGTGCCTCGGCTCGTGCACAAAGCATTCCCTTGGTAATACTGTAGTAATGATGCTGGGGTACATTTTCGGACTGGCAGCATGACACTACAGACCCAAGTAGGGTAATAAAAATCAGGTCATACAAATCCAGTGCTTGAATCACACTGTGGTGCAATCGCTTGTTTCGTCAAGCATATTAGAGTAAGAAATTTTAAGCTTAACGAATTAGGAAAACGTTTTAACAAGGTTTTAAACTGCAAGAGTTGGAGGAACTACTTGTTGAACGTCTACTTTTGTTCCATGGCCTGAGACAACTTCGCGTCTCCCTGTGCCGTCAGCCATGCGGTAAATGTGTCAAAGGAAAGAACATGTAGGTGAGTGCCTACATGAATGGGACTGTTATGTGGACAGCGACACAAAATGGGACACGGTCCTTTGCAAGGGTAGCTGACACAAGAAACCAGAGAGGGGAGATGGTATTTGGGCCAGTTATTTTTAACGATGCATGGGAGAGGGGGGGGTACTTGGGACTATCTCCTCGTCTTGTCAATCGCCTTTATTACCTTTTAACTCAGCCTCCATCAAACTCCAGCAGTCAGCAAGAGATGCATGACTGGGCTCAAGGCTAAATAAAAAGCACAACCTGAAGTAGGGTGTATTTTACTTTTTGAAATGCAGCCATTTCAGTCCGGGCACCTCACTACACGCCATCACTGTGTTCCAAGGTTGCAACTATGACTTTGGTGTGCAGGAAATGAGAAAATATTCATGCTTTGATCTCCCCATTCTTTTATTATCTTGTGTCCAAACAAACTAGGTTATCTTCTCAATGGCGCTTATAATGAGGGTTTGCATCTGTATTAAGAAAAATACACTTTTCAACTTGCAAACTTACCTTACTAACATGACTGCTTGTTATAAGAGCCATAGAAGAAGCAGAACAGAGGGGGCTAACTGGGTGGACAAGGCACTGCTTCAGCTATGCAAAGGTTCAAGTCCATAACTGTAACTGAGAAATGCCATTTTACTACAACACAGGCACCTATGAAAAGAACAGACCAGTACTTCTAACGTCTGTTGCATGAAGAACATGAGCCAACAATCTGTTAATAAAAACGTTTATTTTTCCTTTTTTAAGTTTTCCCATATTTGCTCTGTTAAGCACTTATTGCCCATTTGACCCGTTCAGCCCCATCCCAACTGTATTCTGATGAATTCAGCTGCAGTGAATCCTCCCAGATCTCACAAAACCTTCGTGCTCCTCTACGATCAAAATAACCAGATATCTTAAGACAGCAACCACATGGAATACTACACTAATAAGAACACAAACCTATTAAAAGCCGAGGAAAGGTGGAAGAAAGGCGGCAAGATTCAATAGTAATTGAGCAAATTACTAACACTGAAAAAAATGTGTTACTTCAGGATGAGAGATCCAGCTTTAAGTACACAAAAAATGGAGTGTTGACAAGCCCAAGAAAAACAGGTGAGGCTGCTACAGACACCGAGACCTAAGAGCAAGCTTGAAACATTCAAAACCGACACCTGCAAAGCAGCATCAGCTAAGCCCATAGAACTAGGCGTGAATTACTGTATATACAAGATAGCTGCAGTTTGCGTTTTGTTCGTCAATAATTTTCAAATGGCAGAACAAGTCACATTTTACTAGCGGCGTGTGTGTGATTGGAATTTACACAGATGTTGGTAGACTATGTTAGTATTGTGGTTATACAAGCAACAGGGTTGCGTAGAGCTCATACATTCAAGCTATACATATATATATATACCTATGTACATAAAGTATAAATAAAACCACAAAATCAGAACCCATCAAATATTATAGTTTTATACATATCAAACACCAAAAACCTCCATAAAAAAGGACACTAAATCAACCCTGGGGTTCTACCGCTATGAATTAGGGAAATCCAAATCCAATCTCGCAAGTGCTCAGTTTGGAGTAGTAGCTGATGATGACTAACGCGCTCTCCTCTGGGGATTAAGTGACAACCACACCCAAATAAAACAGGACTTCGACAAATATCAAGATCCCCCCATTGACTGACCATCTTTATTCAAGCTTGCTCTTAAGCATTTACTGTAAGCAAATTACAACATCCTTCACTCAATCCCTTTAGCAATCTGGTACTGCGAACAGTTGTTTTTTCAAGTTCTCTAGACTACTATTCATAGCACTCTGTGAGCACAATACCCATTGGAAATATGAAAACATATTCAATGACATTAAGGGACTATATCTATTGTTTCAACAAGGTAGTTATTTTGATCATAGAGGTAATAGAGGTCTACTGGGGGGGGGAAACCAGACACCAAAGTCGGAGAGAAAGGGGAGACCAAAGATTTAAAGGGGCAGTATCTTTTAACTGATTTCCATATTTAAGATCGTACACATTAAGAGCTTGCTATTTTTACTGGAAAGGACCTTTTACCTAAACTGGAGTGTTCGTACTGGGAGTGGAATCTATGGATAAGATGGGTTAGATGGTAACTAGAGACATTGCATAGATGAAACTATGGGCAATAGTTGTCAGCGGGGGGAAAAGCGCTTGGCAACTTCTTCTAAGACAAATCACAGCATACGTCAATAGTAGTAGAAACTTTGTCAGATTATCAACTAGTTAGTCTTGTTTTTGTAGCGGATAAAACTGATGAGTAAATCCCACCCAACATTCCCTTTTCATGCCATCGCCTCATTCAATTTGTAGTTTTGGTCCAGTGCTCGTAGATAGACAGGGCACAGTACCAACATCACAGAGAAATATCTTCGTGACGGTACCAGACTTGTGGTGCTACGTGGTTTCAGCCTATGAGGAACAAAGGGTGTACGCGGTTGCCTTTTAGCATCTTCCAAATACAGAGGCATGGTGGAAAAACTTCCCTGTGTTTAACTAACAAACTTTAACAGAAACAGTGGGAAGATTTAGAAGGCCCTTTTTTGTAAAATGACTTTAAAAGCATACTGTCTCTTTGAATCCCATTTCCCTAGGTTTGGGAAGGACAAGGGTCAACCTATATCTGACATATTTTCTTCTCCTTCCCCTTTATACCACCCCCCCCACTCCCATCAACTTGTTCAGCCTGACTTGGTCCCCACCAGTGCCATAAGTCCATCTGTGCTCATGGACTTGGGGCGCTCCAAGGGGAAGCCCAGGGCTCTGCTCCACACCAGTTGGGCCAGCACACCCAGGGCTCGAGATACACCAAACAGCACAGTGTAGTAATTCATCTCAGTCATTCCATAGTACTGCGCACACAAGGAGAGAGAGAGAGCGAGAGAGTCTCAGGTCAAGCAAGATATGACAATCTACACCTGGTTGCTTAATTAAACATTTTCAGCTACAAGTTTTAATGCAAGAAAGGATTTTAGATAATAAAAGCTGTTGTAATATATGTACTAACCCCCACCCCGACTCTTTGAAAAAAAAAACACACACCACTGTCGCCCCTTTCTCTTACTTGCAGCAGTACACCACTGTGAGCATCCACATTGGGCCAAGGGTTCTTGGCCTTGCCCTGCTCCAGCAGCACATTGGGCACAATCTTATAAAGTTGGGCAACCATCTTGAACATTGGGTCGTTGGGCAGGTGCTTCAGGGCAAACTCACGCTGACAGGTGTAACGTGGGTCAGTCTTCCTCAGGACAGCATGGCCATAGCCTGGCACCACCTGCAGATGGGTCAAATCCCACGTCACACAAATGTTTCAGCCCATACATAGAAAGAATTAAGTGGCAATGCATTTTTTTTAACCCAGACTGAGGGTAGGAGACCTCCTGAGTTTCTAGGTTATTCCTGAAATCTCTCAAAGGGAATTCTAAAATGTATTCATGGTGAACGTGCAATGAGATGTTAAGTAGCCTTACCCTGCCAGACTTGAGTGTGTTCCAGATGTAATCCCTCATCTTCTCATCAGACACTTCCCCACCCAAATCCTTCTGAAGTGCTGTCAACCAGACCAACACCTCCTGTAGGATGCATGAAGAAATACACATCATTATGGAGCCCTCATTCCAAATTTACAATGGCAGCTGACATGACCATTATCGCACATAATTCCACCTTTCTCCCTGTGCTACTTTTCAGCACCAGAAAACACCAAAGCAGCTGGGGCCTTGTAACAGAAGGTAGCACAATTAGTCTCATTTGTTGAGACACACTCAGAACAAACCTGATTGGCCAGGCCATGCAGAGGACCAGCCAGGCCATTCATGGCTGCACTAAAGGATAGATAGGGGTCAGAGAGGGCACTTCCAACCAGGTGACTGGTATGGGCACTGACATTGCCTCCCTCATGGTCACTGAAAAAGGAAGAGGACAAATTAATCCAAGGCATCTCTTAAAACAATAGTTCTAATTGGTCATTCTGAAAATAAAAGACACTATTTGCAGAGCTGCCTGATGAGGAATTTTTAAATTGTGTTTTAACATCATATTTAAGACACTAGGGGGCAGTCAATCAATTGCGCATTGCAATCCTATGAGTCACTGAAAAGGGAGAGGGGCAGGGCTTGCAGCCGAATGCTGCAACCTACTTTTGTGTCTGAAGGGTGCATATGTGCACTGAAAGCACGATTTAGCAGCAATGTGGTCAGACACCAACGTTACAGTCTTTTATGCCACATGAAGGTGGTGCTAATGAGGCTTTTGGGTAGAGTAATGAATTCAGTTTCTTGTGGTTTTTCTTTTTCATCTCTCCTGCATTAACAGGACAATCACTCCAGAAGAACTTGTCCCTTTAAAGTGAATTGATATCACATTCCAACTGGGGGAATCTGACAAAATTATGACTTTTGGTAACAATAAGCCCTAGAGAGGGAAGAGTATAGATCCCCATAGGAAGCAGAGATGCACCAATCGCAATTTTCTTGGCCGATTCTGATTTTTAAAAGTCTGACTTGCCGATTAAGATTTTGGCCAATTCTGATCCCCCCCCCAAAGACCTATAACTGACCGCATACAAACATTTTTGTAACTTTTCTATATTGGAAATTTTAATTCTATGTTCATATAGAATTAAAATCACTGACTAATACATAACTTATACATTTTCTCCAAAACTGCACCAGGTTATAAGACCTTCTCTCACAGCAAGAAGGTCCTGGGTTTGAATCACAGGCCATCCCAGGTCCTTTCTGTGTGAAGTCTAAATGTTCTCCCCATCTGCGAGGGTTTCCTCCAGGTGCTCCTTTATCCTCCCACCATCAAAGACACGCATGTTGGGGTTAATACTCCTGTCTGCGCCCCTGACCGAGGCATGGCAAGAAGAACTGGATTTGGTCCCCGGGTGCTGCACGGTGGCTGCCCACTGCTCCTAGCTTCACAGCTGCCCACTCCTTCTAGTGTGTGAGTTGGGATCGGTTAAATGCAGAGGATGCATTTCTCCACGGGGATTAATAAAGTACATCTATCTATCTTCTTCTTCTTCCAGCTTGTTCCCTGTTTTTCAGGGGTCACCACAGTGGATTGTAGTTTTCATCGGTACCCTGTGAGGGCACAGTACCAATGGCAGCTGTTCTTAACCCGGGCCTCAGCCAATCTTGTATGGAGCCTCGACTGATCCGGTATGGTCTTGTATGATTTGGCAAAATTTTATGCCAGATGCCCTTCCTGACACAACCATTAACCCTATGGACGAGGGCACAGATAAAGTGCTGGATCTATCTATCTATAAATCTCAAAATAAAGTGCTCCAGGTTACTGGACAGAGCTTTTTTGTGTAAATAAAATCCAACTGAAAATGAGTTGGTAAACAATGGTTTTCAATGACATGTTTAAGCGTGTGTGTGGCTGTGACGTTGCCATCTGTGCCGATGTGTGCACGACGTGAAAAATTGTGCGGCACATGGCGAAGTCAAGACCCACCCTACTCTGCCTCCGATTGGCTAGTAATCGTTGTCTTCATTGGATGGGTTGGTTAGATTTAGGCATGAGGAGTGAGATTGGTTAGGCCTAGGGTAGTAAGCCAATCAGAGGGAGAGTAGGAAAGGTCATGCCTTCGTCATCCTAGGAAAATAAACATCGCACACAGAATCGAATATATCTGAGACTGACTGTCCGGTCACCAATCACGGCCAATCAAGCTGAAAATCGGCCAATTCCGGTCACCGGCCGCTCGATCGATGCATCTCTACAGGTAATTGTTGACAAACTTATTTCAAATTGAAAATTTCCTGTGTCAAGCTGTACCTGTGGATGGTGAGGTAGAGCCTCATGAGCTCAGTAAACTGGGTATCACTGTAGCCCAGCATATTGGTGAAGTTGTGAGACCAGTCCAGGTTGGAGTCAATAGCTCCAATGCTGCTGCCCTCACGATACAAGTTGCGGTAGATCTTGGCAGCAACACAGGGCAGCTTGGCAATCAAGTCCATTGAGTCTTCATAGACAAACTAAGAGATACACAAGGTTGGGCAATGTTTTGTGATCGTGTTTGCAAACTTAATCCATCATATAATTAGGCAAGTTCTCACAGCACAACAGTGAGTAGGAACAACAAGCATGAAGAAGTAGACACATCAGCACATGACTAGAGGAGGATACATAAAAAAAAACATGGGATGGGTTTTCTGTGTGTAGGTGTCACTCACCTCCCAGTACTTGGACTTGTGAACACCCTCAGAATAAGCTCGTGCAAAGCTGCTCTCGCTATTCAGGGCCGTGATGGCAGCACTGAACTGAGACATGGGGTGCAGGTTTGTGGGGAAATTGTCCAACATGGTGACAACATGAGAGGGGAGAGCTGCTCTTTTGGCCCATTCTTTGGAAAGCCAGTTCACCTGGAGAACAGGAACACAGAGAACATGAAATATTTGTTTTTCCTTCCATTTGCTTTCAAACTCATGTTGACATTGGGAAATGGCAGCCATTATTTATCACAAAGACAGAACTTAGAGCCCTGTCTATCAAAGCCACAAAAAAAAAGAAGGCCTGAATGTAGGAAGAAAAAAATTACACACTAGTGTTACCAGTAAATCCCCATATTAGTGGACAGAATTTCATGGACTGAGTCATACATAATCCATGTAATATTCCACAGTTCTTGCGGATAAATCATTCAACATTTTCAGATGATTAAGTGATGGTTAAGTCTTCTTGAAGGGGAGGAGGAATAACATGGACCTGAGGTCGATGATTTTGTAATCTTGGTGTGACGAGTCCTTTCTCCACTTAAATTTGTCTAAAACTAAAGACATGATAATCAGCTTTAGAAAGACTCCCCCTAGTCCTGTACCAACCAGCATTAAAGGTGCTGACATTGAGCTCGACAACAAACTGTGTTTTGAAACTCATGTTGCTTCTACATCAAAAAAGGTCCAACAAAGAGGAAAATGCATACATTTAATGTCTCCTCCCAGATCATGACTCTGTATTGCTTGGTTTGGTAATTTGACTCTGGCCAATAAAAAAACGGCTTGATAGACTCATCAAATGGGCTAGTAAGATTTCAGGGGGAAGTCAAGCCCATCTTACTGACCTTTATAACAGGAAGGTGTTCAGAAAGGTTACTTCTGTCACCCCCTTCAGCCAGAGTTTGAGCTGTTACCCTCACGTCGTCAGTTGAGGACGCCCTGTATTAGGACTAAGAGATACAAGGCTTCCTTTGTCCCCACTGCCATTCAATTGTTAAATGGTAGATAGTACTCATCTGTTGTCTGCAGATCGCTTGTTTCCTTGGTCTGTATATTTGAACTACTTTGGTTCTCCTTGCCCGCTATGTCTTGTTGTCAATTCTGCCTTGGTATGTTTTGTTTTTGTGTGAGAGTTTTACTATTCTGGCTGCAAACTCATTTTCCTGTAGGGACAATAAAGACACTTTGACAACTTAAAGGGAAATTTCTCTGATGGTTTTATGTGTATGCAATCAGTACTGATGGGTGATGTAGTCAACTGAAGCAATATAATGCTCAGTGTACAATGCTGACGGAGATATCGGTGTTTTCCTGCTCACTGACTCTTTCCCTTTGCACCTTCATGTACCAGAAAACATTACGTGCAAGTTTCGGTATCGTCATCCCTAGTGTTGTGGGATGTCATTTCCACCACTGGAAACGTAGCATAGCCGAGAGAATGAGTGTGTGTTTTTTGAACAGCGTGTTTAGAGCAGATTAGGAACCCTACAAGCCTGTATGTTTTTCCAGGGAGGGGGAAGGGAAACAGAAAAAAAAACTCAGTTTCACTGCCACTCCAAAGACACAGAAACAATCGGGAACAATTGCAGGTGTTATTCATGTGCTGTCCCTGACGCAGACAGACAGTGGTGAGGCTAAGAACTGGTGAATTTTCCGTTCAATACTGCTTAACACCTTTGAATGTCTTAATCACCCTTGGAGGTCCAGCCCCTGTACATTCACTCACCTGCTCCTCAGTGGGCACCTGTCCTGTAACCAGCAGCCAGAAGAGACCTTCAGGCAGTGGCTCCTGACCTCCTGGGGCCTTGGGAAGCAACTGCTGACACTCGGGAATGCTGTAGCCCCGGAAACGGATACCCTGTACACCACATCAGAGGGAAAGATGCAAAACGGTGTTAGGGTTAGGCAAACACAACCTATATAGTCAGGTTAAAAAGAGTTTTGTCTTAATATGGTGGGGTGACAAGTGCATTAGCAGTGATGTAAATAGATACGCGTCCTGCGTCTGACACGTTAAAATCCGAAAGGATGAAGTAAACTCGCTATCACGCCCTATTTTTTGCCTGATAATGCTACATTGTGAACAACAAATATGTGTTGAAATCATAGAAAAATGAAAGAAACCTCGCCACAGGTCACCATTTTCTAACAGTCTGCACAAATGCGCATCGAACTTGCACAGGGGAGATCCCATGTTCAATCATAATGACATATTATTTTAGCTGCAACAAGCTCGCCGCAGATTATATTTCAACAATCAAGGCTGCAAACTTGGTATTGGTAAATAAACTCACGTGGCCACTGTCACTCATGTCGATGATGACTGATGATCTAAGGCTTAATGCAGTGCATTATAATTCATTTTGGTGAGGCAGACACCATCTTTTTTTTTAGTTGAACAGTGTTTTGTTCATACGTGTTATACTCAACTCTTATTTGATAATTGATTTTGGTGCTATTATGTTTCCACAGACACCATTTTGTTTCTTTGAATTTTGTAGTATATCCCTGATGATGTAACATTGTTTTGTTAATATTTTCAGATTTGGGATTTTAATTGTTTAATTTTCAGATACATTTTCAAAACATACATGAATATAACATCAAACACGAGTTTAACACTACAATTTGTCAGATTTTAAAAAAAAAATTTTTTTTTAATTTTTTACTGCAGACAGAAATGGAAGAAATGGAAACGGATGATCCGCTGTGGCGACCCCTAACGGGAGCAGCCGAAAGTAGTAGTAGTTTTTACAGCAGACCCACTCAAATGACCACCTGTGTGTCCCCAGGGACTCACTACATTGAAAACCTATTTACATACCTGCATTAGGACAATGTAGACGGGCTGTCACAGAGCATCCTAACTCTACCAATAAATTTGCCTGGCAGGATGGCTCGTTCTGGCCAAGTGTCATCAATATTCAAAGCTATTGCTCTTTATCTTGAGTAAGGAAACAGAAATTCATGTGAATGCAATCTAGCTAAGGGCCTTTATTCTTAATCTAGATAAGGGCTTATCTAAAATTGGCACAGAAGAGTTAGGAATATAAATCATTATGCAATAAAGTCCTCATCAGTCTTATGTTTGACCTTTAGAATACACACCTCATCAGGATCCAACACAGATGTCTCGTACACCAGACCCTTCATTCCCCTCATACCGCCATAAACCTGGATACGAAAATGAGCGAAAACACATGCACAAATTACATTCCCAATAAAAATAATTTTCATTCACAAAGTTGTATTTTTATATATTATAATAAAAGTGGCATATTGTAGTCTATTTAAGTGTTATTGCATAAGTGAGTAATTACCCTTGGTTACAAAATATTATTGAAATTTAACAGTTGCCAGGCTTGGCTATCAATAGCCATTTACTTTTCCAATGACAGAAAATACACTCATTTGTGATAACTTAAGAGCACCTGTATGATTACACTCAAGAATAACTGCTGAAAAGAGTTACAGCTGTTCATTGCGGAATCACTGTTTCAAAGTAAATCATGAAGTAGACCTACTGACCCACATGACTCATCTAAAATCGCCATTTTAACTAAAATGAGGTCGGGGTGAAGTGAATGATAAACAGATCAGGATGACAATGCAGCTGCAGTGGTGTGTATGTGTGTGTGTGTGTGTGTGTGTGTATATAAGAGTTGTGTTAGGTTGAAAGGGCACTGTAAGGTAAATGTTTCAGTAACTCAGCTAATAATGTCTGTCCTGGTAAAACATGGAGCAGCGTCATCTGTGACCACTATCTGAGAGGAGAAGTACCTGACACAATAAATACAGCTAGAAAGGTCCAGATGGATTAAGTGAAAGAACGGCTTTGTCTAATCTTCATCTTGGCTGTCATGGATTAGACCAATGGTTTCACTGAACAGGACTTCTCAGAATTCAGCATAAAGCAAGACTTTCCAACTTAAAACTCGACAACTCACTTAATTCATATCCTTTATTGCTGGACCACTAATTCCCAACATCCATAAATCCATCCATATTTAGTGATTACAACAGACAGGGCTAAAGAGTAACTCACCATATCAACAGTAATCTGGCCGATGTTAGTTTTGCCATACTGCTGTTTGAAGTTCTTGATCCTGTTCTGTTCTTTGGGAATAAGATCTGCCAGAACATCCCTCAGATTCTGCAAAAATAAATAAATAAATAGACCAGTGATACTTATGTTCAGGCCGCTATTGTTAAAACACAGAATCATCCATCTCATCTGATGTAGGGTCAATTTAACAGGCCTTATATTCATTACACATCTATCTTAACAGTAATTTATTTGAAGAAAAGCTAAAAAAAAAAAACCTCAGCATGTTGCATTTCTACCCAATAGCAGTATTGTCTGGATTGTTCAGATTATTAATAGTTACACAATTAAAGTCAAAACAGAAGTGCATTGAAACAACCTTGAAACAGACTGAGAACTCACTGTTGATGTGCTGGCATGTCTGGCAGCCACAAGGACATAGGTGGCGTTCTGAGTGGGGAATGAAAAAACAAAAAAACAAACATAAGGAAGAGAAAAAAAAAATCCAAAATCAAGCAGAACTGCAACTCTCTTAACTATTGCAGCTGACAAGAAAGCCCCTCAAAACTGTACTTGAGACAACCTTTCAGGGCTCACGACTCATGTTATCATTTTCTAAAAATGGCCTTCATCTAGATAAGCGGCACTGTTAGCCTTCGGCAAACTTGATTACGCAACAGTTGGGCTAGTGAGCGCCATAAGAATTCAGACAAGACACTTGTGAAGTAACACACTGATGTTTCTATGCACATCATTGCATCAACTTCAATAAATTTTGGACGACAACGGACCGCACTCCAATACCTCATTAAAAAAAAAAAAAAAAAAAAACACAGATTAAAGGGTAAGTAAACACTCATTTTAATCCTGTCTTGATCCACTCACATTTTGCCAAAATTGGAAAAAGGGGTGGAAATAAGAGTGAAGTGAGGGTGGGGGAGCTGAAGGTGACTGTATTTTAACTGTCGTTTAAGTAGGCTTCACATACAAACAGGTGTGGCAGTTCAAACTGCTATGGCAACTCCTTTATATTGTTAACTGGCTTATGAGTCAAACAGTGGCCCCCCCCTTCTACAAATTACCCAAAAAAATTCAAACTTTTTTACAAAAAGACCTATCCTGTAGTCATTTCACATTAAAATGCCAGAAATCCATTCATTATCCAAACCGCTTATCCTGCTGTCAGGGTCATGGGGATGCTGGAGCCTATTCCAGCAGTCATTGGGCGGCAGGCAGGGAGACGCCCTAAAATGCCAGAAAGATTTATGTAATTGTGTCGGTAAAAGATATAAACAACTGACTAAGTGGTGATCTGTAAAACCAACTGGAAATATGTTGCTCCCGACTAACGTGATGTTAGGGTGTCTGGTGATGTACACCCTGTCTAGCCTGACAGCACGGACCCTATGCACTGACACCTTTGCTCACATGTACCGTCTATGTGTACTGTCTGGTGTTTGAATTTTTTTGTTCTCCAAGCACCAATTAAATCAAGTTGTGACAATAACCTGGACAAGTTACTATATCATCTACGACCGTTATCTTTCTCCGAATTACTATTTCAGGAGACTCCAGGTTTACATTTTGTGGTGTTTCACTTGTTTCCCCGTGGCCATCACCTCGTTACTCCCCACGCCTCCTCACTACTCCCCCTTGCTTCAGCCCCAATTGGCGGTGTCCGCATCCTGCTCCCTATGCGGGCAAGCGTAGCGCTTGTGTCCCACATCCCCGCACTCAAAAAAATTCATACCACCTGAACTTATATATAGGCCATTTTGGCTATGGGCTCAAAATTGCATTATTACATATTTATGATTCACTAGACTTTGGAATCTGGATCGGTCGTGCATCTTTAATGTCAGTCCGATCCAATGATTGAATTATGTCAGTATCGGCACCCGATGCCAATACTGGATTAGACCCAACTCTAGTGTCATGCAGTCTTGTATTTTGTTAGCAAACAATTTTAACCACCCTAGGGAAAAACCAATACGTTTTCAGCTCAAAAATGTAAATATCAATTTATCTTTAACAGACAAGTGAAATCTATGTTGCAAGGACTTAGGACATACTGGATTTTTATTCAATAATAATTTTTACTGCTTGCAGGCTTGTGCCAATTGGCAATCGGGTCGTATATCGGCGACTGGTTTTTCCCACGCCAATATTAAGGCAACTTTAACCAACTTACTATTAGAACTAAGATGTTATAACAATAATCTCTGGAATCTGCACCCTACTGTGCATTAAGAGATGTTTCTGGTGGAGCAGCACGTCCGCCCGCTGAGCCCCATTAATCAGCACGAGTGACAAGTCAAGTCCAAGGATCTGACACCCTACATCTCTGTACTCAATACCCCCGCTCAGCAAAACTTTGCTCTGCGCTCCATAAGAGTAGTTAACATCATGGATATGATTTGGATTCTGATATCAAAGATAAGAATGATGTTAAATGGAACATGAAGCTGTGACATTGTTGCACCAAGCACATATACACAGACTTTTAAAAGTGAGCTGCTGTTTGAGCAGGAGACATTGCTATCAAATAGATTTTTTAATGTTTCTTCTTCTTCTGTCAGCTTATTCCCTGTTTCTCAGGGGTCAGCAGGTTTTAGTTTCCAACAGTACCCTGTGAGCAATGGCACACAATGCAAAATGGCTGAATTACCAATTTCAATTGCCAATAGCAATGCAATGGTAATGGATTTTTTTAATGTTTAAATATTTTAAATAAAATGTTCACACTCTTATTTATAAGAGTTTATTCACGTAACTTTAACTGTATTGCTTGCAGAGAGCTTAAAGGTTCAATTATTTCAAAGCGCCATCGGAGCTGAGCCGTGCTCAAGACGATTATTCAAAATCATTCAAATCTAACATCAATAATAATTTGAAAAATGCTAAACAAGAACAAATTTAATAAAAACTAAGAAATATACTACTACTACTACAAACCAGGTAAAACCCACAATATTCTCAAATACGAGATGTTACGTTTTTCTTTGACACTATGCCCAAGTTGTTCATGTTGCCATTTCACCGGGAACTGAATCGCCTATCGGCGATCCTGAGTAGCCACGATTGGACAATATGAAAACAGAAACGATCGCCCAACCCTACAGTGCAAACACTTCAAATGAAAGCCGCTAAAAAACAAAGAACATCTACAGATTCTGGGGCAGAGTGGCTTGTTTGATCATTTGAACTCCTCTACTGAATACATAGAGTTTAAAGATGGCCATCACAGTACTCACTTATTTTCCTCAACAACTGTCTCTTTAGACTTAGGTCAGAAACTAACATTTAATGTTTAATCTAAAAAAAAAACAACAAAAAAAAACACTAACATTTGATTAAAAAAATGCATTTTATACCTCTAAGTCATCTGGTGGTGATCCTGCCCAATATCTGCGTTTATTCCTGTGTTTTCAAAGTTTGCTAACAGTATGTTTCTGCTGCCGCTAGCTTGTTCCACTTCATACCCCAAAAATGTTGACTGGACTGAGGTGTTGATTTGGGCACGTCACTACTGTAAATTAAACAAACCCTTCTTTGAGTCAATTGCTACACAATTTCAGCCTTACGGAATGAGGCCAAGATCTACCTGAAAAACCTATTCACAGGTGGATGCTGGCATTAAAGATTGCACTTTATATCCTTCTGACATCAGCCCACTCATCTCAGTGTATGCCAAAAGGGCAAATTTAAGAGTATGGAATATGCAGTATGGGGGCATAAATGTACTCGAACAGCAATTCATTAGCAAAATTGACCATTTACGTTAAATAAAGAGAAAACCACGATTCACTAGATCTCAAGAGAGAAGATCAAAATTTTCCCGTTCCAGTACTAAACAGTGTGTTAGCC
Organism: Lampris incognitus; assembly: GCF_029633865.1. Taxonomy (NCBI): domain Eukaryota; kingdom Metazoa; phylum Chordata; class Actinopteri; order Lampriformes; family Lampridae; genus Lampris; species Lampris incognitus. Next base: position 12,073,678 of record NC_079212.1, on the reverse strand, counting down.
TGCTTAGGCCTCTCATCTTTTATCAGGTTTTGACCACAGGCAGGATGGTGGCTCACTAGTGCTCAGAGGAAAAACGTATACAGATATGAACTATAAAGTTGTGTAAAAAACAAACTCCAGTACAGTTACCTGATGACTGGTGGAGGCAATCAGACCCACTTACAAAAGAACAAAATGCAAAAATCCTTCCTACCCATTTTACTTTCTGAATGGCATATATACATGCGCTATTACTCAAACTTTAAGGTTTGTCTTAGTCTTAGTGTCATGAATTCTTGCTGAGATGGATTCTAATGGCAAAACTGCTTCAATATAGGCTGCACTGCCTTCACCTGGATTTGCCTAGCCTATCCTCTGTTCTCGCCTGGCAGTCAGACTTTTGATAATTGGCATAATGTCTGATCCAGACTGTTCTTTAACGAGTTCAAGAGCCACCTACTTTGACCAGAAATTACCTTTTGAGTAACAATCAAAACGACCAACCACAGGCTGTTGCCTTGGCGTAACATTTAGAAACGGTCATTTCCAAAATGGTGCTACCAGGACAACAGAGCCACATACAATGGGAGTCTGATGTCAAAATCCCTCAAATCTAGCGCAAGTTCTTCGTTTTGGTTGCTGCTCTGGTTTTGTTGCAAGAAGTTTGTTCACCAGCAGACTGAACAAAACCAATGCACCCATGTAATCCATAAGTGCACAGACACTCTTGACTGAGTGCGCGTGTCACTGACCACACCTCAAGTTGCGGAACTGAGGTCTGGTCTTGCGAGACTAAGCCTTTCTGTTGCACGAAAAAAGGCATGTTTAGAAGTGCGCAGCTTTTTTTTTTTTATACATAAAAAAGCAGTGTTTTGAAATAAATAACTGTAGTTGCAGTACATTCATAGGAGTTGTTGTTATTCCAATAATTATTTCTATCTCGTGGACAAACTGGAATTAGTTCAACCACATCATAGTGGCAAAAGGCATGGACGGGCAATTTTGACAAATAAGCGAACAAGCGGTTTTGATCTTTCAATACAGGGTCTTGCTGTATATCAAATACATTAATCAAGTAGTAACATGTTTATTTCACGCTACACAGAAAATCCACTAATAGATGTAACATACCAATGTACTAGGGGGTTCTTTAGTTTCCGTTGCATTGGGATTTTACTTAAAATGTTATGCTAATTTTGCAATTGTACAATATTGACAAGACCCCCAAGCGCTAACCACCATAACCTTGAGCATACTGCAGATCCTACCTCAACCTTTAAGTGTGCAAACATCATAATCACAAATTGTATGACTCTGCATTTAATTAGAGAACAAACAACATGTCTGTATGCAGGTCCATTACAGGTATAAATGCTGTAATGCCTTAAATAGATATTAGATATTGATACAAAATAGAAACCATTCACATTATTAATGAGGGAGTATTAGATTCATGTTTCACATAAGGCATTGAATGTTGTTTGTCTTTCAATGATATTTTAATTCTTATGAATTTAAAATATTGTCATATGACCACACTTTTGCAGTCTAAATGAATGAAAACAAGAACCTCACCTAAAATGTCTTACAAAACGAGGTTTGAAATATTTGAAGGAGTATTATTTACAAAGTTTGGGTTGTTATTATACTTTACGTTACCAAACAATCCAGTGTGATGAAGCTCAGTTTGATTCTTAAAGTGATACTGACATCAAAATCTGAAAATTCCTATTGATAGGCTATGTTCCAAGTTGGAATGTGACCACGGAGAAATTCAGTGGCCAAAACAGCACGTCTGCGGCCACTCGAGAGAGATCTGTGATTGACTGTAGATGGTGCCCAATGACAAATTGTGCCGGTGGATACGTAGACACCAGTCAATTTGCATATAGGGTGTATCTGTAGCGAGATGCTATAAAACCCACGGAGAAGCCGTTCTTTCACCCCCTCCTGCTAGCTACTTGGCTCAAGTTTGTGCTATTTTGCTGAGACTTTATTATCGATCTTGCCATGATGTATTGCTATCTATCTATATATCTATATAGCTATCTATCTGTCTATTTATCTAAATATCTATCATCTATCTGTCTAACAGTTATTTGAATCACCAAATCCTCCTCCTCGAAACTCTAATCCTCGCAGAGGATCTCCCCTCTCGCTATCCAACATTTTTTGTAAATAACAAGTGACAGCAGTACCGAGCCCCACCCACCCAGGAAGACAGTAGCCAATAGCTTTGAATTCTTAAAACCACACCTATTTTCGGTTATGATTCAAACTCCCAATGTTAAGAAATGTGTTAAGAAAGGGTATGCCAGTCTCCCTTTCAATGATATTTTTGTATATGTAAACATATATTGTGATATATATTTATATTGTGTAAAATTCCCTGTGATTATCATGATAAAAGTATTTTCCATGTTGCCCAGCAATAGTTTCACAAAATAATTTCTCAAGAACATTGACTGTTACATTTGTGTCCAACTTCTAATCCTAAATTCCCTTTTTAACCAAAGCAATAATAAACATAGAAAATTAGGGATGACTCTCAAAACAATTCCTTTTTAGTGCAATAATGCACAACTTGCAATTATGGTAATCAGATCTTTGTAAATTGATGTAAAAGTTCATAATAAAAGCTGCCCTCACCGAGAATAATTTCAAACAGTACTTATCTGGAAATATACATGTTGCTTTTTGTATTCATGACACGCTGTGGGTTTTCCTCCCTGGTAAAAACTGTAGCTACAATGATCAGCTATATTTGAGGATACACCGGCCACTAAGCCTTAGAATTCTCACCTCATCCGGGACAACACGAGGACACCTACATCAAATAAAATAGCTACAGATGAGGTAACTAGGGTTAAGAAAGTGTCTGAATTTGCTGCCAGTAATCTTGGTTGCAAGCAGAGTTGGAGCAGTAAGCAGATGAGACTGCTACTGCCAGTTTTGATATGGATACCCCTATTAGAGTTTAAGCATTGTTAGTAGGAGAGAGAGGAGCTTTAGGGGCACAGAGACAGCTGGCCCCACTCCGACTTCGGGCAACCCATGCTGCACAACTGAGGGGAGTGCACTATGGTCTTAGTGGTTCACGACAGAAACAAAGGCATGATCTCACTTCCTCGTAGTTACACATTGCCTACACTCAGCTGAGAAGGATTATGTAACAGACCAAGGCCTTTAATGTAGAGCAGCAGTAACCAGTCCTTCCATGTGTCCACCTGTCTCAGGGCAAGATTACTCCATGGAGAAACTTAGGTCCTCTTTTTGACATAAAACACAGTGTGCAAATTGAAAAAAAAAAACAAGCTTAAGAAACAACTCAGATGGAGGCTGAAATAGTGTTGAAAATATGAGTAGGACCGTGACATGCCTCAAGAGCTATATCAGAAGTGGCATTATGGAAACCAAATATTATTTAATCAAACCTAAGAAAAGGAGGAGCCTTTTCAATAGTTCTTGGTGTAACATTTTTACACCAGTTTTTTCTAGTGCTAAAGAAGACATGTTTGACTGTCTAAACAAACCACATTCAACATAAACATATGGAAAGGAATGTCAGCTAGGCATTACTCTATGAAAGTTAAATGAACCTCAATCAGATGATGATTTTTTTTACGAAGTTTCACCTTTACAAAAATCCCTCATCATAAAAACCTTGTAACAAAGACAAATGATTGTCAGACCCTGCCGTGTTATGTAATAACTACTAAAGCCATCTCACTTATAAAGCTTCTGAACAAACAGATTACAGCTGATAACAGGGACTATGTTAGCAAGACTGTGAGCATGCTTCACTCCCTTAATTACAAACCTGATAACAAGAGAAGATACGACTTGGGTTCAAGAAAGCAGTGTCAACCATTGAGTTTAATATGTTGTCAGTCATTCACCCAAAAATCCACCATAGTGGGTGGCAAAGGTTGAGTCAATAAGTTTAAGAAGTCTAGACTGGGGGGGGGTCACTGGAGTAAGACAGTAGGTTACAATATACAGTCAGAGGGGACTGGCATCTTAGTAAATCACTAATTTGTACTATTTAAACAGGGTGTTTAGAGCATAATAAGTAAACCTAAGTACCACTTACTGGGCAATTAAAATACTGGTAGTACTATGGTAATGTAAGATGACAATGAGTTGTGTTGTTCCTTATATGGTATGGATTGGGTTTTTTTTTACACGTATATACAAACCAGCTTGTTTTTAAATAACATAATGAAAATGGTACTATTCCATTTGGGAGTTATGTGATGAAACGTTAGATAACATAACGAAATGTTCACGTGAAGGTCAAACGAGTTATAGAGAAAGACAGGCAAAAAAGTTGTTTTGCCTGGAGAATAATAGTTAAAAAATGAGATATAATGGTCCTCTAATAGTCAGTCATACCTAATGACATATGTTCAAGCTATAAGAAGCAGTAACGTCCAAGTAAGATTAACACTACTGAGAGGGACACGACTAGGCTCTCGTAGTGTCAGGCCAACACAAAGAGGCGAGGTTTCCCAAATGCTAATCTTAGCTAACTCGGGCACACTCGCAAGTGATTCAACTCAGGCGTTTTAAGTACAGGTATACAGTCACGAAGAAGGGGAAAGACAAGTTACTGTGAGATCATATCGATTCACGTAGGGTTTTTTTTCCTCCTCCATAAGAGCCCTTAATCAGCGAAGTCCGACAATGTGCTTGGCAGGGCTAAAGTTGGCTAGCTACCGAAAGTGAATCGGTTCGCCGATAGGATAACGTCGCTAGCCAGTCCAAGTTAGCTTAGACGCTAACGTCCCCCCCGCTTCTACTGTAAGAGTGGTAGCGGGTACATCTGGTGTCCTCTTACCTTTGAATTGAGGAGTTTAGGCGCTAGCCGGCTGACCGTCAGAAAGGACATGGTGGCTCTGCTGACAGGGTTTTCACTAATTCTCTAAAACTGAGGTACCCAGTGTACTGCGGAGCAGGTTGAAGGTGCCCCTCCGGTAGGCAGAAGGTTGAAGAGGGAGTCGGGCCCGCAAGTAGCCAGTTAGTGGATTGGACGGTGGGTGGGCGGGTCATAGTATCGTGAAGACATGTGATTAGCTTGGAGATAAAAGAGGTGTACGCTGATTGGACAGCACTCCTTTTTTTGGCCTCTGACGACAGCTTGAGATCAGGGTATGTTCAAGAAAACTTATCTGATTTCCAGCGTGACCTTAAACACCGACGGGAATCCTCAGATGGGAGCCGGACACCTCTTGACAATAATAATAATAATAATAATAATAATAATAATAATCGACAATAATAACCGACAAGAACGCTGTTCTACAACAGTGTTTAGTTGTCTGTACCGACGCAGAGCAGACGGATATGGCAACTGCGTTGTCAATCTATTCATTGTTCAGGTAGCAGGTAAAGGACACACTTTATCTATCAGGCTACTTAAAAGTTTAGAATGGCCTCTGCAAACGTTTTTGTTTTGTTGCGCCCGTGCCTACGCAACCATTTAATCCACTTGTCCACCAGTCACTTTTGAGTCTGCCTGACCCTTCCGCTCCATGGGCCTGGACATATTGTAGCGAATTCGGGGGGGGGGGGACAACGCAACCACAGGAACTGCCGCGGCCGGGAAGCGAACCCGTATCGCCCGCACCGCAGGAGACATCGCTAACCGCTAGACTAAAGGGTCAAACCCGCCAGCCAGCGGCCAGCGTGTCTACTTATCCATGCGCGTTACACTATATACGCCTACCTTTGAATGTGATGTACCAGGCTACCATATTACTCCCGACCACATTTTATATTGAGATGAATATACTGTATTATCCACTCCAAGTCGTATTTTCGGTTTGGATTTACGGGATATTTGTAGCACTATTTATTCACACATCTCACGTAAAATCTCTTGGGGTACCCGATCCAAATACACAAAATACCACGAATAACTTGAACTTACTGCTGATGCGCTGACATTTTGGGGTTTGTTTTGGTTTGTGTAACCGGTTATTTTCTTGCTCGGTGCGGGATTCGAGACGAGGTGTACTGCACCACAAGGCGACATCACTAACCGCTCGGCTAAAGGGTCAACGGGTCTTATTAGTAGTTTACATTTGTTTTTTCCCGCTTGTTAAGAATGCTGCAGAGATTTTATTGTTCATTTGCAGTTGTTTAAGTGAAATGTTACCTGACAGAACTGATTCATATTGTAACGTGCATGGATAAGTAGACACGCTGGCCGCTGGCCAGCGGATCTTACCCTTTAGTCGAGCGGTTAGCGATGTCCCCTGCGGTGCGGGCGACACGGGTTCGCGTCCCGGCCGCGGCGGTTCCTGTGGTTGCGTTGTCCCCCCGAATTCGCTACAATATCAAACTTCCTTTGTTCTACAGCAATGATATAGATGCATTAATATCCATAATGGTACTGGTTATCGGGGTGATGCCAGGATTAGATGTTAGACCCACGTACAGTAGCTACTATGAAAAAGTATTAGCCCCCTTCCTGAGTTCCTCTATTTTTGCACACTTGTTTCAGATCTTTATACAAAAGGTAATAAATAAGATGAAGAGATCCTGACTAAACACAAAATGCAGTTGTTCAATAATTTAATTTACTTAAGGAAAAAAGTTATCCAACACCAACTGACCCTGTGTGGAAAAAGTAAGTCTCCCCCCAGTTACTCAATCAACCAATTAATCCAATTTAATTGATCATTGGATTCAATTAGAGCAGAAACGCCCAGGCTTGATTACTGCCAGTCCTGTTGAATCAAAACATGACCTACCTGGCCTTACCATCAATGTGAAGTGTACTGCAAGGTCTCAACAAGCAGCACACGATGCTGCCATCAAAATAAATTCCAGAAGAGATGAGAAAAAAAAGTTGTTGAGATATATCAGTCTGGAAAGGGTTACAAAGTCATTTCGAAGACTCTAGGACTCCAGCGAACCACAGTGAGAGCCGGGCTCCAGCGAACCACAGCGAGAGCCGTTGTCTTCACATAGAGAAAACTTGGAACAGTGGTGAATCTTCCTAGTGGCCGGCCTACCAAAATTCAATCCAAGGGCGCAGCGACAACTCATCCAGGAAGTCACAAAAAAACCCAGGACAACATCTAAAGAACTGCAGGCCTCTATATTCTCAGCTCATCGTTCATGATTCGACGATAAGAAAGAGACGAGGCAAAAATTGAATTCACGGGAGAGTTGCAAGGTGCAAACCACTGCTAACTAAGAGATACATTACTGCTCGTCTCACATTTACAAAAAAGCACATTGATGACTGCCAAACCTTTTTGGATAATGTTCTGTGGACAGACCAGTCAAAAGGGAAACTTTTTGGAAGACGTGGCTCCTGTTATGTCTGGTGTAAAGCAAATGCAGCATTTCACAATAACAGCAAGGCTGTTGCAAGGCTGTGTGGACTGCACGGTGTGTGATGAGCTCATCGACTCATTGTGGGACATTAATGAACTCACAGAAGTTGTCAGCTCATGGGTATCATACTGCGAGGACATTGTTATCCCTGAGAAGGTAGTCAAGATTGTCCCTAATAGTAAACCCATCCATCCATTATCTTAACCGCTTATCCTGCTCTCAGGGTCATAGGGATGCTGGGGCCTATTCCAGCAGTCATTGAGCGGCAGGCAGGGAGACACTCTGGACAGACTGCCAGGCTGTCACAGGGCTCGCGCTCTCTCTCTCTCTCTCTCTCTCTCTCTCTCTCTCTCTCTCTCTCTCTCTCTCTCTCTCTCTCTCTCTCTCTCTCTCTCTCTCTCACACACACACACACACACACACATTGCTAGGGACAATTTAGTACGGCCAATTCACCTGACTTACATGTCTTTGGACTGTGGGAGGAAACAGGAGCCCCCGGAGGAAACCCACGCAGACATGGGGAGAATATGCAAACTCCACACAGAGGACGACCTGTGATGACCCACCAAGGTTGGACTACCCTGGAGCTCGAACCCTGGACCTTCTTGCTGTGAGGCGACCGCGCTAACCACTGTGCTGCCGTGCCACCATAGTAAACCCTGGGTGACCAAAAACTTTAAAGTGCCATTTAACCAGAAGAAACGATGCATTCAAGCAAGGTAACCTTTCTGAGTTGACTGTTCTACAAAAGGAAATTAAACAGGAAATTAAGAGGGCTAAATTGGGATACAAACAAAAGGTTGGGTACAAACTGAGCAAAAACAATTTAGGCTCAGCCGGGGACAGTGTCAGGACAATGGCTGGTTTAAATAACAAAGCAAAGAAAAGGGGGGCTTTAGATGGCTTTTCGTGATTTTAGTAATGAAACTGCTGTTTTAAAACACAACCTACTGAGCTCTAGTCGACCTGTCTCTTTCTTTTCTATACAGAGAGTGGTGAATGCTTTTAAACACTGTAAAGTTCGAACAAGTCCTGGCCCTGATAACATTAGTAGCCGTCTGCTGTCCCGCTGTGCTGTTCAAATATATTTTTAATATGTCAATCTGTCATCAAAAGGTCCCCAATCTATGGAAACAATCTACAGTAGTTCCCATTGCAAAAAAGAGCCACCCTAAGACCTCGAATGACTATAGGCCTGTAGCTTTAACCTCTCTTCTTATGAAGTCATTTGAAAAACTGATTAAAAAGGAACTTCTGGACAGGACGGAGCGTCTTCTCGACCCGTTACAGTTTGCATATCAAACCAACAGGGGGGTTCAGGACGCAACCATAACTCTGCTTAACTTCATTCATAGTCACTCAGAGGGTTGTAAGAACCATGCCAGACTGTTGTTCATAGACTTCTCGTCAGCCTTCAATACTATACAGCCTCACCTGCTTGTGCAGAAGCTTGTGGAACGTTTTGGGTTGGACACCAACATTGTTGGATGGATTGTGGACTTCCTCACCAACAGATCTCAGAGAGTGAGAGTGAATGGACACTTTTCTGGCTTGACTTCTACATCAACCGGCTCCCCTCAGGGCTGCGTCCTCTCGCCTCCCCTATACATCCTGTACACTAATGACTGCCGCAGTGAGTTCAAAAATCATCACATTGTAAAATTTGCAGACGACACGGTGATAGTGAGCCCGCTGAAGGAGAATGAAATGTCCCATGGTTCTGTCATAGATTATTTCTCCAAGTGGTGTCAGGAAGCCTTTTTGGAATTAAATGTGATTAAGACCAAGGACATGTGTATTGACTCTAGACATAATCCCTCCAACCCGGTCAACGCTAAGATTAATGGTCAGGAGGTGGAAATTGTTGAGTCATACAAGTACTTGGGCACTATAATTGATAACAAGCTGAACTTTGACTGTAATACAATTTGCTATGCAAAAAAGCCAGCAGCACCTTTTTTGTTTGAGGAAGCTGGCTAAGTTCAGTGTCGGCAGGTCCCTGATGACTTTGTTCTACAGATCTTTTATTGAGTCGGTTATTACTTTTTCTTTTATCGGTCAGTATGCCTCTCTCAATCTTAAAGAGAAAAATCCACTAACAGAGGGGATCAAGGTCTGCAGTAGTATCACAGGTACCCAACAGAAAAGTCTGTCTGATTTATATAACAAGCGGATGTTAAGGAAAGCAGAATCCATCCTGTCTGACAGCACCCACCCCTGCACCTACATTGCTTTTCATTGGCTTTGTTCTCCTCACTACACATTTATTTGATGCTTTTTCAGTGGCTTTTTGTGTGTTTCAATGTTGCCCCTGCTACACAACAATTGCCCCTCTGGGGACAAATAAAACCTACTTGACTTGATATCAACAGTCAAACATGGTGGTGGTCGTGTGATGGTGTGGGGATGCTTCGCTGCCTCAGGGCCCGGAAGACTTGCCATCATTGAAGGAACTATGAATTCTGCTCTCTACCAGAATGTTCTGAAGGAGAATGTCTGGTCATCAGTCTGCGATCTGAAGCAGAAGCGTAATTGGGTTATGCAGCAGGACAATGATCCAAAACACAAGAGTAAGACCACCTCAGAATGATTCAAAAGAAACTAAATTAGGGGTTTGGAGTGGCCCAGTCAAAGTCCTGACTTGAACTCCATTGAGATGCTGTGGCAGGAACATAAAGGAGCGGTTCATGCTCGAAAACCCTCCAATGTCTCTGAATTACAGCAATTCAGCAAAGAAGAATGGGCCAAAATTCCTCCACAGCAATGTGAAAGACTGATCTCCAGTCATAGGAAGCATTTGGTTGCAGTTATTGCTGCTAAAGGTGGCACATCCGGTTATTAAGTTCAGTGAGGCGATTACTTTTTCACATGGGTGATATGGGTGTTGAATAGCTTTTTTTCCTTCAATAAATTAAATGATCATTTCAAAACTGTTTTGTGATTAATCTGGTTCTCCTTGTCCTATATTACATTTTGTACGAAGATCTGAAATCATTCAGTGTGACAAATGTGCAAAAATAGGGGAATTCAGGAAGGGGGGAAATACTTTTTCACGGCGTTGTAGGTTTTGTAAAATCTCCCCTCTATCAGAACAGCCACAGATAATATCCAAATTATCGAGGCCATGGGACCAAGTCCCCTAACATCACCTACTTATCTCTGTATAAAGACCTTCTATAGCGGAGAAATGGCTATAACTTAATTTTATCCTTGATAACGCCAAAATCGGGTGGAACGGTGGCTCAATGACTGCTGGGACAGGCTCCAGGATCCCCGTGATCCTGAGAGCAGGATAAGCGGTTCAGATAATGGACGGATGGATATCGCCAAACTCTGTCTTATATGATCTGTATCAGTTCTTCCACTACTCCGATCCTTTGCAAAATAATTGTTCATGTTCTCTGCAGTCCTTCATAGCACCTGATACACATAGCACGAGGTAAAATTTGCATGAAGTTAGACACTATCAGTAAAAATGGATGCTACAGACTATTTTTCTTTTCATAGGATATCATGCACATAGTTATGTACAGGAAACCATCGCCTGATAACTATGCAAATGGGATACTCAGAAAAAGTTAAATAAAACAAAACACAATTTGCTGTAAAACAGGATGTTGGTCCTTTATTGTCAAGGATTGTTGGGGGGGAAAAAACCGAACGGCTTGTTGTCTAGTCACAAGGGCATTCAATTTCAAAACAACTGCATGCAGCTAGCCAGTATGAAGCAAGGTTTCATTAATAGTTTAGTCTGACTTTGCCGACTGGAACACAGAGGCCCACTGTCGTTTCAAAGAAATCATATTTTGCGATCCACAAAAAAAAAAAAAAAAAAACACAAACATTCAATGAAACAGAAAAATACAACCCAATATGAAGAGACCACCGTAGACTGTGGTTCATCTTTAGCTATTTTAGTTTGTTCTAACATCAATATTTCACATGAATGTGAATGCGTGGTGTGAGAATATTCAATTCATTAATTATCTCGAATCATACTAATACAAGTAATACTAGTAAAACCAGTGGTAAAGGCCCGGGTGATGTATTTGCCGCATTTAGGATGATCCGTATGCTTGATTTAATAGCATTTTGGGCAGATTTTGCACTACTTAACCAAGTCGGGCTAAAATAACATCTGCAAATCAGAGGAAAGCATTATAAAGTACTCCACATCATGCAGCCAATAAGACATGCATGTTTTTGGATTATTTGTAAACTTTTTGCTTGAATCAGTTGCCTGCTTTCACACATTATTTCTTGTGACTTGTGTAAACAAACAGGGTCATAAACACTTCCCTGTACAAACAATTGTGTGGAAGGATGAATGTAGTTTTTCCAGAATTTCTAGGCGGTAGTCTGATGTGTTTGGTCCCCACTCCTTTGCTCTTGAGGCTGGTAGTCTGACCCAACATTATGCAGAAGATGCTATACAGTCCTAAGAGTTTCCCTTCTAGAAGAAGGGGATCTCTCGGCTCAGTCCTCCTCTTCCTCTGGCTCCTCCACGGGAGCTGTGAGGAGGCTGTGCCTCAGGCAGGTGTGGAGGTAGTTTACCAGAGTCCGCTGGAAGTGCTGGATGCTACGGGGCTCTCTGAAGGTGTGGCCCTCATCTGGATACAACTGCAAGGAGTAGTTGGCTTCCACCTTCACCAGACGGCTTAGGAGCTCAGCGCTGTGCTGGAAATGAACTCTTGCTTTGCATCCGTAGAGAAAGACACAGTCACAGACACACACACACACACACACACACACGCAAACACACAAAGTTTACATTAAAACATGATATCGAGACAAATGCTCATTCTATATCAAATATATCACCCATTATCAATTTTATAAACTCAATTTTGCAAATAAATCAAATTTTCTACTTGGGTTTTTTAAATATTTTTCAAATTGTGCAATCCTTGGAAAGTGCTGAATCTAAAGATACCTTTCTTTTTGTTCTACAATGAGTATTTCTGGAGTTTTAAGTGAACATACAAACAGATACTCTTGCTTTATATACAGTGCATCCGGAAAGTATTCACACCCCTTCACTTTCCCCACATTTTGTTATGTTACAGCCTTATTCCAAAATAGATTAAATTCCTTTTTTTCTCATCAATCTACACACAATACCCCATAAAGACAAAGTGAAAAAGGTTTTGTAGAAATTTTTGCAAATTTATTAAAAATAAAAAACTGAAATATTGCATGTACATAAGTATTCACACCCTTTGCTATGACACTCAAAATTGAGCTCAGGTTCATCCTGTTTCCACTGATCATCCTTGAGATGTTTCTACATCTTGATTGGAGTCCACCTGTAGTAAATTCAATTGATTGGACATGATTTGGAAAGGCACACACCTGTCTATATAAGGTCCCACTGTTGAAAGTGCATGTCAGAGCAGAAACCAAGTCATGAAGTCAAAGGAATTGTCTGTGGACCCCCGAGACAGGATTGTATCGAGGTACAGATCTGAGGAAGAGTAAAAAAAAATTTCTACAGCTTTGAAGGTCCCGAAGAGCACAGTGGTCTCCATCATTCGTAAATGGAAGAAGTTTGGATCCACCAGGACTCTTCTTAGAGCTGGCCGCCCAGCCAAACTGAGCAATCGGGGGAGAAGGGCCTTGGTCAGGGAGGTGACCAAGAACCCGATGGTCGCTCTGACAGAGCTCCAGCGTTCCTCTGTGGAGATGGGAGAACCTTCCAGAAGGACAACCCTCTCTGCAGCACTCCACCAATCAGGTCTTTATGGTAGAGTGGCCAGACGGGAGCCTCTGCTCAGTAAAAGGCACATGACAGCCCGCTTGGAGTTTGCCAGAAAGCACCTAAAGGGCTCTCAGACCATGAGAAACAAGATTCTCTGGTCTGATGAAACCAAGATTGAACTCTTTGGCCTGAATGCCAAACGTCATGTCTGGAGGAAACCAGGCACCTCTCATCACCTTGCTAATACCATCCCTACAGTGAAGCATGGTGGTGGCAGCATCATGATGTGGGGATGTTTTTCAGCGGCAGGAAATGGGAGACTAGTCAGGATCGAGGGAAAGATGAATGGAGCAAAGTACAGAGAGATCCTTGATGAAAACCTGCTCCAGAGCGCTCAGGACCTCAGACTGGGGCGAAGGTTTACCTTTCAACACGACAACGACCCTAAGCACACAGCCAAGACAACGAAGGAGTGGCTTCGGGACAAGTATGTGAATGTCCTTGAGTGGCCCGGCCAGAGCCCAGACTTGAACCCCATTGAACATCTCTGGAAAGACCTGAAAATAGCTGTGCAGCGACGCTCCCCATCTAACCTTACAGAGCTCGAGAGGATCTGCAGAGAAGAATGGGAGAAATACCCCAAATATAGGTGTGCCAAGCTTGTAGCTTCATACCCAAGAAGACTTGAGGCTGTAATCGCTGCCAAGGGTGCCCCAACCAAGAACTGAGTAAAGGGTGTGAATACTTAAGTACATGCAATATTTCAGTTTTTTATTTTCAATAAATTTGCAAAAATTTCTACAAAACCTTTTTCGCTTTGTCATTATGGGGTATTGTGTGAAGACTGATGAGAAAAAAAAGGAATTTAATTAATTTTGGAATAAGGCTGTAACATAACAAAATGTGGGGAAAGTGAAGGGGCGTGAATACTTTCCGGATGCACTGTATATAGACATCACCCATTATCAATTTATATCAAAGCAGATATAAAAGTGAACTCACCATCTGCTGTTCCATGTACTATTAGGAAGTTTTCATCTTTCAGTTTGTTTACCTCCTCCAACAAAGATGCAGTCTGAAAAGAACGACACAGCAGGGATGGATGGAGGTTGTTTAAAATATCTGCATGTTACTAGGATCAGATCTGTATCAGTCAATAGAAATGCTCTTAAATGTTAAGCTGTTCTCCAGCTTAAAAAGTCACTATAGCTAGGAGCCTTCGCTTAGCAGCCTTACGGAGTAAGTGTGCTCCTCCTTTGCTGGAAGGCCCAGGTAGCGCTCTGAAAAGGCAGCACCTGAAAGAAGTAGAATGACTTCTACTTTTAATATGTTCAGTTTTAAGGCCCTACTGTATAAACACTGAGTGTGTTTAACTCACTATAAAGTCTGAAGTCAGTTATGGGCGCCACAGCAGCTGTACATTGAAATAACTTATCTGTCGCAGCTAACAGCTTGAGAGTCAAATAACCACCAAATCCCTGTAGGTGCACACATGGAAATCACTTAACAAACGCAGTATGCGCAATAGGTGTGCATGGCTTGGCAAAAACCACTATGTCTACCCCAGTAGAATTAAAAAAGCATCATAACCTTTCCATAGAGGGCCATCCGACGATCATCAATGTAAGGCAGTTGCATCAACCACCTGTGAATACATGCCATAACAAGGCCAGCAGTTTATGAACAACAGAATTAATCTACCATTATATTAATGACATGGTCTAATGTTATTGCATAACAGCACTGACTCCACAACTCCTAAATAATCTTTGACTCTGATTGATCCAAGCTTGCGCGGATCCACAGTGGTGGTCTTCTGTCCACGACCAGGTCCACTCCTGCCGTCCACCCAGGCCAAGGCCACGTTATGTGAGCTGGAGAGGACCTGAGGCCAGCCGAGTGCAAATTCCTCTGTGACTGACTGAATGCCAGGAACTCCATCTCTGTATGGTAAGAGAAGCAAGATGAGCGAACACAGTAGCAGGTGTGAAACCTGAGAGCACAGAGAGAAAAAAGGGACCACAGGTCCTTGAAGATGTGATGTAGAATCACCATTGGCTGTGTTATATGCCTTCCTTGGTCATCTCCATGAAGTGTCTATCTTATCAGTAGTATATATTTCAGGAAAAAAAACAAACAACCGGATTCTTCTGATCGGTTAAGCTGCCCTGGGGATTTTATATTCTTTGCTCATGCATATTCTACTACGTGACCACTGTAGCCGGTCACATGCGTCGACTCCACTTACACAATGATAAGGAGAGGGTGCAGGTTGGCCTCATAACCCTGAGGCAGCGATAGCTTCAGGTGTAGATCTAAGGACAGTAAACGGAGGCAGTAGCAGGTCAGCTGTCAGTGAAGATTTCAGGAGTACTACACACAGTCATCAATATTATCTGCCGACAATACCTTGTGGGCACTGAAACCCTGGTAAATGAGCTCCCACGAGGGCTATACTGTATGTTATTATTTTAACATAATTAGTTAATTCATAACCAAGCACACAGACACAGAATCGCGCGCGCACATACACACACACACACACACACACACACACACACACACACACACACACACACACAATCTGAATAAATTATTTTTGCTGATCCCTGAGGGAGGGCATGTCTGAATAATAACACTCCCTCGCCACCAAATTGAAAAGACTGCGTCTTTGATTAGCACCCTGCTAATTTGTACCCACATGTTTGAGACATCTGTAACTAGCTCTCCTTCGTTGGTGTTAGATCCAGTATACCGAGCTGTTGTCTACAAACCGAGATTGCTTGGAAACGATATTGATTTTAATCTAAGAATGCTTTGTGACTTGAGGTGTAGCCAGTACTCTGACAGAATGCTCTTTTGTTCAGTAGGCAGGCTGTTCAGATAAATGCAATGAATGCAAAAAGAAATAAGAATAGCTTGGGGGGGGGGTTGTATTTTCTCAGTTGTACCGTGATTGTCTGCTGACAGCGTCCTAAATAGAGTCTCTGGAAGTCTCTTCTCCTGCAGGGCCTCAGCAAGAGGGGCGTTGTCTTCCAGGACTATGTATCCTGCAGGACATATTACGCCAGTGTGTGTGAGATGATATATCTCACATCTACATGCACAGTGTCTGATAACTGAGAAAATTGGTTGAAAAATAGATAAGACACAGGCATCTTTCTTCCAGGGCGACAGGGTGGATGCAGTAGCCTGATACCATTTGGTTGCAGAGTTATGGGAGCCCAAGCCCCGTGCTCTCTTGAGTAAATGACTCGTCTAACTTGGAGCCGAAGACAGAGGGCAGTGTTCACAAGCAAACTTTCAACTCATGAAATGAATCATCTGATGTGGGGTCTGCATAGAATGGCTCCAATTTTGCTTGAACATGTCACCCTCTACAGGCTGACGTAGAAAATGTGGCTGTGTGTGTGTGTGTGTGTGTTGTGATGGTGGTGGGATGTTGATTGTACCACTGGATCGACAAGCAGGCGTAACACTCACTGGAGGGATCCTTTGAACTGTGAATTGTCACTTTGGGGATTCCAGGGCCTGGAAAAATTATAACAAGGACCAAATCATAACGCCAACGGCATGCAGTTTTCGTATTTCTGTGCTTATATGTATGCGTATGTATGTGTGCGTGCACACATGTGCATGTGTCACCTAGGCAGTAAAGAGTGAAATGGGTCTGATTGGGGCTGAACTTGGCTCGGAAAATGCTGCATCCATCAATGAGATTACAGGAGAGACACTGGCGCTGAAGGACTCCGTCCACATCCACACTGAACGATAAAAGGAGAGCTTTGTTATTGACTGTAGCTTAACATGAAAGTAAACTATCATAACTGATTAACCGCCTACATGAGAAGGGAGTGAAGTCAGAGGTAAACTGTTTAGACAGTTGACTTTGCAGAAACAAATGGGGTTCAGTAAGGTTGGAGATAACAGCAGTTTTGCAGATAGCACTGTTGCACCCGGTCCATAATCTCTCCCACACCAAGGGTAATACCTCCGATGTCTGGGACTAATCGCCAGACGTCAGTCAGCCACCTTACTTTCTCTACAATGTTAGGCAATTGACTTGAGTCCAAAGCCACGTACAAAAAAAAAAAGAAATAAAAAGCAAAATGGAAAAAAACAAAACCCTGAGGGGGGATGAATGAGGAGACGAGCACATTTATCACGGGTGGTGGGAAAAACCTTTCCTCTCAGCATCTCATGCTTGAGTAGCACAGAAGCCTCCTATCCTCTGGGTTGGCGCCTTCCCTCATAGGCAAATATCTCAACTGGGCTGTGTGCCCAAACCATATTCTAAAGGATGTAAAGACTATCTGCCGCACAATGGCACTCTACCTCACACCATATTCATCTCTCATCGTTTTGACGATGCCAGCAAATCAGTCATTCTTCTTTGTGACAACTGTTGAGATGTTTTCATGTCCAACAGCCAATTTATGGTCTTTGGAATAAATGTGGATTGAACGAAAAAGTTTTTTTTTCTTCTCAAAAATGGATTTAAATTCGGACCTTCGCCAAATACAAAATACAGCTCTACAAGTGACCATCCCACAGGTGACCATTACATTTTGTATCCCACTACACAAAATTATTTGCAATTTAATGTACAGCTATAAAGTTAGTAGTAGCTTGTATTGTATCTATTACTTTGTGAAAATGAGTCTATACTTAACATGGAAACAAAAGAATTGAATTACACAATAAACAATGGGCCAAATGATGTTTGTTGCAGGGATGCATGCTCACCTATAGAGATGTCTGCTTTGCTTGGATTCTTCTGTGCTCAGGAAATAGCTGATGAAGAGAAAAAGGCACGGAGATAGAGCTAGAATATTCAAAACTACCCCAGTAATGTACATTTTCTTCAGTACTTAAGCATTTCATGTCAATCATAAATACTTTACAAAGAGGCGCTAGTCACACATTTTTTTTAAATTTTTTTGACAAAATAGAAATCAGTCTACAAGTTTACTTGTAGGGATCAACAGAATCAAAGAATATGACTGGCGGGTTATTGCTAATTCTTTCTGTGACTGTACTTAAATATAGATTGGAATTAGAAGATTTTCAGGTAGTGTGACTCGCTCTGAGGTCAAATGCCATGCCAGGACAGGGGCTTTGGCGTTGCAAACATCTGGAATTGACTTCCCATGATGCTCAGTGATTATCCACACAGCCATACCTCAATCTGTCCTAGCGTGGAGGGCTTTCGCCCAAAGCAGGATGAAGACAAGAGTTAAACAACGGTCTGCTTCGATTAACGTTAACTAATCCTATGAGCATTTCAACGACGGTGCGTTGCCTTGAGTCAAACAAGAGACAACACCGTTTACATCGTTGTTTTCCCACCGAGAGCAGTAAGAGGTCGGTAAAAAGTTTTTCTTTTCTCATATTAATGGACGTTTTTAGATATACCTTTTTCTAAACTACTAAAGGATCTAAGGTTGCTCTTCAGCAGCTGTCACTCCTGGAATTTATCCATAGGGTGCCATAGGCAATTCTACACAGCGCTAAACAACATGAAGTTCACACACATCTTGCCAGCTTCCTCGTCGAGGGCGCAGAGGAAGGTGACGTCCCAGTTCCCAGACGTCAAGAACCGAGGAGGGACAGAGGGGATGGCAGGCTGTGTTGCAAAGAAGCAGAGAAGAGAGGGAATATAGGAAGAGGGAGACACGTGGAGTAGAAATGCATCTGAGAGGACTGAGAGATAGAAGGAAACTCTAGACAGACGAATGTGAATAAATACAACATAGACAGCGATGGCTAGAGAGCCTACACAGAAGCAAGAGAGAGAGAGAGAGCTAGAGGGAGAGGGTACAGAAACAAGGGCGGTTTAAAGGAACATTTCTCCTTCGTGAGTGGTAGCGCGCAGATTTAGTTGACAGTTAATTAAACAGAGTCTAGCGGTTTTGAAGTCGAGCGTCTCTATAAAAGGCGGGAGGGGCACGGGAAACAAGAGCTCAATAAATGTTAACCAGAATGTGGTGTGGGAAAAGGGTTGTGGGCAAAGCAGAGCTGTTGCCGTTATGATTTGTGATCCAACACTGTTTAGTTTTTTTTCTTTCTAATGTGCCATTGCTGTGCTGAAACGTTAACAAGCGAATTTGTCATAAACCGCTCAAGGGTGGCGCGAGGGGGTAAAGGTCAACCGCTGTCAAACTGACCTGGGCTGAGAGACTGGCTATGTGGTGGTATTCTCCGCGTGCGCCCTGCTTCGCCGGAAGTATCATGTAAAAGACCGTCCCATCAGCTGAAAACAATGGCATCTCCTGTTGAGTCAAACAGATGCAGCGACGTTGAATCAGTTCATCTGGACACAATGTTTATTGGGGGAAAAGTGACCTCTTCGGTCTCAACTGACTGCAGGTATCCCCACCCTTACAAACGATACAGTGGCATAATGACTGACACAAACGATCGGTTTCATATGCAAATTGCTGTGACGTTTCAATGGCCATGTGTACTATTCACAGAGGATTTGAGAATGGTTGTAATCACAGCGTTGTAACATGGCAACAGATGTACTCTTAGTCCCCCGGTTCAGGGAAAGTCGTTCCCTCCTCACATAGATGGCCTCTTTGACTTCCCATTCAAACCGATGTTCCTCCCTATCAAGGATGTGCACATCCTCATCCTTGAAAGAGTGGCCACTGGCCTGTAGATGGTGTAGACTGGAGTCCTGGCCTGAGGTGTTAGCCCTTCTGTATTGTGCCATCTTCTTGGCCAGTGTCTGTTTAGTTTCCCCAATGTACAAGTCATGGCAATCCTCCCGGCACTTAATAGCATACACTATATTGCTTTGTTTGTGCCGGGGGCCCGATCCATGGGGTGGACCAATTTCTGGTGCAGCGTGTTTTGGTGTTTGAAAGCAACCGAGATGCCGTGTTTGGAAAATACTCATCTCAACTTTTCTGACACGCTTAGGCAGCTGTTGTCCTTCTCCTCTCTTCAATTGGCTGGTGCACTGTTTGGGCGTCTTCCTGGCTTTGACAAATGCCCAGTTAGGATAACCACACTTAACCGGGGCCTCTTTAATATGGGGACATCATCAGCCCGGTGATACAGCATCCTGATGACTCCTAGTTTGTACCCCAGTGAATGATGAGAGTCAAATCTTAAGTACTGATCAGAATGTGGTGGTTTACGGTAAACATCAACAATTAAATGTCCCCCATCACTAATTGCAATCTAACAGTCTAAGGAAGGCTAACCTGTCATTCTTCACATCCTCCCTAGCTGGTGAACTTGGTGTGGTTGTCCACAGAGTTAATATGGTCATTGAAATGTGGTACGTCCTGAGATTTAACTTTAACCCAGGTGTGGTCCACAAATGGCCCTGGACAGGACATCAGAGCCCTCTTTTCCAATTCCTCCATACACAAGTTGGCCACTACAGTTGAAACTGGGGAACCCATAGCACACCCGTGCTTCTGCCTATATAGTACTAACCCCTGAGTTTTCAGTCATGCCGCTGTATTGTTTATAAGGGTGGGGATACCTGCAGTCAGTTGAGACTGAAGCGGTCACTTAGATGAGTGATGAAACATGTCTGTGAATGTTCTCATTCATCCAGGACATGGTTATCCAAAGGAATTGAATCGAGTGCAACTGGACTTGGTATATATCCGCGAAGACGTTTCGCCTCTCATCCAAGAGGCTTCATCAGTTCACGAAGCCTCTTGGATGAGAGGCGAAACGTCTTCACGGATATATACCAAGTCCAGTTGCACTCGATTCAATTCCTTTAGATGAGTGATGAAACGTTTCTCTCAATAAAAGTGTCCAGATGAACTGATTTGACTTTCTGTTATTTTCTTACCTGTATTATTGAGCATGCATAAAGACAGTAATCTAGTATCCTGCCTAGAGAGTTGGCAACTACTTCTTTAAGCCAAATGTGCAATACAAATGTTTGTGTAATACGTCTTGATGCATGTTGAGTAATCCAGGTAAGAAAATCAAAGAAGGTTGAATCAGTTCATCTGGGTACAACGTTTACTGACAGATACGTTTCATCGCTCAACTAAGTGACTTCTTTAGTCTAAACTCACTGCAGGTATCCCCACCCCTTATAAACAACACAGTTGCATAACAACCGAAGCCAACAACCAGTTTCATATTCACTGGTTAATGTGACCATTAACCAGAGTTTCAATGGCCATGTGTATTATTCACAGAGGATTTGGGAATGTTTGCAATCACAGCATTGTAAGATGGCAACAGATTTACACCCCCCCCCCCCCCCACCGGTTCTGGGATGGTTGTTCCCTTTAACATAGATGGCCTCTTTGACTCCCTGTTCAAGCCAGCATTCCTCCCTATCAAATTAAATCTCAGGAAGTACCACATTTCACCAACTACACCAACTCTGTGGACAAACACATCAAGTTCACCAGGGAGGATGTGAAAAATGACAGGTTAGCCTTCTTACACTGTGAGATTGCAATTGGTGATGGGGGACATTTGATTGTTGATGCTCACTGTACACCAACACATACTGATCAGTACTCAAGGTTTGACTCTCATCATCCACTGGAGCACAAACTAGGAGTCATCAGGACGCCGTACCACCAAGCTGACAACGTCCCCACTGACACAGCAGCTGGGGAAGGGGAGGAATCCCACATTAAACAGGCCTTGGTTAAGTGTGGTTATCCTAACTGGGCGTTTGTAAAAGCCAGGGAGACGCTCAAACAGTGCACCCGCCAATCAAAGAGAGGAAAAGGACAACAGCTGTCTAAGCGTAAACCAGTGGTGATTCCGTATGTGTCAGGAGTGTTGGAAAAGCCGAGGTGCGGTGCTTTCAAACCCCAAAACACGCTGCACCAGAAGTTGGTCCACCCCAAGGATCGGGCCCCCTGGCATAAACAGAGCAATATAGTGTACGCTGTTAACTGCCAGGAGGACTGCCGTGACTTACACATTGGGGAAACTAAACAGACGCTGGCCAAGAGAATGGCACAACACAAGAAAACTAACACATCAGGCCAGGACTCGCAGTCTACACCCATCTACAGGCCAGTGGCCCCTCTTTCAAGCATGAGGACGTGCACATCCTTGATAGGGAGGAATGCTGGTTTGAACGGGGAGTCAAAGAGGCCATCTATGTGAAAAGGGAACGACCATCCCTGAACGGGGGGGCTCATAGTACATCTGTCACCATCTTACAATGCTGTGATTGCAACCATTCCCAAATCCTCTGTGAATAGTACACATGGCCACTGAAACTCTAGTTTATGGTCACACCCATATTTGCATATGAGACTGGTTGTTGGTTTCGGTCATAGCGTTTATAAGAGTGGGGATACCTGCAGTCATTTAGACTGAAGAGGTTGCTTAGTGGAGTGATGAACCGTATCTGTCAATAAAGGTTGTTACCAGATGAACTGATTCAACCTTCTTTGGTTTGTCCTATACAAAAGTACAATTTGTAAATACATATTCAACTGCTGTATACTGGTTATTGCTGTTTTTGTTGGGGTTATAAAATAGGTATATAATACAGTATGTAGTTGTGAGGTGGAAGTTAGGTGAATATACTGGGCATGCTTCTGGTACATAAGAGAATATAGTGTACTATAGTGTGAGTATATAGCATTGTATATGGACTTGATGGGTTGTGGAGTTGTGGTATGGTATACGGTATTATAGTGCATGGGCAATATAGTAGTATATAAGCAATATGGTATAATATTCAACCACAACAAAACTGTATTGTGGTGACATACCTGTTGTGCATACATGCTTGCCTCCAATGTCCTGTTTTTGTTCATTTATTTCTTGTTTTCTTTTTCTTCCCCCCCCCCTTTTTTTGTGTGAGTGATGTCTGCAAGTGCTAGAAGCTGCTGTGTACCAGAGTCAAATTACTCGTGTGCATTGGCACACTTGGTCAATAAAGTGGATTGTGATTGTGATTGTGATTCTGAAATGGAAACGATGAATAGCACTTACCTGCCGCTGGTTCTGCATCAGGTCCATGGTCATTTTGTGTTTCTGGGGATGTAAAATCATAAATAACACAGAAAAATGTACTGTTCACACCCCCTATAAGTCACTTTGGGCCACTTCTTTTTTTAAATGTGTTATATCAATAAAGTTTGTTATGGTAATCCTTTATCAAAAACACCATTAATAGATAATCTGCGGAGGGGGGGGGGCACTACAATGGGACAAAGAAGAAGCGCTGCAGCAAAAATGACCTTAAATATTAATCTGGCCAGGAGAGATAAGGGAGCTTAAGGAAATCAAGTCGAACTCCCCGGACGATGTCAAAGAAGAAAAAAAAAATCCTTTTCAAGCTGTGTAGGGCTGCGGGGACCCACTGGATTAGTGATGTAGAACACATTATGACCTCTCACCTCTGAGCATGCTCCGGTGGTGGCCTCACAAACGCACAGCGCCGATTGGTTCTGCGCACGATTCAGCCAACGAACCGCGAGGCGGGTGCTGCTGATCCATGTCACCATGGAGATGTAGCTGTCTCTGGAGGGATAATGCATCGGAGAACATGAGCAGAGGAGCGGGAAGAGAAACAGAGGAGGGGAGCGGAGAAAACCTGCGTGCAATCGTGTAAAACATTCCTGACAGCTTGTATCTAAAACTGGCATGGTTTCATCTGTTTTGGAATTCACAGAAGGAGGTACTACCTGGCCTTGATGGAGTCGGGAGGAATCATCTCCAGAGTGTGAGCTGGACCGTATAGGTTGACTACAAACAAACTGACTGAGGGGATGCTTGACCCAGCCTAGGGAGACAAGAAAAGACGGTAGCCTCATGCAATATACCCAGCGTCTAAGTTTTCATTTGTCTTTTTTTTTTTTCACGGTTGTCACCTTGGGGTAGGGCAAGAATGTGTTGGAGGGGTAGAGGTTGCCTAAGAACTGAGGTATCTCCATCAGCGGCGTGGCAGAGTTGTTAAGTGTGAGATATGCGAGACGGGCCCCGTCGACGGACCACCAATGGGCAGTGTACGTCAAAAGCACTTCTTCTGTGAAAAAAAAAAGAAAAGGCCCAGAATTCATGCAAACTGGAAAAAAAAATCTTTAACTAAGGCAACACTGATTTGATAAATCTGGTAATCGCGTTGATTATACAACAGTTAAACTTAGCAACTATGACTCCAACTGACGCATCCTACCCTCGTAAGTCCAGTCGGAGAGCCCATTGACGACCTGCTGTTCCTGGCCGGTGGACGTAAGACGCAGGGATTTGCTGGTCACACCTGGCTGGTAGTAGATATCGCCTTCAAACACATATGCCTAGCGTAGCAGCAGCAAAGGGACAACGCGACTCTGTTATCAAAGACGGTACAATAATGTGCTTCGGGTGTTGGCTGCCAGAGCCAAGAATAGGATCCTATCCAAGAATGTATGAATCATCAGTCTGCAGAGTCAGCTGAGAGCCAATACATCTTAACTTGCCAATTAATGTGCCGCGGATGAGCGAAGACATGGCGGCAAAAAAAAACAAAACAAAAAAACAAATCATAGCTCAGAGAAACAGGATAAATTACATTTTAACTGCAATAAAGCCCCAATATGGTATCACGCTCTTATAGATAATCTCAGTGCTAGGGATTATCTCAAAACCCCAGAAGAAGCCACCACCGTTCATGCAAGCGTCGTAGAAAAAAAAAAATGTTGAAAAGATGTACTGTTCGTGGATCCACAGTTTGTAATGCCGTGGAATCAAATGGCTGTAATGGCTCAATGTCCCATGCACGCTGTGGGGCATGGCGGATGTGCAACACCTGGCAGGGAGCAGGAGGGTAACTGTGTGAGTGAGTGCCAGGCTTACCAGCTGGTCCCCCTGAGGCCCCCAGGCTGCGTACTGTAGCTTTTCGTTCTGCTTCCCCGCAGGGTGAAGCTGCAGCAGATCTCTGGAA
The DNA here is from genome assembly GCF_029633865.1 of Lampris incognitus. Taxonomy (NCBI): domain Eukaryota; kingdom Metazoa; phylum Chordata; class Actinopteri; order Lampriformes; family Lampridae; genus Lampris; species Lampris incognitus. Next base: position 12,048,761 of record NC_079212.1, on the reverse strand, counting down.
CACACACACAGACCCGGATTTAAGCCTTCCATTAGGGACGACTGTCCCAGTTAAAACCGCTAGTGGTACGGCGGCAGGACCTCTGATTTCCATCTACGCCTCGGTCTTCGAGTTTTGTTTAGGAGAGATGTTTTTTTTTTTTTTTTTTTGGAGAAAAAAGGAGCAGATGCGGAGTGGTATGAAACGAAAACGGAGAATGGGGTTGGCTCATGCAGGGGTGCGTCTTTTCGCCTTACATGTTATTACAGGGAAAGAAATGATGCATGGTCTTCACATTCATTTTTTTTAATCTTTAGATTTAACTTCAGCGGGACAGGCAAACATTCTCAGGCGTATTCGCTTCGATCGATAGTGTAGGTCCTCCTGAAGTCCCTTTCGGAGGCTCTGAACATCCTTGGGGACAGAAGTCCAGATTTAATTCACAGCTTCAATGGAAATTCTCACTGATAATGATTCTGGATATGAATCTCAGGCAGTGGCAAGTAGATCACAAACCGCGGGGACTGGCTATGGCACTCGGAAACGAAGATTTCAAAAGAGGGGAATGAATGTCTGACAGAAACATGAGGATTCGGATTCAATGAGGTACACTTGGCCGGTCGGTCCGCTGGCCCGCTTGCATTGGCAACGCTCATGCCCAGTGCAGCCCATGCATTAACATTCATGATGCTACCTACCCATTAGCCACACTGTAGATGGCATAGGAGGCTGTGAAGGACTGAGAGAACACCTGAAAGAGGTAGAGCAAATGATGCGCACAAGTGTGCCACACACTTCATACATTTTAATTCGCATACGCTTTCATGCACGCACAGTCACGCAGCTTCCCCCCCCCCCTCCAAACACACACACACACACACACACACAAAGCAGCATATAAATACCTGCAGGCACACAGAAAGAAGGAAAAACATACAGAACTCAGTTAATTCGATAAACTGCAAAGGAAATAAATATATAAGGAAGGACAGAGATCGAACCGTGGCCAATCTTAAATCAGGTCACTGAAGCAGGCCCAGCCGTTTCATCCGTATTAGATCACTGGTATGAAGCTCTGTGATCAGATCTGATTAAACTGGGACCTTGGCTACAAGGTTCGCCGCAGACTCAATCAAACAATCAAGCTGAGGCCAAAAACATCACACGGTAGTACGTCTCCATTTAATATGAGAGAAGAAGATATTCCTAGCAAGAGGCCTAATTAAAGCCAATATCCTTCCTGGTGCTGGAGATCCATTCTGGCAACTCTATGGTAACCCTGACAGGAGCATCAGCAGCTTGCTGAATAGTAATAAGTGTTGAAGAAGACCAGGGACTAGGATCAATGTGTGTGTGTGTGTGTGGGGGGGGGGCAGGTTAAACATCATTGATCACAACAGTACCTAATGAATTCAAGGTAATATATTGATTGCAACCATTATCTTTTTTTTTTTCTCCCCCAACTAAAGACGGAGAGGCAGGCTAGTTGCACACTTGCCTCAAAACACCACAGCTCTCCCCGGAAAGCCAATCCCCAAAGAAATTAAATGTCACATCTTCTATACGGCATACTTAACAGTGAAATTGGATTGCTCTCCGGGTTGTTTGTCCCTGGCTAGAAAATGCAGGGATAGAGAGAAGCAGAGGCAAAGCTGCAGGGATCTAAAAAAAAAAAAGGAAGAAGGAAATAAACAGTGTGCAATTCTAAACAAAGCTGAAACCTGTTTGCGGTATGGGAGCGCGCTTTTACATAGCAGGACGGCGGTTGACAGGATGAGAAAACTTGGCGAGAGGGGGAGACGGTGTCTTAAGTAGCCACAGCCCTGTGACTTTATGAGACGGGAGAGGTCAGGGGGACTTGTGTCGAGGTCGAGAACCAGAGCTGACAGACAGGTATTGAAGTGATCACAGGGCCGGCAGGCACAGCGGAGTTGCAGCATGATGAGGCCATGGCGGCGAGCTGTGTCGGCGGCGCCCCCCCCCCCGTCTCATTAACCGTTTATGATGTGTCAACACAGCCGAAGCGTTTGCTTGTAATTCTACATTATGAAGGTTGTGGAAGAAACTGCAGGTTATCGTGCGTGTGCCTGATAAACAGACGAGAGAGAGAGAGAGAGAGAGAGAGAGAGAGAGAGAGAGACAGAGACAGAGACAGAGAGCCTGTCTGGAAGAGGCAGAGTGAATTCTAATGTGCCTGCCAAATACGTCTCATAAATCCTCCAGATCGTTCTGCTCATATCCCCCCATTACTGCCCACCCCCTCCCCAATCCTTGCTGCCAAATGTGTGTGTGGGGGTGGGGTGGGGGGGGGGTGAAGGGGGGCGGCCGGGGAGGGGGGCACAGATTAAACACTCAGAAGACTGGGTGTTCACGTTGGATGCGGCGACAATGGAGCCGTACAGCGATTACAAGAGCCGTTGTGTGAGGGTAGGTATTGGTAGCCATTGTGAACAGCGGGACGCGCTATGAGGGCGATAACAGCGTCCTAGCCTCTTCCATTGTTACTGCCTCACAAGCATTTCTCAACAGTTGCGGTGCGTTGCTGCCTTTGATACCACCAGCACCCAATTGTCGCCTGCTGCAGAGTGCAGAGCCCGTCCCCCCCCCCCCACCCGGCGAGTAATTGGTTCCTAAATTACTCTGTTTTGATCGCCACCTAACTCTCTCATTACCGCTCCTTATCAACACCTCCCCGTCGCCCATTTGTACAACACCTTGCCTTTCTTCTTTGTCTGTATCGCTCCCCTTGTGTCCTCGGGCAGCCGCGAACGCACAAATAAGCCTGTCTGATTCGTGCGGGGGTTGGTGAGGAGACACTGGGCTTTTTCTCTGACAAGAATTCGAGTCGAGTCAGACGTACTTGCACAGCCCTCAGTCACACAGTTCAGTCTCAGGGGACGTTACCGTCACAATTACATCCGTACATTACACAGGGTGTAACTGTGTAATGCAATTGATTTTAATTCCATTGAAATTCGATTTTAATTCGTTCCTATGTGGCCGCCCTGTCTCTACCCCATGTTTGTCTGTGAGGGCATATCAAAACCCCGTTTCTCTTAAATGAAGGCAAACCGAAACACAATCCGGAGAAACCTTCCAACTTAACACGAGGCCCATTTATCAATTTCCCTGCGATGCAGCCCTCCGCTCTTAGCATCGCCTTTTAATCTCTCATACCTGATGTGAGGGATTTCGGTTGGACAGGGTATCTAAAGGCGAATGGCGTATATCACAACCTCCCTCTCGCCTCTACTGTAAGTGGGTTTCTTCCCTGCTCTCTCTCTCTCTCTCTCTCTCTCTCTCTCTCTCTCTCTCTCTCTCTCTCTCTCTCTCTCTCTCTCTCTCTCTCTCTCTCTCTCTCTCTCTCTCTCGCTCCCATTCCCAGCTCTATGGTGTGCCTCCTCCGAATAAGGAAGCTGGCGCTGGCTTGAAACTGCCTCAGTCAGCATAAACCCCCTAGAGATAGATGGGAGAAAGAAGTGAGGGAGAGTGAGGAGGAATGAAAGAGAGGAGAGGAGGCGGGAAAGGCGCAAAAGAGGGAGGGGAGAACAGAGGAATGCACGCTGCACACAGCCGACCAACCACGCATGGAGGGCAGCCCATGTTGCCATGCACATGCACACGCACACATGCACACGCACACACACACACAGGTGGCGTAGTAGCAGTCTTTGATTTCTACTCGTGTGCATACATAATCCTGCTCACAATAAGCATACAAGTGAAGACAAACATCTCCTGCTGACACTGAAGGAAATACGCTAAATGACATGTCACACAACTGCCCAAACCAGCCCCCCTGGTTGGGACAAAGATAAGAAAGCGTTCCCTGCCCATGTAACATAAAATAACAACCACTAAATAATTCAGCTGGGCCGAACGTGCTGTGATGGTGATGAATGCTCCGACAAAGCAACGGGGCTCATCCTCCCGCACCTGCTTTTTAACTGGCGGAGCATGAAACACAGCAGTTAGAGCAAAAGCAGAACCTTAAGAGTTGCAGAGACAGACCCAGAGACAGACCCAGAGACAGACCCAGAGACAGACCTAGAGACAGACCCAGAGACAGACCTAGAGACAGACCTAGAGACAGACCTAGAGACAGACCCAGAGACAGACCTAGACACAGACTCAGACACAGACCTAGAGACAGACCCAGACACAGACCTAGAGACAGACCTAGAGACAGACCCAGAGACAGACCAAGAGACAGACCTAGACACAGACTCAGACACAGACCTAGAGACAGACCCAGAGACAGACCCAGAGACAGACCTAGAGACAGACCCAGAGACAGACCTAGAGACAGACCCAGAGAGAGACCTAGAGACAGACCTAGAGACAGACCCAGAGACAGACCTAGAGACAGACCCAGAGACAGACCTAGAGACAGACCCAGAGACAGACCCAGAGACAGACCTAGAGACAGACCCAGAGACAGACCTAGAGACAGACCCAGAGAGAGACCAAGAGATAGACCTAGACACAGACCCAGAGACAGACCTAGAGACAGACCCAGAGACAGACCTAGAGACAGACCTAGAGACAGACCCAGAGACAGAACTAGAGACAGACCTAGAGACAGACCTAGAGACAGACCCAGAGACAGACCTAGAGACAGAAACAGAGACAGACCCAGAGACAGACCTAGAGACAGACCCAGAGACAGACCCAGAGACAGACCGGGAGACAGACCTAGAGACAGACCTAGAGACAGACCCAGAGACAGACCTAGAGACAGACCCAGAGACAGACCCAGAGACAGACCGGGAGACAGACCCAGAGACAGACCCAGAGACAGACCCAGAGACAGACCTAGAGACAGACCCAGAGACAGACCTAGAGACAGACCCAGAGACAGACCCAGAGACAGACCTAGAGACAGACCCAGAGACAGAACTAGAGACAGACCTAGAGACAGACCTAGAGACAGAAACAGAGACAGACCGGGAGACAGACCCAGAGACACTGAGAAGAAAAGAGAGACACAACAAGAAAGAAGGAAAGTAAAACCAAATAAAAAAAAAAACAAAGTGAAATAGTGGTGGCGGGAGATTTATTAAAATGTGTGGAAGAAATGTGCTTCGTTTTTGTTTTCCGAATTCTGTCGCCGCCCCCCCCCCCCCACTACACCTTTCTCGCCCGCCTTTCGGACAAATAACCTGTTGTTTGTAAAGCGTGTAGGTATTTACAACAGGAGAGGGCCAGCGGGGTGAGAGGAAAGGCCATTCGGGGATAAACTGAAACGTACGCGCTGCTGGCTCTCTGCCTGCATCACGGATGCAGGCACTGCCCCCTTGTTTCGCACCACCCGCGATTGTGCGTCTGATTCCCGTAACCCTCTATTCCCCACCGAAGCAAGTAGGGCGATTTCATCACTGCAGCTCCGAGTTTCACCGCTCCCTCTCAACCCGCCCCCTTCTCCCCTTTACACCCCCACCCCCCCACCAAACAGATCGCTCTCCCTTAGCCTTTCCTCCAGCTTCCACACCTTCCCCTCGAAATATTCCCTTCCCCGTGTGTTTTCCCAGTCCTCTTGGCTGTCTGCATTACAGAGCTTAACACTGCTGCAGTAGCAGAACCCCCCCCCATCACCCCCCTCCTCCTCCTCCTAATTTGGCTCACCCTCTTTTCCTCTGTTGCTTCATTGGGGCAATTCTAACTGGTTAATATGCAAGTGCTAACATTGCTTCACAGTAACCAGTGGCAGGGGGTTCACCAAGTTGCAAGCTGTAACAGTCGGGCGTTAGGTAATCAGGCGGATCAGCTTTGATGTCGAGGAAGGAATTATGGTGCACTGTGTTATCTGACGCCGAGTTTTTCTCGCATGTTCAGAGATGGGCTTATTCACAGCCGACTTGTTTACATCGTTCAAGTGCGACGCGTTCGAGCAAAACTTACCGGCTGGATGTTGTACGCCAAGAGGATGAACCTCTTGTCTGCAGACACGTAGAATTTAGTGGCGGTCAGGTCCTTCGGAAAAACAGAGATGAAGACAACAGCGTGCCCTCAGCCAACACATTTTGGGTCTTTTAACAGCATTTGGCAAATATAACGCATGGTTGTAAAAGGGGGAGCCTTCCTCCTTTACTGCTGGTTTATTTTCATGCACACAACAGCAACAAAAAAAAAACAAAAAAACACAACATTTTATTTCGGGGTTTAGCGAGAGCATTAGATACGATGCCTCAAATCACAACTCAGGGGGAGCCAAAAAAGAACAACATCCTCTCAACCTGACAACACAACCCCGGCTAAGCTCCTAGGCAATGACCCATATAAGTCTGTCAGTGTCGCACACAGGCGGCGTACAGAATTATGCAGTTGCTTGGAAAGTCTCTTTGAAGCGAAACGTTGAGGGCCCCAACAGAGCGCTCTGATAAGAGAGACAAGAGGCTTAAACCCTCACTCGGCTATGGCGTGCCTCGCTCTCTATTTGTCTTAAATAAACAAGCAGAGCCATGCTTTCGCCCCGTCTAAGAGCGGGCTCTCTACTGACCGGTTCATTTGTCCAGCAGACGGCGTATATATGGAGTCAATCAATACTGAAATCTGTCCTTTCTACTCAAGAGGCCCCGTGGCCGCAACTCACCAGGGAGCTGTTGTCCAGCACGGTAGCTGTGAGGTTGCTGCGAAGGCTGTACGACAGGACGTGCCCCTCTCTGGTGCGCAGAACCACCTCATTTTCTGAGAAGGAAAGAGACGAGTCAGGGAACCGTATTTCCTGCGTTGTTATGAGATACTGCATAAACCCACAGAGGCCAAGATGGTTAGACCGCCAAACCGGGTGGCTGGTTTCTAGGTAAGATAATTAAAATGGTTTTGAGCTTACACAGGCGCTTTCGCGGCCAAGGGTAATCTCAGTCAGCAGTGTGAAAGCACGCTCTTACCATCCAGCCACGCCACGGAGGGGTCGTGAACTTTGAATTCCTCTCTTTCCAGATCCTCCATGGTGAGACAGGAATGGGGTAACAGGTGGGATTCATCTTTCAGATGGCGTGAGAGAAATAGGAGATAGGCAAAGGTTAAAGGTGATCATTGCGGTCACTCATCGGAGCATATAGAGCCTCTCGGTTCATGATGAAATATCCTACTTTTTTTTGGGGGGGGGGGCGATCTCCCCCCTTTTTCTCCCCAGTTGTACCCGGCCAATTACCCACTCTTCCGAGCCATCCCGGTCGCTGCTCCACCCCTTCTGCCGAGTCGGGGAGGGCTGCAGATTTACCACATGCGGAGTCGCCGGGCCGCTTCTTTTCACCTGACAGTGAGGAGTTTCACCAGGGGGACGTAGCGCGCGGGAGGATCACGCTATTCCCCCCCAGTTCCCCCTCGCCCCCAAGCAGGCGCCCCGACTGACCAGAGGAGGCGCTAGTGCAGCGACCAGGACATATACCCACATCCGGCTTCCCACCCGCAGACACGGCCAATTGTATCTGTAGGGATGCCCAACCAAGCCGGAGGTAACACGGGGATTCGAACCGAAGATCCCCGTGTTGGTAGGCAACGGAGTAGACCGCTACACTACCCAGACGCCCAGAAAGTCAGTGTGGAGGAGTTTATTGTTTGGTGTGGCCGACGCCTGTGCCTCACTTATGCAGATGCTCTTGTAATTCGGTAGTTTGTTGCCCGCCTCTGCTATCCCACTGGTCTACTTTCCCCCGTTTATCCATATGTATGCTTTCCTTCGCTCCACATCCTTTCTTATGTCCTACCCTTCCTCTTGACTTTCCTCCTTTTTTTTCCATTGCGGCATCTTCTTTTTGTCCACATTCTCTTACCGGGTGTGAGGAGGATGACCGAGAGAATGACCAGCGACATCACGGCCAGGATAACCACCACGGCAATCCCTATGCCCTTCCAGTTACGAGGGGGACCATCTGAACTACCCAGGTCCTGGCAAATGAAAAGAGGGTACAGTCACACAAGTGAGTGCATGCATGCACACACGCACACACCCACGCACACACGCACACACACACACACACACACACACAGGGTGATGAGTGCGAGCACAGTCGGGGGAGAGAACATTAGAACATTAGTGCTGCCTCATTTCCATGGTTTCACAGAAGGGAATTTTCTCTCTCACAGCCGTATCAGTGCAGCGAGCCTCTGGGGTGGGGTGGGGGTGGAGACCACTTTTCATTATGACAGAACCCCAACTAAATAACACCGACTTCCCTTGAAACCAGCACACGGAAAGTTTGCGACTTCAGACATTAGACGTTAATTGCAGGCGGCGATTTTCCTGTCATATTATAATTTCTCCCCAGAGTTTCCCCTGTTACGCCTTTAATGGGCCGTGCAAAAAGCACCGAGGAGGAGAGGGGAGGCCGGGATTATCTTAAAACGTGTAGAAACGGGCGCCTGGGTGGCGTGGCGGTCTATTCCATTGCCCACCAACACGGGGATCGCCGGTTCAAATCCCCCGTGTTACTTCCGGCTTGGTCGGGCGTCCCTACAGACACAATTGGCCGTGTCTGCGGGTGGGGAGCCGGATGTGGGTATGTGACCTGGTCGCTGCACTAGCGCCTCCTCCGGTCGGTCAGGGTGCCTGTTCGGGAGGGGGGGGGGATAGCGTGATCCTCCCACGCGCTACGTCCCCCTGGCGAAACTCCTCACTGTCAGGGGAAAAGAAGCAGCCGGCAACTCCACATGTATGGGAGGAGGCCCGTGGTAGTCTGCAGCCCTCCCCGGATCGGCAGAGTACCTCGGAGCAATAGGATGTGCCGGACGACTTTGGAAGAAGCTATTGATGACAGCACATAAATCAGCGAAGTGAGCCACTAACTAATCGAATACCTAGGCTACAACTTATCAGGAAGGAGAGAAAGCTAAAATTAAGGCTCTCGCTTAGAGGGGAACTGATGGATTCACAATTCGGCACCATCAATCACAATTAAACACAATTGTGTTCTGCTCTCCAGCTGCTCCTTAATGAGCGGCTGGCATCACGGGGGCCCTGATGCCCGCTGGAGTGTGAGCGCTCAATCACAGAGCGGCCATAAAGCGGCGGTTATCCCCGTCGCCTCCGTTCAGGCCTCGGAGCGGGGAGGGGAACAGGAAAGGGGGCAACTACGCTGCACACTGGTCAACAGATTGCAGCTCCGGGATGCTTCCTTGGGTGACGCCAGCTGTCCCCGGGACCGTGCCATCGGCCGTTGCTGCCTTAACTCATGTGCACACACAGACACACAGACAGACACACACACAACCGTGCACTTTCATTCCTTACCTTCGCTGTAGCTTTATTCATCACTGACCTTTAATGCTCGGATCTTTTTATCGATCTAAGAACTTATTTTGATGCCTCCTCACCTGTTAGTTTAAGGCCGTGTTGTTGACAATAGGAGCGGAAGAAAGACAACTGCTCTGTGGCCATTACGTCTTGACTGGTTGCCAACGTGGGACGTCAGCCAAGGTCTCATCTTTAATAGATCTCCTTGGCTTGCAGCTTCAAAACATGTTCAAATTAAAGCCACTACCAGCCGTACCAGCGCACATCTTTGAGAGTGATGTTTCAACTCCCGGCGCGGGCAAGAGCCGGGCAGGCGATTAATGTGCAAGGCTCTCTGTATCTACTGTCTGTCTTTGTAGCACTGGGTTTGATCTAATGCTCCGGCCCTCTCTTCTGGAATAGAGCACCATCTTCCATCTGATTACATTATGTAAAATACTCCGAGGTGGCCAGGGGAGTGCTGCGAATTATACGACTAACTTACTGTTTCTCTTTTCGGGACGTATCAAATGCTCTACGACCTCTGTGTGAGTAAAGCTGAACGCTTCTTTTCTTCCCTCCCGGTCTGGTAACATGTTTAGAGAGAGAGAGAAAGCTGCGAGGGGCATTAACCGAGCAACTTTTATGTGCTTTAATTAATTAATTGGATTAAAAGTAACCTTATTCAAGCGTAAAATATAATTAAAAACCATATTTTATGCAGCAAACTTACATTATGTTGCTTATAATCAACATATTCGATAAGTCAAGACTGTGGACCCATACCAATATATGAATATAAATCACATTGCAAGATCCCTTGCAATTCCCAATGGAGACCTTATCAGGCAGGGAGACTTAAAATGGGATTTCTCCACTTGGCTGACACCACTACTGACAGTGTTTTCATTTGCAAGTCGCTCTGTAATTACCGAGTGTGTGCAACACGAGCGCGGAAATATCCCTCCTGACGGAAAGTAGAGCTCCTGTCGTTCCCTTGAGCCCAGACATTACGCTACACTGCGAATCCAGGTTGTGGTCCGAGAGAGGGAGAGCCCCACACTGAGGTGAACGAGGACTTTTGTCACACTTGCAAATGAGGCACAGATATGGAGAACAAGATCCCTTGTAAGAATCCAGGGAAATCTGCCACTACTGGCTGGCTTCTGGTCCCGCTGCACGTGGGGGATCTAGCACAGCTCAAACTGCTGGCACAGGTGGACAGATGAAGAATTGGACCATGTGACGGAGCTGGCTTGTCTCGGTCAGTAAACCGATGGTGGAGGGAATATTTCTCATAATAGTTTTTTTTGGGTTTTTTTGGGTTTTTTTGGGTTTTTTTTTTTTTTGCTGAGCCAAATCAGAAACAGAGTCACACAAATCTTCTCCTGTGAGCCATGTTTGCAAATAACCTCGCTTGATCCCGTAGGGGATGGAAAAGAGGCCATAATGAGGCGGCAATCAGACACAAAGGGAAACAAGAATGGAAACCTCTGTCTGTTGTCTTTGCAGAGAACTCTTGAAGGAATCCCCTTGAGAGCGATTTTGGCAAACAGGCAGTTGCATTTGATTAGAGAAAAGAGAGCTACCACCTTTGCCAAAGGAGCATGGGGGAATTTCACTCAACCAAATGAGAGGATCAATACAAGGTCCAGAGGGAAACAATTAATAGTAGGAGTGCAGTGCGTAAAGGCGACTTTTCTGCATTGTTCTGCACCACCATGTGGAATAACGAGACCTGTCCTGACCCGTTTACCATTTCAACTCAGAAGTTAGATGAAGACCAACGGGCCTGAAACTGTTTTCCAAATTCAACATGACCTGATTTCAGCTAATTGGATGCTTTTGGTTTTGGGTTGTATTCCGAGAGTATTAGTATGCCAGGGAGGAAACTGCACCACATGCAATTACTCAATCTGCGCACTGTGCAGCGCATCTAGGTTGTGGAGATTCCAGATTGTGCTAAGAATTCATAAATTAGACTCGGGAGACCTCCTTTACTCCATCTTGTGTTCGAGGCGAGGAGAATCCCACAATTAATCGCTCAGAGTGGAATAAGAGAACCGATATAGCCACTGCTCAGGGATGCTGATGCCTGATCAGCATACCTTTAGTCCTCCCTTAAGCATCAACAAATTGTATTTACTGCACACAACAATAGCAGATGAATCAGTAAGACAACCACCCACACAAGGGCACGGCGCTCCCTATTGGCAGATACAAATAGCCTTCAATAAAAAAGAAAAAAAAATAGAAGCCCTTATTTTAATGATTCATTCCAATTGCTCTCGAGGGGGGGGCTGTAAATTAGCAAGTAACCTGCGTATGTATTGCCTTGTCAATATTGTTCCGCGCCTCACTTAAACGGCACATTTTAACTCGCAGCTTAGTGTGAACGAAGGCAAACAATCAACTAAAATGAAACGAGATACTACGGCTCGGTATTGATCCCCGTCTGGCTCGTCTCCCATCACGTTGGAAAGAATTACGGCGCTCTCCATCACTGTGACACAATTTCTGCCTTTCTTTCTGTAAAGACACCATTTAGGATTCTGCGGCCATATTTTTAGCCCTCGGGGTTAACGCTGGACAATGCAGCACAAGCTTTAGTCAAATGAAAAGCCCACAGCTTCAGTTCTCTCTGCTGCAAGGCCACCCTACAGTCTCATTCTTACTGAGCTCGCCGTCGTGCATTAATAAATTACTGTACAGAAGCGTATGTATGGAATCCGCCTCCGTACCACCAGGATCTCACACTGGCGAATTTTACCGGTCTTGAGAAAAAGGCATTGTCAGTGACACATGTGTGAACTCCATTGGCAACATGACACAGAGATGAATTACGAAAAGATTAAAAATGCCGTCTTGCAGAAGACCAACACTGATTCTATGTAAACTATCAGTGTAATGATATCCGCAAGACACGATATGATACCCTGACATCAGCAAAGCGGTATTTGAAATGAAATTGGAAATTATCATCTTCTTCCTTAATGCTTGGGATTTAATGAACACCAATGATAATATGTTACATTGACGTAATATAATTGTGAGACTTCACTCTGAGATTGTGTTATATCTAGAATTTGGTCTCACAGTATACATTTACAATACTCCCCCCTCTCCCTCAAAAAAAAAAAAAAAAAAAAGTTGAGTAAGATAACAAGATGAAATAACAGGAGGTGACTCCCAACCCTCCTTCGTTCACTGCATCAACTCATCCAACAAGAGAGACGTTGCAATTAGCCGAACGATCCCAGACAACAGCAAAAAAAAAAAAACCACTTATTGAAAACGAGCAAATATGATTTGCATATTTAATGAACTGATTGTGTAAAGGCTATTGACTGGAGACTGGGGCAATGCGACATTTGCAGGTTTCAATTGTCTTATTTCAATATGCCCGATGTTTCATGGCATTTAAACTACGACAAATACTCTCAAGTCTTTTCGACACCCATATGACCGAATCTCTGTCTCAAGGAAGGTGATGTTTTGATTTCCACTGACTTGGCATGACTTAAAAGAGGCGATGAAGTGAAAATAGAGGGCATGACCACCACACTAATCCCCGGGCAATGAATGTGTCATGTGTGTGAGATGACGGAAGCAATGCGTAGAAATCAGACCTGTACCACAGACTAAAAACTTTCCCTGCAAGAATGCAAGCCAAAGGAAAGTTCAAGACCATGATGGTTTCTTTACCCACTGTGCAGCCTCATATTCTCTATAGATGAAACACTGTGGTTGTAATAATAACAAGTCCACACACACACACACAGAAAAAAAATCAACATAAATCTTCCATCATTAAATTGACCACTGATAATCGTGTGGCATCATGCTATCACAATAAACCACCAGCAGCGTTCAGTTTCTACAAACTGGGATGAGGCAATAAAAAAGAGATGCTATATATCTCGATTTGAGAGGACCAAGAGATTTCTGTGGAGGGGGGGGGGTTCTACAGTAAACCGTTTTCCAACAGAATTAAATATTGTGGCATATGTTAATCTCAAGGATCTCTTGAATAATAATGCAAAGGTAAAACTGTGTTAGGTCAGCATCGATGAGGAGCTTGCCTGTGACAACAGCAAGCAGGGCAACCATCCATCATTCAGCGCAGACTAGTTTTGAGCCGCTTTGTTGCCCTGCACGGCTCAGCATCACACTGATGGGGACACACATACACACATACAGCATGGCCAATTCCTGATGTGTCTGTACCTTCTTGGAAGAGAAAACAAAAGAAGAAGAAGAAGACATCTTCAATAATGCAGATGATCTCAGACGGAATTAAAATGACTGGGATGGAAATAAAGACCAAGAGTGAAAGGGCTTGGAGCGTCGAGTTTAGTAAATCAGACAAACACTGCAGTGCTCGAAGTCACTCCTGCCCAGGGAAGACACTGATTGAGAAGTCTGAGGGGACCACAGTAGGCTCAATTTCAAGATCATCGTGGGCTTGGGTGAGAAAATCCCCGTCGCACAGAGAAGGGATGAGGAATCACACAGTATACTCACACATTCACACCTGCTCTGTGTAACGGGGGCAGTCCTATGGGTTACATCTGCCAACCCCACCTGCGTGGATTTCCAAATAAATCCCCACTGGTAATCAACAGAAACATCAAATAGAGGTAAGACGTTAAGGGGGACGATACGTACCAGGTCCGTTGTCATGTTCTGCTGAGTTGTGGCAATCATTGTGACGTGTGACAAGCTCTGCTGGGTGTGAAGTATGATAAACCATCCAGCTGCTGCCCTCCAGTCTGTGCTCGCTCTGAATGCTCCGCTTTTCCCCAAGTTTTTCCTTCGTGGGCTCTCTCGCCCCCCCTCTCTCTCTCTCTCGCTCTCTCTCTCTCTCTCTCTCTCCCTCTCTCTCTCTCTCTCTCTCTCCCTCTCCCCCCCTCTCTCTCTCGCTCTTGCTCTCTCCCCCCTCTCTCTCGCTCTCCCCCCCTCTCGCTCTCCGCTCTCTCTCCCCCCTATCTCTCGCCCCCCCTCTCTCGCTCTCTTTCTCTCGCTCCCCCCCCCTCTCTCGCTCTCCGCTCTCTCTCTCCCCCCCTCTCTCGCTCTCTCTCTCTCTCCCCCCCTCTCCCTCTCTCTCGCTCTCTCCCCTTTCTAAAGGGAGAGCGTCCATATGCGATTCTCTGACTCGTTCATTCATCCGCCTGTCTCCAGATCAATAGCTTAGACTACTATTGATTTGCTTAGAAATGGATCAAGACACGGCGTGAGATACCAGGCGACCCCCGCTGGTTCAGCATTCCAAACTGCCCAGATCAAGTCAAATGCAGCAAAAGAAATTACACCCTCTCTAGTTCACAGATAGCGTCCGATAATATCTAATAGTATAATCATTAAGGTACAAAGGCTGATATAAAGTGTATTCCAAGCGTTTAATCGTGTCACACACGTATACCGTAATCAGTTCACTATCATATAATGAATGTGGTAAACTATAACGGACCTACAATAAGCTGTGTTCTCGTGTATTGATTGGTATGTTGCACAGTATCGAATCTCCGACAACAACAAAAGCAGCGGCGTTATGTGGTCACATGGATTTACTGGTCGGCCGCGGCTCGGAGGTACAGCAGTGTCGTCCGGTAACGGCGGGATCGCCGGTTCGATCCTCGGCTACTTCCTGGCAAAAAAAAAAAATCGAGGTGTCCTTGAGCAAGAACCCCCCCCCCCCCCGCCGCCTAAACGCTCCCGGTGCGTTTGCCCGTTGGGACCGACCGGATTATTCATGACCCCTGTGCAGTTCCGCTTCCTTCCGGCGGGGGCGCGCTGCAACGACACAGCGCGGCTCGCAGACGGCCCTCGCTCATTGGTCCGCGAGAAAATTTGAAACGCATCACGAGCGCCCGAATGCGACGACGGCGGCCGTGGGAGCGGACGGGACTAACGGTTATGTGTTGCTCGTTACAGCGGCGTGTCCCGACCCCTAGTTTGTACTCGCCCGCAACACGGTACGTAGTCTCCGCTAATAGCGGATGTTTTGCCCTTAAGGGAATCTGCGTTTTATAATTTGAACGGGACTAGCGCTGCTAACAGCGCGGCCGTGTGTTGCCGGCGGAACGCGGGTGAATTAATAGAGTTTGTTTGGTTGTTTGTTTGTGAGCTCTTCCGGCGGTGTTGCGTATCGTTTCGTTAGCCACGCTTTTCGTTCAAGTCCTCTACAGAGGACGTCGGCGGTAGGTTCGCCCTCGCCGATTTGTCAGCCGCATTTAGTTGATTTATATACCTTGGCTGTAAAGCGGCAATCCGCTCTGAATCACATTGCGCTCTTAAGCAAGTTTCCCAGCTCGCTTCGCCCGGCGTGTTGACTCGTCTGCCCCGTCTGGCCTGAGAAGACAATGGCGACGGCTGTGCTGAACCTGCCCGGGATCTTTGAAAACTTGAGGTCACAAATCGACGCTCTCAATGAAAGCGTCGAACCCCGTGAGTATCTCGTTGAATCCGGCTTTATGATCCGTCTTGCACACAGGTTCCCAGTATTGGTTGATCCATCTTGCACACAGGTTCCCAGTATTGGTTGATCCATCTTGCACACAGGTTCCCAGTAGTTGTTGATCCATCTTGCACACAGGTTCCCAGTAGTGGTTGATCCATCTTGCACACAGGTTCCCAGTAGTGGTTGATCCATCTTGCACACAGGTTCCCAGTAGTGGTTGATCCATCTTGCACACAGGTTCCCAGAATAGGTTGATCCATCTTGCACACAGGTTCCCAGTATTGGCTGATCCATCTTGCACGCAGGTTCCCAGTATTGGTTGATCCATCTTGCACACAGGTTCCCAGTATTGGTTGATCCATCTTGCACGCAGGTTCCCAGTATTGGTTGATCCATCTTGCACACAGGTTCCCAGTATTGGTTGATCCATCTTGCACACAGGTTCCCAGTATTGGTTGCTACCGTCTTTTTTTTCTTTTTTTAATGCGCATCCTCTTTTCCAGAGTTCATACAGATGGCACATAACTTTGACGACTGCCGTCGAAAATGGCTCAGAGTCGAGCACGAGCTGAGTTCTTGCAGGGAGAACCTCACCAAAACGGAGACTGAGAGGGGCGCGTTGGAGGTCAAACTCAAGCACGCCCGCAATCAGGTAGACGTGGAGATCAAGCGTCGCCAGAAGGCTGAGGCCGACTGTGAGAAGTTGGTATGTCGGTTAAAATTGCTGACTCTCGCTTAAATATCTTGATGTGCCGCCAGCCCTGTTGTTTACAATGTACTTCTCACTTTCCTCTCTATTGCACAGGACCATCAGATCCAGTTGATCCGGGAGCTCCTGATCAATGAGGGTTCTAGTAATAGCATTCGTCTTAACGAGGAGCAGCGCTCAGCTCTGGCCTTCCTCAATACGCATTGTCAGGCACCTCCAAATTTAAATACCAGCCGAAGGTAGGTAACCCAACCATTGCTTCTGTAGAAATATGTGTGCAAATGTTCGTTTGTCGTTGCGCTAAACAGGCCCTGGAAGAATTCTTGCTTTTAAAGCTGATGTGGTAGCCAGTGATGCAGAGAAATTGCAAAAAAAAATCAGTGAGACGAGGATCTTTCAAAATAAGACTTTTATTGACGTATCAACAAAGTCTGAGTCAGGTCTGCAGAGTGACTGAAAATCAGACAAAAGCCTCCCTGTCTTTATGCCATTTACAAATCTAGTGAACAATCTACTTGCGTCAGTCAATGTCCTGCTTTTAATCAGGGACCTTGTTGATCAGGACATGTTGGCGGAGCAGTAGCCTCTCTGTCAATGCAAGGATGACGTTAGGATGTCTTCAGTCATCGCCCTTTGACAGTCTAATGGTTGTCTTGATATGCTGCTACTACTGTTTTCTGCATAATAATGGTTACACTTGCATGATGGAATGTCACTTGTACTTTTGGGCATAAACAAGTTTATCTTCTACTAATGTTCTGTCCTGGTTATATGGCCTTGTGCTACTTGCCACACTTGCTTGTCACTCTAGTCACATGAAATGACAGATACCCACATGTGCCCTTACGTACTACCATACTGACTTGTCAGGCCATATCCAATGTAACCACCTTGGTTTTACTCACCCAATATCTGAAAAAGTCCTGAGAGAGTAACCAAATCCATGTTTTCTGGTACTGCACAGGCTGGCGACCATAGATGAGTCTGCTTCCATCTTGTCAGACATTAGCTATGACAAAACAGACGACTCTCTCGTAAGTTGTTCTGTGTTTATCCTTATCTTGAATTCAGAATGGTTTTTTAAGAACATAAATGCCTTTTTAGTTCAATTGCTTTTTTTAAAGAGTGGGGTGATCTTCATCTGTCATAGGATTGGGACTCATCAGTTGTGAGAACGGTGCGACTCAAGAAACGAGAAAAAAGGGTTTGTATCCTAACTGCAATTTTGTTTTCCTAAGTCTGGATTCCTGTTTCCTGGATGGTTAAGATGTTTGATCCTTTGATTTCAGCGCTCCTCAAGGAATTTTGTTGATGGTCCTCCGGTTGCCTCCAAAAAGTCTCGATCCACAGGGAGAACTTCAGAGAGGGTGAGTATTGTCCCCAAGTTTATCATTTCACTACTGTGTCTATGTACTTTTGTTGTATACAGCTAGCTTTATTGATTGTCTTTATTTTTTGGTAAAAGGGAAATGAGTCCATTGTGGCCAAGACCATAGTGACTGTGCCTGAGAATGGAGGACCTGTTGAAGCGGTTTCTACTATTGAGAGTTTTCCCTACTGGACCCGGAGCAAGAGAAAGACCAGTGAGATTTCTGCTGCAATATTAAACATCTTACCTCAGTTTGTTGTTGCACTGTCTTAGCTGCGGAGGTTGAATGGCTTAATACTGTCGTAATATTAAGTTGTTATTCTGGGTTTTATTTTTGGGGGACAATTAAGTCTTCCCAATCTTTTGTCCACACATAACATGCAACATGGATTTTACAAGATTATATTGAGATTGCATTGGTATTTGTAGGTTATACTCCTAAGCCTCTATTCATCTGTGTCTCCTACTCAGCTGTCTTGGAGTGGGACTCTGAATCTGTCACGTCTGCAGATGTCTTCAAACAGCCTAGCAAACCAGAGAGAGAAATGAAAATTGCACCCAGCACTCCACAAGGCAACGGGGGAGTCCGTACTCATGACTTTGTCTCAAAAACTGTAAGGATGCAACTTGTATTGACCCTAACCCTAATTTGTGAGGGAGGGAGATTGGGAAAACAGTAAAGTAAAAGCCCCCCCCCCCCCCCCCCAAAAAAATGGCATGTTGCTTTTATTGTCTTGTGGGTAAAAAAATTTGGGGCGGGGGCACAGTGGTTAATGCGGTTGCCTCACAGCAAGAAGGTCCTGGGTTCGAGCCCCGGGGTAGTCCAACCTTTGGGGATCATCCCGGGTCATCCTCTGTGTGGAGTTTACATGTTCTCCCCATGTCTGCGTGGGTTTTCTCGGGGTGCTCCGGTCCCACAGTCCAAAGACATGTATTCAGGTGAATCGGACGTATTAAATTGTCCCTACTATATTTGAATGTGTGTGTGTGTGGGCCCTGTGATGGCCTGGCGGCCTGTCCAGAGTGTCTCCCCGCCTGATATGGAATGCACAGCTGTAGAGTACACCCCTTATTTGTCAAATTACCTCTGGTGAGAATGCTGTTTGATGAAGAATGGTAGCACCTTTCTGTAATCAGTGTTTATTGTGCAACCCTGTTTTTGTGATTAAACAAAGCTCCCTTTAAAAAGTGTGCCTGTGTTTTAAGTGTTAACAAGCACTGGAGCAACCTAAATATTATACAAACAGGTGAAATGCCACCAGTCGCACAATACTGAGTTGATGAAAGTCTTCCATTTGGAAACAAGCTGGTATATTCTTGAGATTTTGCTGACTGTTATGTTTCTGTCTAAATACCCAGTTAGTTTGACAAAGTACCATACTGTTTGCATCACAGGTAATCAAGCCAGAGTCTTGTGTACCCTGTGGCAAAAGGATCAAGTTTGGGAAGGTTTCGCTCAAGTGTCGTGACTGCAGAGTTGTCGCACACCCTGACTGCTGTGAGCGTTGCCCCCTGCCATGTATCCCCAACTTTGGGGGCACACCTGTCAAAATTGGGGAGGTATGTGAAAGCGCATTCCCTTTTAATTTTTACTGGTAATATTTTGGCATGGATCATTTCTCTCTTTTTTCTTTTTTTCAGTATTGTACATTTCTCATTTGTTTGTATCCAGGGCACACTTTCAGACTATGTCTCAGACACATCTCCCATGATTCCGCCTCTGGTTGTCCACTGTATCAATGAGATTGAGCAAAGAGGGCTGCATGAGGTGAGTGGTTGTATATCCTGGCTCAACATTAAGTGTCATCTTTTCTGACTGTCTCTTAACCATGGACAATTCAGCAGCCTTGTAACAGTCTCTGCCCTATTGAGGTTTGAAAAATATGAAATTTAAAAAGGCTGGTTACTTATATGTTTTCATGCAATATTAAGGCAATAGAATATGATTAGAAACTGATGCTGCATTAAGTGGATTGTTTCAGTGCGGTACTGCTGCATTGTTATTTTTCCATTCCTCTCACTGGTTTCTGAAATTCGTTTCTGAAAATTGTTTTCCTGTCTACAACTAAATGCCGCTGCCTTGGCCACTTGTTTCTTCTAGACAAAATTCTTGAGACAAGTGGAAATAAACAATCAATAATCGACTTTTTAACTGCCTGCTTTCTCTTAGACTGGACTGTATCGGCTATCTGGGGCTGAGCGTACAGTGAGAGAGCTGAAGGAGAAGTTCCTGCGCAGTAAGACCATCCCTCTGCTCAGCAAGGTGGAGGACATCCATGCTATCACTGGCCTCCTCAAGGACTTCCTGAGGAACTTAAAAGAGCCATTGCTCACCTTCTGTCTCAACAAAGTCTTCATGGAAGCTGCAGGTGGGTGTGAACAAACACGGCAGCCTAACTGTTTATACTGTGTCTGCTTTCCGGATGTATCCCTCTGCTGCTGACCTTTTGAGTATTTGTGGATAGATACATCAGATGGCCATTTAAGTGATAGTTATATCGTCAAGGCAAGGACTAGTTAGCCAAATCACAAGAGCACATGAAGTATTATTGCAAACAAACTCACTGAATATTGGTTTTAATGTCTTGATGCAGGCTCAATAATCCAGTAATCAAAGAAGGTTGAATCAGTTCACCTGGATACATTGTTTATTGGCAGTTATGTTTCATCACTCAACTAAGTGACATCTTTAGTCTAAACTGACTGCAGGTATCTCCACCCTTATAAACAATACAGTACCATACAGTTGCATAACGACCGAAACCAACCAGTTTCATATGCAAATATGGGTGTGACCATTAACTAGAGCTTCAAAGAACATGTGTACAAGGCTGTGCACATCCTTGGTAGGAAGGAAAAATGGTTTGAATGGGGAGTCAAAGAGGCCATCTATGTTAGGAGGGAATGACCATCCCTGAACCGAGGGCGGTGGGGGTGGGCGCTAAGAGTACAGCTGTCGCTATCTTACAATGCTGAGATTGCAAACATTCCCAAGTCCTCTGAATTGTACAGAAGAAAGTGTAGCCACCCTTCTTCTCCTTCAGTTGTCCTTCATCTGCCCGTCGGGTTGCAGAAAGGGCAGCTATGTCAATCCATGTTTCTGACCACATGCGGTGATCCCCCTGGATGCGGTAATGCAGTCAGGAGCCCCTTCCCCAGGTGGGTTGAGCATAGTGGATCCTAAAGAGGGCTGGTCAGTCATGGATGGAGCTACTGAAGGGCTCTTTCCACCTCGTTCCAAGAGCCCAGCGACTGAATTTAGCACCCGCCGCCTGATTTGCCAGCTCATGATTAGGGGCTTCCAGATCTCACAATCCCGCCCAGGTTGTCACT
This sequence comes from Lampris incognitus, assembly GCF_029633865.1. NCBI lineage: Eukaryota > Metazoa > Chordata > Actinopteri > Lampriformes > Lampridae > Lampris > Lampris incognitus. The sequence continues at coordinate 12,027,694 of NC_079212.1, read as the reverse complement.
TGCTGGTCACCATAGGACTTAATCCGGAATGTTAGGGTGTATTCCCTTTATTGAGGATGCCTGTACATCACATGGGGAGACTGGTGCACAGACAGCCACCACACACTGTCATTGACAGATCTGGGTCAGGATCCAATGGCATGGAGTCCAAGACGACTGGGGGCCCATTTCTTTTTCTTTTTTTTTACCCCCCTCCGCCTGTTCCACCGTTGAAGTCTTGGTTGGATTGCTCTTTGTCAGGGACCTCCCCCTTGACCTTACCACCATGGGTGACCCTACCAGGAGCATAGCTCCAGATTGCATTGCTCTTGGGATCTCAGGACCATGCAAGCTTCTCCACTACAACAAGGTGACAATCCAAGGAGGAGCCGTGACTTGTACATCGGGGAAACAAAATGGACGCTGGCCAAGAGGATGGCACAACATAGAGGTGCTAACGCATCAGGCCAGGCCTACGCATTCTACACCCATTTTACAGGCCAGTGGCCACTCTTTCAAGCATGAGGATGTGCACATCCTTGATAGTGAGGAACGCTGGTTTGAACAAGGAGTCCAAGAGGCCATCTATGTAAAGAGAGAACGACCATTTCTGAACCGGGGGGGGGGGGGTGCTAAGAGTACATCTGTCGCAATCTTACAATGCTGTGATTGCAACTATTCCCCAATCCTCTGAATAGTACACATTGCCATTGATACTCTAGTTAATGTTCACGGCAATTTGTATATGAAACCGATCGCCTTTGGTCGTTGTTATGTCACTGTATTGTTTATAAGGGGTGGGGATATCTGCAATCAGTTGAGACTGAAGAGGTCACTTAGATGAGTGATGAAACATTTTTCTCAATAAACGTGTTCAGATGAACTGATTCAACTTTATTTCTTTGAAATTTCATGAAGGACAAAAGCAATTCATTTTTCAGCTTACTGGTCATTTGGTATTTGCCTATTTTAATCGTACATATAGTTTCAGGCTCTTGTGACCTGTACTGAATCCACACATCATGGCTCTAACTCTTTACTGACAAATTCTTTTTCTGTTATTTTCCTCAGAGGTTCCAGATGATGACAATAGCGTGGCTCTCATGTATCAAACCATCAGTGACCTGCCAAAGGCCAATAGGGACACACTGGCTTTCTTAGCCATTCATCTTCAGAGGTTAGTAGCCATTCTATGTGAAATATGAATGAGTTTTAGATGTGCTTCAAGTTTCCAACAGTGTTGCACATTTCCAGATACTTAAATTTATTTATACTGTACTGACTTCTTACATTTTCTTGTTTGTTTTTCATATTAACACGGTGCTCTATTCTGTCAGGTGTTTGGGTTTTATGTTTGTTTTTTTGTCCCAAAAATGCAGAATTTCTTCTTCTTCCCTTTTTATTCGGAGTTGCTTCAAGCAAGCAAAAAAAAATAATTTGTTTAAGAGGTCTTGCAAAATCTGGCGTCTGGGTAGCATAGCGGTCTATTCCGTTGTCTACCAACACGGGGATCGTCATCGGTTCGAATCCCCGTGTTACCTCCGGCTTGGTCAGGCATCCCTACAGACAAAATTGGCCGTGTCTGCAGGCTGAAGCTGTATGTGGGTATGTGTTCTAGTCACTGTACTAGCACCTTCTCTGGTCGGTTGGGGCGCCTGTTCGGGGAGGAGAGGGAACTGGGGGGAATAGCGTGATCTTCCCACGCACTACGTCCCCCTGGTGAAACTCCTCATTGTCAGGTGAAAAGAAGTGGCTGGCGACTCCACATGTATCAGAGGAGACTTGGTAGTCTGCAGCCCTCCCCGTATTGGCAGAGGGGATGGAGCAGCGACCCGGACAGCTCGGAAGACTGGGGTAATTGGCCAAGTACAATCAGGGAGAAAAAGGGGGGGGAAAAGAAGTCTTGCAAAATCAAAGAAGGTTGAATCAGTTCATCTGGATACAACGTTTATTGACAGATACGTTTCATCACTCAGTTGAGTGATGAAGTTGTGATTGAAGATGTCTCTTAGTTGAATGATTAAACAAACGTATCCAGATGAACTGATTCAACCTTTGCCTTTCTTAGCTGGATTAGTGAGCATGCGTCAAGACATGTCTTGCGAAATTTCGCAGTAAGTTTTGGACATTATAGGAGGCTTAGGTCATTGGTTTCACCAGCTGAAAAATTCAATTCGGATTGAATCAAATTTAATGATATATTTTAGAGTTGCACAGAGTGAGGACACAAAGATGGACATCGGCAACCTTGCTCGAGTGTTTGGGCCGACTATCGTTGGTCATGCAGTCTCTAACCCGGAACCCATGACAATCCTGCAGGACACCAAACGACAGCCGAAGGTAAGGCTGTTCAGTTAATAGTGTTTAAATGTACTGCTTATCAAGATTTTGGTTTCTAAACCTAATTGTGGAATTCACCCGTCAAGTGAACATTAAATTTAAGTTTATTCAGTATGTGCATTTGCATTTTAAACTAGTCAGGATATTGCTAAAAGAAATGAAAATTTAGAAAACATATTGAACTCATCAGTACAGCATCTTGGGAAACAATTGGGGATATTGAGATTTCAGTCACCATTGTGTTGCACCAGCCCAGGTTAAAAGAAGGAGCTACCATTGCTATAGCAGATAAAGCACCAGAAAACACTTGATCTAACATTATAGAATGTTTACAACACCGTACCCTTTATTCTTGTATAAATTAATGATAATCTCTTCCTTTCTTAAGTGTGACTCTGGGAGTTTCACTACCAGCTTAGCTCCATTGGAAGGAAGCAATGCCCTTTCTATGAATCGAAATGCCCTTTCTGTGAATTGAAATGCCCTTTCTATGAATTTTTCTTTAATACTTAATTTTCCAAAGGTTGTAGAGCGTCTACTGGCGCTGCCTGTAGAATACTGGAACCAGTTCGTGATGGTGGATCACGACCAGCGGAACACAGATCACATGATCATTGAGAACACCAACTGCTATTCCACCCCTGATATGAAAAGTAAGGTCACAAAAATTAGCTGATATCTACAAATTGGTTTGTTCGTTTATGCCTGTTTTTGATAATGAGGTTTTATCCGATTTAGCAAAACTACATCTGTGGGTGGGGTGTTTTAAGACTGATTGTAATTCTGACTGTGGTCATTGTTGCAGTAAGCATACTGGGGCCTCTCACCACTCCAGAGCACCAGCTAAGCAAAACTCCCTCCTCCAGCTCTCTATCTCAACGCGTGAGGTCCACTCTGACGCCTAGGTAAGCCCAGAAGTCTACTTTACATTGTTTGCTTTGAGGTGTTCACCTGATGATTACCATGGATAGTAGGAGTGCCGCCTGTTGCTGCTGATTAAAATGATTTAAGACATCGGTTGCTTTTAACCGAAATATCATGTTGATCATGTTCGAGCATAAATCCTTCACAGGTGGACTGCTACATGAATTTCGGCGGTCTGATTTAAGTTTGCTCTCCATTGCAGATTCGGGAGCAAGAGCAAATCAGCTGTGGGGTCTTCTCGCCAAGGACATTTCTTTGCATCTCCACTGCTGAAGTAATCCAAAACAGGCTTGGAGCACTTTGAGATCCTTTATTCACACACCTAGCAATAGATTTTTATCTTTGTATCAAACAAAATATGATGGGGCTTTTATAATGACTAGAAACTCCTAATTTAGTCTTCCTGTCTGTAGGCATACGTTTAATATTTTATTGTGGTAAAGCTCTGAAGTTTTTAAGTGTTTGTAATATTTTTTTTTTTGTATCGCACAGTGTTTCAAGAGCTAAGGCATTTCCTTTAGTTTCTCAGTTGTTGGAGTTCTCCCAATTAATACGACACAAATGTACTCTTGAGAAATTTGAGCATAGTTTAAAAATGTATGCAAAACTTAAGGGTGACTTGGCAACAACATTGGTTTTATTTCATTTAAGTTTTTCAACTCATGTATCACTCAGAAGTTGAAGAATTAAATGGAGCATTTCATTCTAGATCTAGGTACATGCAAGATTGTAGGTACCATCATCAGTTTAAATGTTTTGATTTTGTTTGTATGCAATTTCGCTTATAACAATGGGACTCACCTTTTGAATTTCTATTGTCTCAATCCTTTTCACTGTCCTGTAAGAGTTTTTGATTTCAAACGCTTGTGTTCTTGTTCTTTTGATTTGTCTTGGTGCTAAATTGCAATATCTGTATTGTTCAATTTGTTTGGCAATAAGACCTCAAGGCGTTCTGCCCTTATCAGATTATCTAGGTAGTGTCTAAGTATAAGATGTTATTTGCTACTGTCTCCCCCCCCCCCCCCCCCCCCAATCTGGCCAATTATTCCACTCTTCCAAGCTGTCCCGATCTCTGCTCCACCCCTTCTGCCGAGCCGGGGAGGGCTGCAGACTACCACATGCCTCCTCTGATACATGTGGAGTGCCAGCCACTTTTCACCTGACAGTAAGGAGTTTCACCAGGGAGATGTAGCTTGTGGGAGGATCACGCCATTCCCCCCAGTTCCCCCCCCGAACAGGCACCCCGACCGACCAGAGGAGGCGCTAGTGCAGCACCCAGGGCACATACCCACATCCGGCTTCTCACCCGCAGACACGGTCAATTGTGTCTGTAGGGATGCCCAATCAAGCCAGAGGTAACACGGGGATTCGAACCGGTGATCCCTGTGCTGGTAGGCAACGGAATAAACCGCTACACTGCCCGGACGCCCCCTTGCTACTCTGTATTGAGTGGTGAGGTGTAATTTCACTTGAATTTTTTTTAGGTGAATGTACCATTCTCTGCACTCCCATGTTTTTGAAGCATCTGTATTCACTGGTAAAATCAACACCGACCTGAAGTTGGACAGACTGTTTTCCTTCATGAAGGACCGTTTTCTGTGTTGTGTAGTGTTTCTGTAATGGGAGATTGAATCTGCAGTAGATTTCTGCACAGGGCAATTACTTTTCAGATTAGCCAGTTCAAAAATTGTGGCATTTTGTGATATAGATATTGGAACATTTTGTATACGCTTTGTATATTTTGTACACTTCCCAGAAGAATCATAAAATTTGTAAAATACATTTTTGATGTTTTACACAAATATTACGGACACCTTGTTCATTGGGCATGTAAGGCTTTGTTTTCATTTCCCACTATATTGTCTCGACATTGCAAGCCATTAATATCTCTGAACACAGTATTGTGAGATTCTTGGAAGAAAAGTCACAAGCTCCTTCGACCACCCCTTGTGGTTTATTTCAGTGGTTTCCAACCTCGGGGGTCACAGCCATGATAATTTCAGAGCTGCAAGTTATGGGATACAAAAAACATTTCTTATATGGAACCAACCCATCATGTCAGTAACCACAAATGCTTTTTCTCCCATGAAGTACTTTTCTTCCTTACAGAAGTATGAATGGGGAGATAACAATCATACGGAGCCTTGTAATAGTGATTCACCAGTATCAGCATGCGTGTCTGTCAGGAGGTAGCTGGTAGCAGTCACTGCGTTAATAGGGTCTCCTGCCAAATTGGGTTGAAAGTTTTACATTTATTCCCCTAACTCCGAGTCGTTTGCTATTAATCCTCTCTAAATCCACTTTTAGATTAAAATTACTAAAATTTACTCATTTTAGTAACTCAGCTTGTAGGTTTAAGTAATGAGTGTTATAAAACAGATGGCTCAAACCAAGCAATCTGATTGGTTGTTAGCCGTGGTATAACTATACAATGGTTGATGACCTCCAATTCCTTTACATAATTCAGTATCACTCTGCGTTACACAGTAACCACCTTGCCCTACGTGCAGGCAGCCAGGAGGGCCTATTTCTTTGTAAGAACACGTTGATAAAGTCTTTCATATGGCCATATTTGGTAACTTTTGTGAAAGCAATGGCTCATGACAGGCTGTGATATGTTGCGATTATATCAAAATATATCAGCCTGTCAAGAGCTATTTAAATATAGAGCTTTAAATATATTTTCAAACTTTTTTTATACCAAGACAACAAAAACTACACTTGGAATTGGTTATAATGGGCTTGATTTGTTTTATAGAAAAATGCAATTATATACCACCAACTAAAATAACTCAATTTATACTATGAAACAGTTCAAAAGCATTTAACACATTGGCAGGTTTTTTTTTAACATTTAAACAAGTGTATACAGACATCTGTACAAGGAAAATATTTGTAGAGCAGTAAACCTGATCCGGGTTTACAGCTTTACAGACGTGTTCTGATCTGTGATATCTTGGTGCTGAAATAGTCCTATTCAGAAGAAAATCTGAGAAGTGAACATTTAACATCAAAACCTAGGAAACGGCCAAAGAAGAGGAGTGTTCTTAATGTAGTCTCTGAAGGCTGGATCTGATCCCCATTTCCTCATGGCCTGTTTCTCAAGGATGGGGATTCCACTGACATTGCGTAGCAGGAACCACACAAAGAGAGGCGACACCACGCTTATATACTGGGGACCCTGCATCACAGATGAGGCTGACAACCATAGACCTGACCACTGCAAGATCTCTCCAAAGTAGTTAGGGTGTCGGCTGTAGGCCCATAGTCCGCTCTGGATGAATTTGCCCTGAAGGGGAAAACAGGCTGAATTTCGATTATAATATTTACATATCCACATAAGTGTCATGTAATGCTCTGACACCTTACAGCACACTGCCATCAGTCACCCTTGTTTAGGATAGCACATCATGAGGGAGATAACTTACTATATTATCTGGGTCACGTCTGAAGAGCCACTTCTGTTGGTCAGCAATAGCCTCAGTGGCAAAGCCAAGGCCCCATATACTCCAGCCAATATAGTCCCTCATGCCCAGAGGGGTATCTCGCTTCTCACTGTTTAGCATGAGTGTAGGCAGGAGGGTCATAAATACCCACACAGCTGAGAGAAACAGGAAGAGGAAGACTGTCAAACTGCCTTTTCCTAACACTTAAGTAAGCATGCACTTTTCACAATGTTTGTTACTGATATGGGCGGTAGTTAGAATCCCAACTATAAATAAATGCAATCAGATAAATAAATACAATATAAATAAATGTAGTATAAATATAAATAAATACAATCAGAAACTAGCCAATGATTTATACGGGACATCCTTCCCTTCCAAATAGTTAGTCAAGGCCTGTAGTGGCTGTGCAAAGAAGACTGCCATGTACCTTGGATACTCCAATAAACAAAGAAAGTCCCTGGGCTGTCTCTGACATTGTTAAACCTGCGATCGTGGCCGTCCTTCAGGATCCGCATGAAGAGGAATGTCCCTAGCCTGCAGAAAGGACATGGTTACTGCCACTGGTTCACATTAACCATGGCATTATTCATTAACCCACTTTAATGCCTCACATCCATTGGTTCTACAACACTGACTTAACCAAGGACTCTATGTCTTAGCAAGCACATAACTGTGGAACTAAGACTTCATTTCTAATGCAGCCAGCAGATGCATATTAACAGGTTATGCGCCCTTTCTTTGACATCATGCTATATTAGACTGCAGAGATTTTTATTTTTATTTTGCAACAATGAACGGGGCCTTTTCGGCAATGCTTACCTGAGTGCCCAGGCTGTCACCAGCCAAGTCTGCACATTCTGTCGAACATGGCCTGCCCCTCCCCATAACCGGCTCAGGTGGGCTAGTAGTATAAATGTACCAGATCCTAAAAAAACGAGACAAACTTAACCAGAAGACTTTGGATGTCTCTGCAGAGCATGAACATGGTGCGTTGCCCGCCATTATCATAATTGTTGCAGAGTAAGGCGTGTTCAATAAATATTTTACCCAGGAAACTGCAGACAATTGGTTCCAAAGTTCAAGGTATAATATTCAAGGGGACAGATCACAGGAGAGAAGAGGACGCGTAAAAGAAATTCTTCCAGTTCATTCATTTGTTAGACCTAGGAGAAATCCGTCGTTGGCGTCTGCTGGTAAGTTGAACAGTTTTACATGGAATTGTAATGAATGACTGAATGAACTTACTGTGATGTGGCCTGACTGTGCTTGGGCCCATGCCATTTGACAGACACTATCGTGACAACGGGAACCGACTGTTCCATTTTTCATGTTAGAACCTTCCAAAGTGGACACAAAGTAACGGCAACTAATGGTTTACGCTAAAAGCTTCGGTTTGATTGATTAACAAGTAAAATGAGAATATCAAATTTCACAGCCCAAATCACAATTCAAAAAGTATCCACAGCTACCAAAATTACACGAATGATCTCTAAAACTGTACGAACTGGTTGCTGTTCCAACACTGAGTCTTTGGATACCGCTGGTGAACGTTTTTACCATTGCAAGCGGTTTGGAAGAAGGCATTCACGACCAGACTGCCATCGGTTCTCAGTGTGACCGGCGTCACGGCGGTGAGCCGATTTCACGGCTCCTTAACCCGAGGGAGGAGGAGCTCTCCGCGCTTTCACAACAACGCCCTTTAGTCCAGTGGTTCTCAACCTTTTTGGGGTCCTGGACCCCCTGCGTATTTTTGATCTACCCTGAGGACCCCTCCACCTGATCTTGGAGGAGGGGGGTTGCAATTTGATAGAAACAGTAGAAACTGCATTTTAAATTGCATTATAGCATTTATTCACTCTTTGGGGCAAAAATAAGAGCTTTCAGTTGTAACTTAGATATAGTTAACAAAACAGAATTCTTATTCAGTAACTTTCAGATATATGTAACAACAGAATATGTATTCAGTAACTTTCAGATATATGTAACAACAGAATTTTTATGCAGTAACTTTTAACAACGCAAACGGGAGCGAGATCTCTTATTAAAATACAATAAATTACACGTGTGAAACAGATGTAATTAGAGAAAAAAGTCCTGTTACCCTTCATAGTTTAGGTAAATAAAGGTCTCAGTCACATTTGAGTAAAATAATCCTATTTCTATAAATGTCATAGGATCTTTTTTTTAAAGATATTTTATTTTCACGGACCCCTTGCAATTACACCACGGACCACTAGGGGTCCGCGGACCCCCGGTTGAGAAACACTGGTTTAGATCACGTGTTTTGTAACAGCGACACCACCTTATCACCGACGTCTCCTTCTCATCACCAATCGGGAGGGGGGGGGGGGAGTACCGACATGGAGCCCCAGTGAGCTTTCGTCACCTACGGGCTGCTATTACAAAAACGCGCGTTTCCGCCTCTCTGTCGAGACGCATCGATACGCGGATGCGCCGTGTAGGGTCACATTTGGTATCCCGTGCTAAATATGTACCCCTTGTATAATAGCGGGCATTTCGATTACGCTTGAGGAGATGGAAAATAGCGACACGCAATGTGGACGAAAAACTCCCGCGGCTCCTCTTCTCCCTCTCAAAGGAACAGAGAGAGAGAGAGAGGAAAATCCCGAGCGCTGTATAGATTTAAGAAACGCAAAACACGTTGTTGTGACCGCCGTCTAATTCCCGGTACGCGTCGCACCGAAACCGAGCTCGTCTCGGAACGAGAGCGCGTTTCACATGAACACTGAACGCGGGGACGCAAACCCCGGTCCGACGGCTGTCGTACAAGTCGCCTGGTGGCTCCACAACTCTCACCACCGGAGTACCGGCTGACATGATAACTTATTACCTGTCAAATCATAAAACCTCTCGGTTCTAAAAGCTGCTGCGACGGCCCAGCCTGCCCACTGGATCGCTAAGTCGGCGACGGCACATTTGACGAGAGCGCTCCCCATCATCGCGTCCTGCAGCTCCCGGAGCAGCAAACTGGTTCCGTCGTTTCTCACGGGACAAGCGCTCATTCCCAAACACACTCATAAAACAAGCCTCCGGTCAAAGTTCACCCGCTGCCATGGTGATAGTGGGCGTGGCTTATCTCTTGGGACGTCGGGGCGCTGTAGTCCAGCATTTCCAAACCCAGTTAGTCCTCCAGCAGCCCTGTCATAGAACTTAATTGGGTTTTATTTTTTACTTTAATAATTTGCAAGAAGGAGGAGAACAAACATAAAAGACACGAACATAGCTGTACAGTAACAGTAAGAAGCAAGTCACAATGTTACACACACAAAAAGAGTGTGGCTGGCTAACCTCATGCAGGCCTAGCTATGCAGAGTTATGATGAAGATCTGCTGGGCGGGGAAGTCACTGAGGACTGGGCAGGGAGACACTTATTGTCAAAGACGAACCAATTGGTAAGCTTGCAGACAAGTCTGTCCAAGGCGAGGCCAAACCCAGACCAAGTCTTTAGGAGGGGGAATCCGCGTCAAGTCTGAGACTGAAGTTTATTGAAGTCCAAAAGTCCAGTTCAAGGCGAGTGGGGCCAAAACTTATGTAAAGACTGACAATACAACAGTGCAAGTCTATTAAAACGACATGAGCGACTGTAATGATAATTATAATGTTATCTATAAAACACTTTTCTAGCAATAAACACGAAGTGCTTTCCAGGGTGAAGAAATTCCAAACATAGGCAACATCAGAGAACAATTGCAAGAGATAAATAATGAAACATGCATATACACACACCTACATACAAATAAACATAATATACACATACATACATACACTACCGTTCAAAAGTTTGGGATCACCCAAACAATTTTGTGTTTTCCATGAAAAGTCACACTTATTCACCACCATATGTTGTGAAATGAATAGAAAATAGAGTCAAGACATTGACAAGGTTAGAAATAATGATTTGTATTTGAAATAAGATTTTTTTTACATCAAACTTTGCTTTCGTCAAAGAATCCTCCATTTGCAGCAATTACAGCATTGCAGACCTTTGGCATTCTAGCTGTTAATTTGTTGAGGTAATCTGGAGAAATTGCACCCCACGCTTCCAGAAGCAGCTCCCACAAGTTGGATTGGTTGGATGGGCACTTCTTTGAGCAGATTGAGTTTCTGGAGCATCACATTTGTGGGGTCAATTAAACGCTCAAAATGGCCAGAAAAAGAGAACTTTCATCTGAAACTCGACAGTCTATTCTTGTTCTTAGAAATGAAGGCTATTCCATGCGAGAAATTGCTAAGAAATTGAAGATTTCCTACACCGCTGTGTACTACTCCCTTCAGAGGACAGCACAAACAGGCTCTAACCAGAGTAGAAAAAGAAGTGGGAGGCCGCGTTGCACAACTGAGCAAGAAGATAAGTACATTAGAGTCTCTAGTTTGAGAAACAGACGCCTCACAGGTCCCCAACTGGCATCTTCATTAAATAGTACCTGTTAGAGCCTGTTTGTGCTGTCCTCTGAAGGGAGTAGTACACACCGGTGTAGGAAATCTTCAATTTCTTAGCAATTTCTCGCATGGAATAGCCTTCATTTCTAAGAACAAGAATAGACTGTCGAGTTTCAGATGAAAGTTCTCTTTTTCTGGCCATTTTGAGCGTTTAATTGACCCCACAAATGTGATGCTCCAGAAACTCAATCTGCTCAAAGAAGTGCCCATCCAACCAATCCAACTTGTGGGAGCTGCTTCTGGAAGCGTGGGGTGCAATTTCTCCAGATTACCTCAACAAATTAACAGCTAGAATGCCAAAGGTCTGCAATGCTGTAATTGCTGCAAATGGAGGATTCTTTGACGAAAGCAAAGTTTGATGTAAAAAAAATCTTATTTCAAATAAAAATCATTATTTCTAACCTTGTCAATGTCTTGACTCTATTTTCTATTCATTTCACAACATATGGTGGTGAATAAGTGTGACTTTTCATGGAAAACACGAAATTGTTTGGGTGATCCCAAACTTTTGAACGGTAGTGTACATAGTCTACCATCATGGTAAAAGTCAAAATGTCACCACGCTGTTATATTTATTTAGGCTTTTTTCCCCCTCCACCAAGAAAGGAATATTTCAATTTCAAATTTCCCAATGTTTTGAATAATAACAACAATAATAAAGAAATGAATTAGTATAGATTGCATCTATTAATCTCCTCAGGGGAAGACTGATATTTAATACAAACATTAAATAAATTCATTCTTGTACTCGACCACTCTTGAAAAATGATCAAGAGTTCGTGCTGTCCGAGACCGAGTCATTATGCTGTGAAGTTCGAGACGAGACCAAGATGTTCAAAATTCAGACTTCAGACCGGACTCATGACTAAGTCCACTACAACCCGACCAATAACACTAAATTTAACCACTGCGGTACGGTGGTGCAGTGGTTAGTGCTGTTGCCTCACAGCAAGAAGGCCCTGGGTTCAAACCCCGGGGTCGTCCAACTTCGGGGGTCGTCCCAGGTCTTCCTCTTTGTGGAGTTTGCATGTTCTCCCCGTGTCTATGGTGGGTTTTCTCCGGTTTCCCCACCATCAAAAAGACATGCCTGTCTGTGCCCCTGACCGAGACATGGCAAGACGAACTGCAGTTGATCCCCGGGTGCTGCACGGCGGCTGCCCACTGCTCCTAACTACACAGCTAGGATGGCTTAAATGCAGAGAAAGTATTGTCCCACGGGGATCAATAAAGTACCTCAAAAATCAAAAATCTGTAATTGCCCACAGGGCTGCCCATAAGGTGTGTGTGTGTGTGTGTGTGTGTGTGTGTGTGTGTGTGTGTGTGTGTGTGTGTGTGCGTGTGTGGCCCTCGTTGCTGAGTAAGTCTCTCTCAGTTTACATGTATGTGTTTAGCAGGGGGGAGAGAGAGCATGCACATGCATTGATAGGAGTAAAGCAGATTTAGCGGGCGGGCGGGGTGTCTCTGGACCTTTGCAGCGGCCCAGCCCGAGTGCACATAATTACAATGGAGTACTTTTTCAAAGTTTATCAAATACGTTAATAAAATCAATACTTTGGAGCGTGCAACTGCCAATGTGTTTGTCATGCAAGTTCTACGGAAGTTCATATCAACATGATCCGTATGACGAAAGTATCTTGCTCTTCTCAATCCCCCCCCCCATCCCAGGAATACAGACAACGCGAACAAGAAGAGACAAAAACATGGCAGAAGGCAGCAGTCCAAAAGGCAACACTGGAGTGTTTGCTAAAAAAGTACAAAGGCAACTGAGCAGAGGAAAGGAAAAGGTATGATTACTTTCTGCAACTTCCTCTGTCTGAAAGTGTGGGAACAGGACACATTGTAGCGATTTGTTGATTTGTTCGCCCCCCCCCACCCCCCCGTGCTTGTTCTTACAGGTGTTGCAGAGGCTGGGAAAGACGGTGGAGACGAGAGACGACCAGTTTGACCACTGTCTAAACAGATTCAATGACCAACAGGTAATCACTCTTAATGAATATTAACAGGCCTTCATGTGAGAAGTTTTACTGCGTGTGAGTAAGTAAGGGGCCAGTTTACACACGGCTGTACTCTGCAAACCTGTCACCATAAATGTCATAAATCAACGATACACGCTTGTGTCTATTTGCAGACAGATGGGAACCGAATATACAAGGACCTGAAGGTCTACCTCAGTGCAGTAAGAGGTAAAACGGACTCTGTCGATGTAGAAAAAATATGTAGATCATGGCTCATATTAATAAAGCCACATGGCAAAGAGACAAATCGTGATAGTGACTAAATGACTCACGTGCCAATGATTCTGGCTCTGTTCGATTTTTTTTAACAGAAATGCGTGAAGCTTCAAGACGCCTCTCCCAGTCTCTTTTTGATTCTTATGACACAGAGTGGACTGGAGAGGAGGACTTGGGAGCCATTGTTGAGGTGAGCTGTGATTAAAAATGATAGAAACCACACCACCCGTATTACCAGTGAGGCATTACAAGCACCCCGGCCACCCAATATCCTAACCGGGGTCCATTTCCCAGCCCCACCTTTTGGCCCTTAACCTAACTATTGTTCATATTCCACCCCCACTATTGCCTTTCAACACACACACACACACACACTCGTTTCACTATCCTTATGAGGACCCCTCATTGACTACATTCATTTCCTAGCCCTTAACCTTAACCTTAACCACGCAAACTACATGCCTAACCCTAACCCTAACCTTACCCTAACCTTACCCTAACCCTAATTCTAACCTTAACCCTAAAACCAAGTCCTAACCCTAAAATTGACCCATTTACTTTTGTTGACCTCTTAAATGCCCACACAAGGTAGGTGGTTTCTGGTTTTTCTATCCTAATGAGGACATTTGGTCCACATTAGGATAATTAAACATGTACACACACACACACACATGATCCAACCTACCATCTTATGGCTTTGTCTTTGTGTTATCCTCTTCTTGCAGAACGTTTGTATACCCACTTTTGTTTGAGAAAAGCAGTACTGCAATGACTCATTACTACATCTCGCTCCGTGTATAACTGAATGCTTACTACGAGTAGGCCGCCCTGCCATTGGGCTCTCCCTCCCCGCCTCTCTCTTTCCTTTGCAATGATGTTGTGATGTTTCTCTCAATCAGGGTGAGGACCTGCTATGGAATGACTTTGAGGTGAAGCTGGTGGACCAGGCAATACACACCATGGAGTCCTACATGGCCCAGTTCCCGGATGTCAGGGTAAAACAGGGGCAAACACCTGCAGGAATGAATGCAGTGACCTACAGATGTCCAGAAACATATACACGGATGCAGATACAGACACAGCCATAGTGATACTACCCTTTAATTTTCTTCCATTAACAATCTGCAGGAGAAAATTTCCAAAAGAGGAAGGAAATTGGTTGACTACGATTCTTCCCGTCATCACCTGGAGGCGCTGCAGACTGCTAAGAAGAGGGACGACGTCAAAATATTAAAGGTCACGAAGGGAAAATACTTTCCCCCCCCCCATGTTGTCTTTTAAAAGGGATTTGAGGAAATACTTTAGAATTACTACCAATGGGGGTGTCCGGGTGACGTGGCTATCTATTTTGATGCCTACCAACATGGGGATCGCTGGTTTGAATCCCCCTGTTACCCCCAGCTCGGTCGGGCGTCCCTATGGGCACAATTGGCCGTGTCTGTGGGTGGGAAGTCGGATGTGGGTGATGTGGGTGTGTGTCCTGGTCGCTGCACTAGCACCTCCTCTGGTCAGTCGGGGTGCCTGTTCGGGGGGGAGGAGGAACTGGGGGGTATAGCGTGATCCTCCCACGTGCTACGTCCCCCTGGCGAAACTCCTCACTGTCAGGTGAAAAGAAGCAGCTGGCGAATCCACATGTATTGGAGGAGGCGTGTGGTAGTCCGCAGCCCTCCCTGGCTCGGCAGAGGAGGTGGAGCAGTGACCGGGATGGCTTGGAGAGTGGGGTAATTGGCCGGATACAACTGGGGAGAAAAAGGAGGGGGGGGGGCGGGAAGAATTGCTACCAATGCTGGTTTTCACCCTGCAGGCAGAGGAAGAACTAAACGCTACCAGAAAGGTCTACGAAGGGATCAACGATGAACTAAAGCAAGAGCTACCCACTTTCCTCGATAGGTAAGAGAGGTCAGAGGTCAACAGAAACCTGATAGTGAGTTGTTTATTACTTGGGATAACAGTGGACTCACTGAGACCCTTTTAAAAGTTTGTTTTGGTGGGGGTTTTTTTGTTTCATTATTCAGCAGGGCAGTAGAGATAGGAAACATGGCCTACGTGGTCCACGTCTAACTGAGCGAGCCGCCAGTCCATGGACTCACTGAGACCTTGCGAGACAGATTACTTTGTAAATAAATCTTCTCTCACATTTCTCTTGCAGCCGTATTGGATGCTACGTGGGAGTCTTCTCGGCTGTTGCAACTTTACGGGAAATCTTTTATAAGGAGCTGAACACGGTACATTATGCAGTGGCTTGGGGGTCAGCAATGATGTCCTGGTATGATCCCAGCCCTTCTATGTGGAGTGGGAATGCTATCCCAGCGTTCATCTGGATTTCCTTTGTGTATTCTGGTTTTCCGGGGACATACATATTAGTTGAAGTGTACTTTCTAAATTGGCTTTAGGTATAAATGGGGGGGGGGGCTTACAATACCCCACAATGCTTGCTGGGATAGGCTCCAGCTCCAGCTTCCCTGCGACACTTGAATCAGATAAAGAGAGGGTATAGACAATGAATGTTTAGCAACTCAATTCAGTTGTCACACAATGTGCGTTGTTAAACTGCTCTGTTAAAACGAACACTTTCTTTTTAGCTCAACCATGATTTGCACAACGTGATGAAGGAGCTACAGGCTCAGCATCCAGACAAGGTGTTTGTTGTGAGGGGACTGCAACGGTGAGTTTATCTCCTTCACAAGTTTGGCAGCCCGTTCAGGTTTCACCTGCGTTGCAGATTTCAATGAGAAATTATATTAAACTTGCAAACTATTCCAGGTATGGCTCACTGAAAAGACGATCTCTGATATCCCCTAAGTCATGGAAGTCCAGCTTCTCTGAATTTCATATGAACTATAGCCCCAGACTTGCCCATCAAAAGTTCAGTTTCAAGTCCCCCGATAAGTCTCGCAACAATAACACCCTGTCCAGGGAGAACAGTAAACTTGCGGTCTACCCACAATCCCCCCCTCCGGATGGCTCATCTTCAGAGCTCAGGGAGCTGGATGAAGAATCCAACCACAGTGATGGCGATAGCTCTTCTGCAGAGGTCAAGTCTGGGTCTGACAGGGAAGACTCTAAAATAGAGACCGCTGGTGTTGAGTCCAGCGGAGATGCGAATCGAGGGGAAGAAAATGATGAAGGAGGGGTGGCTGAGCCAAAACTACCTTCGGGCCAACATTCAATCACCTCTGACAACAAAGGGGAAGGAGAGAAACCTCCACTGAGTGAGAGCAGCTCAGAACCTAACAACTCATACGATTCAGGGAGCCTGGAGCTCCAGCTCTCTGCAGTAGAAAGCAGCCGACTGTACATAGAGGAAAGCATAGACAGCCAGGTGGCTCCTCAGATCCCACAAACCAATGGGCTAGAGGATGGAGCAGTTTCTGGCCTTGGGGCTGACTCCAAACCTCTTCAATCGCCCCACAAGGTCAGTTGTTTGGCTCATATCTAAGACACAGCAATGCATCTCTTTTATATCCCTTTACCACTGCTTTGCATAATGGTTCTCCTGTTTTGTTTCCTCTTTTTTTATTTGGATTTGTCTGCCATCTAGGATGCTCCTATTGAAAACCAAGCATCTCTGGATGCAAAGAGCACAATGGTGTGATGCAGTAAACTGTGAGTTCAGTTTTGCTTTTTTTATTTTTACACATACACTTATTCATGACCCGTCTCAAACCGTTATCCTCCTGACCTCTGTTTTCGACCAACAGTTTCTTCAGATCGTCATTGTCCCTTGTTTATTGTGACAGGATTGGATCAGATCTTGAGGAAGCTGAAGGCTTCAGCAACACAAGTTAAAAAGATACAGAGAGACAACAGCATTGGAATGTTAATGATGTGAGAACTTGGCTGGTGAAAGACATCAATACTGCATAGCTGTTGTTGTTGTTTTTTTAGTTATTTATCAATTAGTAAAATCAGCTGTACATATATCTTTGGGAAAGACTTGATCTTCTTATTTGTATATTAACACCATATTTCATATATGTCAACACGTTTGCAATTTCAACAACAAATCAATATATGATTGTGGTATAATTGTGAGTTTTTGTTAGCATTGCAGCCACAGTTTTCTAATGTGAGCTCATAGGACTGGCTAATCTTTATGTATCCAGTGCTGAAAAATAAATGCATATGTAGCCTACACAACAATGAGGAGTTTCAACAGGATGGCCCTTGTATCATGTACGATTGTATCAATAGCAGTTATACATAATTTTCTATTCCAGAATATATTTCATGCTCGTTTAGGTTTTGGGTTGACCGGAAGACAGAATGTAACTGAATTCTGGCTGATTTTCAAACCTTTATTTTTGTCGAAGGTTTGTGGCCTGTAATTATTTTAGCCTAATCCCGGTTAATCTTGTAGTTTTTTTTTTTAAACCAAATTTGAGGTTTTGCGGCGTCCGGGTAGCGTCGTGGTCTATTCCGTTGTCTTCCTAACACGGAGATCGCCCGTTCGAATCCCCTTGTTAGGAAGCCGGATATGGGTATGTGGTCCTGGTCGCTGCCCTAGCGCCTCCTCTGGTCGGTCGGGCGCCTGTTGGAGGGGAGGGCTGAGGGAATAGCGTGATCCTCTCACACGTTACGTCTCCCTGGCGAAACTCCTCACTGTCAGGTGAAACTCCTCACTGTCAGGAGAAACTCCTCACTGTCAGGTGAAACTCCTCACTGTCAGGAGAAACTCCTCACTGTCAGGTGAAAAGAAGCGGCTGGTGACTCCACATGTATCGGAGGAGGCATGTGGTAGTCTGCAGCCCTCCCCGGATCGGCAGAGGGGGTGGAGCAGCGACCGGGGATGGCTTGGAAGAGTGGGGTAATTGGCCGGATACAATTGGGGAGGAAAAAGGAGAAAAATCAACCCCCCCATTTTTTTTGAGGTTTTGCTTTTATTTATATGTAATTTTTTTTTATCACCGCTTTTTATTTGAAGTTAATTTCTCGGACAACGACGAGCTTGTTGTAGAAAAAGACAAGAGGGCAGTCCGGAACAAAACAACTGTACTCTCTACACGATTCTTGTTTGTATCATGAATGACTATCCATGTCGAGGTATTTACTTCGAAATAACTTAATTTTCGTTTGTGGAAAATGTACTGCTTTTAGGTCTCGATTGAACGGGAGGACCGATGAATGTGAAGGGACATAACATGTGATCAATAAAATGCGTTGCTAATTTTACACCAAGCCTTGTTTCCGTTTGTGGAGACTGTGTGAGGAAAGAAACAAGGGTTTGCGCCCGTGTTTTGTATGACAGTGTAACCGGTTATTTTCTTGCCCGGTGCGGGATTCGATACGAGGTGTACTGCGCCACAACGCGACATCACTAACCGCTCGGCTAAAGGGTCAGACCCGCTAGCTAGGGGCTAACGTGTATTATTGGTAGTTTACAGTCGTCACCCTCTCCCGGAAGCGCGCCCTCGCGCTTTGTTATTCCCGCGCTCCGAAGAGACTTCTGAGGATCTGCACACTTCCGGATCCCACCGCTGCCGCCAATGTAACCGGTTATTTTCTTGCCCGGTGCGGGATTCGATACGGGGTGTACCGCACCACAAGGCGACATCGCTAACCGCTCGGCTAAAGTGTCAGACCCGCTAGCTAGGGGCTAACGTGTGTTATTAGTAGTTTACACTACGTTATCGTATTTTCCCTCATTTTCTTTTGTACTGAAATGATGCATCGTTTGGCTCTTTCAATACCAACAGAGAAGAAGAGGTGCTTTGTATTCTGCATTTAATCATTTTAACCAGACAGAATGAAATGTTTAAGAACACATCCCTTTCTGAAAACGGACCATCTGGGAAACCCGTCAACAAATGTTACGAGTCGAAGCAGGTTTTATTGAAGTTGGCCCGGTTCTGCGTGTTCGCCCGTAAATCCGTCAATGGACAAACTAAACCCGTAGAAAAAGAAGGCCCGGCAGGTTAAGGGGCAACAATGGCCGGCGGGAAGGTGGGGGTGGAGGTAGGGACACGGCGCTGGGTTTGAGGGAGCTCCGTCCGTCGCTGGGTTTGAGGGGGAAGGAGAGGAGAGGGGCGGGGCAGTTGAGGGGGGGGGGAAGAGGAGGGGCCGGAAATCGATCGCGTCTGCGTGCGCGACTCGTGAGTGGGAGTGCACGACGTTTCGAGCGTCGGCTCTGCTATAAAGCCTGACTCACGCACACGTAGTTTGGAAACTTAGGAGGAAACAAAAACGAACGAGCGAAACTCCTCTCTCGCCTTTTTGCCGCATTGTTGAAGAGACAACCCGCCCGCCCAGGTAAAGCGTTACCCCGCTGTTGTGGTGATGAACAATGTCCGGTGGCTGATGTCCGCCGCGGCGCGTTAAGACGCCAGAGTTTCCTTCGCTCGTGCACGGGGACGGCTGATTCTCCCGAAAAAGAAAACCAGTGGCTTCACAGCGCCGTCCTGCACGCTTTTGTTGTTGTTGTTGTTGCTGCTTACTTTGGGTTATTTTGTTTCAAACGAGTTTATAGATCTCATTTTGTTTTTCACCTCCCCAACAAGGAAGTGAGACACACGAGTTTGTCTTAAGAACTTGTTTGGCCCAACTAGTTAGCTGACCAGTGTGTCGCTGATAGGTGTGGTATGACGTCATAGGCGATGTACAGAGAAGGCTGACTTGTCGCTCTGCACAAACACATTTTTGTTACTTTCCTACTCGGGGGAAATTTAACTGGGTTCGATGTTTTCCTTTCTGCCTTCCCTCTCGCAGTGAACGAATCGGCTCAATCGTTAACCGAGACCTCCAATCCGACCATGAATGGTAAGTAAACATTGCACGGAATTAGGCTACAGTAGTGGGTGTTCCTGTAACCTGTTGATGTGATTTCCAAGATAGCGTAAAGAAATAAGCGATGCGATGACGAGGTGTATCTGATACGGTCTTCTGGGTTGCTTTGTGCGCAACTGCGCAGCGACACATCTGACTGGTATGTGTGTGTGTAATTTGACAGCTCTATTTTATTACAGCCCATATGCTGAAAGTGCAACAACCTTTAGGCTTTCCCTTGTGTGACATACCAGCCAGCCCTCTCCTCGACTGTTATGTGGTTCGGTCAAAATTAGAAAATGTCAGTGTATGGCTGGGAAATGAAACAACGGTCGGACAAATTTGTCTCTGTTCCAACCCTTGATAATCTGATTAGTCTCAACCCTGAAATCCTCGCCTCATTAAAAACGTATGCATTTACACAAAGTGCCACTCTTAAGAGATTTTTATATGATATAGATGTGTGCCATTTTTTTCCATGCTTACCATTTAACTTGTACCCCCCCCCCCCCCCCCAGTATCAGAGATGAAGAGCTCCACTGTGACTCCCACACATGCCAACACTTCTGTATCTGGGGGTAACTATTGTTCCTGTTGTGAGCATACTTACTAACCAACCATCTCAAGCCAAATTTCAGCTTTCCCTAATAATCCCAAGATCATGATGTAAATTTATGTATTGTGTTTTAATGTTGACTAACGTGAGTATTGTGTCATCTTCAGGATCAGATTTGGGGCCTTTAACATTACTTCCTACACACGCAGACACTACTGTGATTGATGGTAACCGATTATGTACTTGTCACTAGCATACTTGTCAGTAGTTCACAGAATAGTAGTGTTTTTTCCCCCTTATCTATATTGTTTAGTACAAGGAATTTTGTAAGTACTCCCTAATTGCCTTGTCCACTGCTTATCTAGAAGTTCATATAATTCCATTGTTTTTGTTTTGTTTTTTTTAGTGGTAACGGCAGGCCCCATTCACACGGACTCAACCATTATTGCAGGTAAGCTGTTTTTCCAGTATCTCACATCCTTCAGTTATTCTGGTTCCAAACATTCTCTGGGGGGAGAAAAAAAATCTGTTTTGTTTTTCTTTCCCACAGTGGTTGTCATTCTCATCCTGCTGACTGTAGCTGCTTTGGGCTTCCTGCTTTACCGATATCTGTGCCACAACAAGGGTGAATACAGAACGACAGGGGAACCTGCTCCAGGGGAGGAACCTGGTGAGGACTATAATGATCAGGCTTCAAACGAGAAGAAGGAGTATTTCATATGAACTTTGTGAGGACCTAACAATGAAGAAGTAAGCAGAGGACCTTACTTAAAAAAAAAAACTCTCTGGAAGACTCGAAAGGAGTGGTCATACTATACTTGAGTATTTCTTTTAGGGTTACTAGGTGCAGTTGGCTTTACTGAGATTTTATTCTGTTAAACAATCACTCGCTTGCACCCGAGCCTTGCCAAAGAGCGGATTTTTCAGTGAAAGCAGGAACATTGACAGACGTGGAACAGGTGTGTGCAGTGTGCGTATTGCCCATATTTGGTGTTGCATTTTAGTGTATCACTTATAACTCTGTTTAAAAAAAAATTCCTGTTCAATTATAGTTTTACCATACAGAAGTTTTTACAAGTTGATCAAAACTATGTACCATTTCTTTTTATTATAGGGCTATAATATTGGGCTATATTTGCCCCATTGTACTTATTTTTGTATGGTTTTTTTTTTTTTTTGTGTTTTGCCGAACATTGTTACTGAAGAAATAGACATCGATTTGAGATGACCGTGCAAAGCATTAAAACTTTTTTTTCAACCAGTGTCACTGCTGAGTGTAACAGTTTACATGAAATTCTCTCTACAGCCACTACATATACACACAGTATAGTGTGTGTGTATGTATGTTAGATCCATAAGTATTTGGACAGTGACACAATATTTGTAATTTTGCCCCTGTACACCACCACAGTGGATTTGAAATGAAGTAACCTATATGTGATTGAAGTGTGGACTCTCAGCTTTAATTTAAGGGGTTGGACAAAAATATTGCATTAACCGTTCAGGAATTACAGCCAGTTTTATACATGGTCACCCCATTTTCAGAGGATCAAAAGTAATTGGACACTTGACTAACAAGTGGTTTTATGGGCAAGTAAGACCTTTTCCATCATTATTCCATGACAAATTAAGCAGATAAAAGGTCCGGAGCTCATTCCAAGTATTTACATTTGCATTTGGTAGCTGTTCATCGGAATTCTCAACATGAAGTCCATAGAGGTGTCAATACAAGTGATGGAGGCCATCATTAGGCTGAAAAAGCAAAGGAAATCTATCAGATGGATAGTAAACACTTCAGGAGTGGCCAAATCAACATTTTGGTACATTCTTTAAAAGAGAGAATGCACTGGCAAGCTCAACAACACCAAAAGGCTTGGAAGACCATGGGACACATCTGCAGTGGATGATGGCAGAATTATTTCTCTAGTGAAGACAAACACATTCACAACATCTAGCGAAGTCAAAAACACTCTTGAGAGGTGGGGGTATCATTGTCCAAGTCTGCAATCAAGAGACGCCTGCATGAAAATAAATACAGAGGGTTTACGACAAGGTGAAAACCAGATTAGACTGTGTTTAAAAACATCTAAAAACCTACCCAGTTCTGGAACAAGGTTCTTTGGAGAGATGAAGCAATGGTTAACTTGTACCAGAAGGATGGGAAGAGGAAAAGTGTGGAGAACAAAAGGAACAGCTCATGATTCTCAGCACACCATGTCATCTGTCAAACATGGTGGAGGTAGTGTTATGGAATGGGCGTGTATGGTTGCCAGTGAAACTTGGTCATTGGTGTTTACTGATGATGTGACTACTGACAGAAGTAGCAGGATGGACTGTGATGTTTATAAGGACATACCATTTGCTCAGATTTAGCCAAATGTCACAACAATGGATAATGACAGAAAACAAGCTGAGAAAGCAACCCAAGAGTCTCTCAAGGCAGAAGAGTGGAATTTTCATCAGTGACCAAGTCACTCACCTCACCTCAACCCAAGTGAGCATGCTTTTCACTTGCTGAAGATCAAACTAATGGCCAAAAGACCCACAAACAACCAGCAGCTGAAGGCAGCTGCCGTTAAGTCTTGGCAGAGCATTTCAAAGGAGGAAACTCAGAATTTGAAGATGTCGATGGGTTCCAGACTTCGGACAGTCATTGACTGCAAAGGATTTTCCTCTAAACATTAAATATAATTGTTATAATCACAGTTATGTTTGTTTGTCCAATTACTTTTGAGCCTCTGAAAATGGGGTGACCCTGTATATCCATGGCTGTAATTCCTGAACAGTTAATGCTATATTTTTAGCCAACCCCTTAAATTAAGGCTGAGAGTCTACTCTTCAATCACATCTCAGATACTTCATGTCAAATCCACTGTGGTGGTGTACAGGGGCAAAATTACAAATACTGTGTAACTGTCCAAATACTTACGGACTGTGTATATATATATATATATATATATATATATATATATATATATATATATATATATCCGTTATCTGAACCGCTTATCCTGCTCTCAGGGTCACGGGGATGCTGGAGCCTATCCCAGGAGTCATTGGGCGGCAGGCGGGGAGACACCCTGGACAGGCCATCATACACACGTGAACGCGCACGCACACACACACACACATTCATACCTAGGGACAATTTAGTATAGCCGATACACTCAACGATAGGAAAAGTGCTCAACAAATAGGAGAGCAAAACAATTAATTGATTCAAGTAAATTCTTTACGAGACAGTACAAGCCTGTTTCATGCCATTGCTTATGGCATGAAACAGGCTTGTACTGTCTCGTAAAGAATTTACTTGAATCTCTGGATTTTTTTATTTTTATATATATATATACACACACACACACGCACAGTGGTTAGCGCAGTCACCTCACAGCAAGAAAGTCCTGGGTTCGAGCCCCGGGGTAGTCCAACCTTCAATCAATCAAGTTGCATTTTATATAGCGCTTTTCTAGCTGCAACAGCCACTCAAACCTTGGGGGTTGTCATCCTCTGTGTGGAGTTTGCATGTTCTCCCCATGTCTGCATGGGTTTCTCCGGGTGCTCCGGTTTCCTCCCACAGTCTAAAGACATGTAGGTTAGTGAATCGGCCATACTAAATTGTCTCTAGGTGTGAATGTGTCGGCCCTGTGATGGACTGCTTGCCTGTCCAGGGTGTCTCCCCCGCCTGCCGCCCAATGACTGCTGGGATAGGCTCCAGCATCCCTGCGACCCTGAGTTGGATAAGTGACTTCGATAATGTATGTCTGAGTTGTTTGAGTTGGGAACTCAAACATACTCAGAGAATACATCCTGAGTAAGATGATAAACTGCAACCGCAGGCTGTAGAGGGGTAGCACCTTTCCTCAGCAAGGGCCCTTTGGCTAAGGACGATGTCCCTACTGATAGATCTGGTCCTCCTGCATGCCTGTATGGTACTTCCCATGGTGCCCAGTCCAGCCAACACATTGGGATAGGAGAAGGGAACTCTGATTTCAAATCCACCTGCTGCCTTGTGGGTTGATGCCTGTTTAGGCAAAGGCTAGAAGGTAACTCTGAATTCAAATCCCCAGGCACAGTCTACCCTGCTGTCAGTACCCGCAAAGGGTAAACCAAGAGTAACCCATTCCCCGGGCGCTGCACGGCGGCTGCCCACTGCTCCTAGCTACACAGCTAGGATGGGTTAAATGCAGAGAGTGAATTTCATTGTATGTATGTACAAATGACAAAGTGTATTCTATTCTAATATATATATTCTCTCAATATGTTTGAGTTCTGTTTCAGTTCATTGAAGTGAAAGTGAAATTTTTGCCTGTAAGGCTCCACGGAAAGACTGACGTGCATGGTGTTATAATAGCCTCATATTTGAACCGTTATATTAATGTGTGTTTGTGTGTGTCAGCCCTGTGATGGACTGGCGGCCTGTCCAGGGTGTCTCCCTGCCTGCCACCCAGTGACTGCTGGAATAGGCTCCAGCATCCCCACGACCCTGAGAACAGGATAAGCGGTTCAGATAATGGATATATATATATATATATATATATATACACTACCGTTCAAAAGTTTGGGATCACCCAAACAATTTTGTGTTTTCCATGAAAAGTCACACTTATTCACCACCATGTGTTGTGAAATGAATAGAAAATAGAGTCAAGACATTGACAAGGTTAGAAATAATGATTTGTATTTGAAATAAGATTTTTTTTACATCAAACTTTGCTTTCGTCAAAGAATCCTCCATTTGCAGCAATTACAGCATTGCAGACCTTTGGCATTCTAGCTGTTAATTTGTTGAGGTAATCTGGAGAAATTGCACCCCACGCTTCCAGAAGCAGCTCCCACAAGTTGGATTGGTTGGATGGGCACTTCTTTGAGCAGATTGAGTTTCTGGAGCATCACATTTGTGGGGTCAATTAAACGCTCAAAATGGCCAGAAAAAGAGAACTTTCATCTGAAACTCGACAGTCTATTCTTGTTCTTAGAAATGAAGGCTATTCCATGCGAGAAATTGCTAAGAAATTGAAGATTTCCTACACCGGTGTGTACTACTCCCTTCAGAGGACAGCACAAACAGGCTCTAACCAGAGTAGAAAAAGAAGTGGGAGGCCGCGTTGCACAACTGAGCAAGAAGATAAGTACATTAGAGTCTCTAGTTTGAGAAACAGACGCCTCACAGGTCCCCAACTGGCATCTTCATTAAATAGTACCTGTTAGAGCCTGTTTGTGCTGTCCTCTGAAGGGAGTAGTACACACCGGTGTAGGAAATCTTCAATTTCTTAGCAATTTCTCGCATGGAATAGCCTTCATTTCTAAGAACAAGAATAGACTGTCGAGTTTCAGATGAAAGTTCTCTTTTTCTGGCCATTTTGAGCGTTTAATTGACCCCACAAATGTGATGCTCCAGAAACTCAATCTGCTCAAAGAAGTGCCCATCCAACCAATCCAACTTGTGGGAGCTGCTTCTGGAAGCGTGGGGTGCAATTTCTCCAGATTACCTCAACAAATTAACAGCTAGAATGCCAAAGGTCTGCAATGCTGTAATTGCTGCAAATGGAGGATTCTTTGACGAAAGCAAAGTTTGATGTAAAAAAAATCTTATTTCAAATACAAATCATTATTTCTAACCTTGTCAATGTCTTGACTCTATTTTCTATTCATTTCACAACATATGGTGGTGAATAAGTGTGACTTTTCATGGAAAACACGAAATTGTTTGGGTGATCCCAAACTTTTGAACGGTAGTGTATATATATATATATCCAAAACGCTTGTGGGGTGCTCCTGGCCAGCAGTGGTGAGTACCTACCGACAGTGGTCTGAGGAGGGACAAACCAACGACAGGGTGTTGGGTGCCCAAGGCTCACCGATGCACGAGGGCAGCGAAGGCTATCCTGTCTGGTCCGAACCAACAGAAGTTCTATTGTGGCACAAGTCACAGAAAATTTAAATAATGGTTATGGGAGGAACGTGTCGCAACAGAGTGCCCATGATGACCCCTGTCTACTGTCGATGTCGGAACTGGACCTTGAAGCAGTGGAAGAATGTCGCCTGGTCTGACAAGTCCCGTTATCTTTTCGATCATGTGGATGGCTGTGTACACGTGCGCCGTTTACCTTATGCATTGTGGGAAGACAAGCCGGCAGCAGGAGTGTGGTGCTCTGGGCAATGTTCTACTGGGAAAGCCTGGGTCCGGCCATTCATGTGGATGTCAATTTGACACGTGACACCTACCTAAACACCATTGCAGACCAGGAACACCCCTTCATGGCGATGGTGCTCCCTGATGGCAGTGGCCTCTTTCAGCAGGATAACGTGCCCTACCATACAGCACACATTGGTTGGGAATGGTTTTAGGAACATAATTAAATGTTCCAGGTGTTGACCTGGCCTCAAAATTCTCCAGATCTCAATCCAGTTGAGTATCTGTGGGATGTGCTGGACTGACAAGTCTGATCTACAGTGGCTCCACCTCGCAACTTACAGGACTTGAAGAATCTGCTGCTAATGTTTTGGTGCCAGATACCACAGGACTCCTGCAGGGGTCTTGTATTGTAGAGTCCATGCCTCGGCGGGTCGGTACCGTTTTGGTGGCACACGGAGGACCAACAGCATATTAGGGAGGTGGGCATAATGTTTTGGCTCATCAGTGCACACCGATCAGCCAAAACATTATGCCCACCTGCCTAATGTTGTGTAGGTCCCCCTTTTGCCACCAAAACAGCTCTAACCTGTAACATCCACACGAGTGCCAGGACTCAAGGTTTCCAAATTGAACATTGCCCAGAACATTACACTGCCTCCATTGGCTTGCCCTCTTCCCATAGTACATCCTGGTGCCATTTCTTCCCCAGGTAAATGACGTGCATGCACCTGGCCGTCTACATGTACAAGAAACGGGTCTGCAGCTACGCAGCCCCAAACAGCAAGCTGCAATGCACTGTGTTCTGACACCCGTCCATCACAGCATTAACTTTTTCAGCAACATGAGCTGCAGTAACTCTTCTGTGGGATCGGACCAGACAGGCTAGCCTTCACTCCCCACACGCCTCAATGAACCTTGGGCGCCCATGACCCTGTCGCCGGTTCACCGGTTGTCCTTCCCTGGACCACTTTTGGTAGGTACTGACCACTGCATACCGGGAACACCCCACAAAACCTGCTGTTTTGGAGGTGCTCTGACCCAGTCGTCTACCCATCACAAATAGGCCCTTGTCAAAGTCGCTCAGGTCTTTACGCTTGCCTGTTTTTCCTGCTTCCAACACATCAACGCCAAGAACTGACAGTTCACTTGCTGCCTAATACATCCCACTCCTTGACATGTGCCATTGTAACGAGATAATCAATGTTATTCACTTACCTGTCAGTGGTTTTAATGTTTTGGCTGATCGGCGTATACACACACTTTATTTGACTTCACAAAAATGCAGTAATTTCTTAGCTGTCAAATGTCTTCGTGTCATCAAAATTGGTGCCCCGTTTTTTTTCCCTGCATCTGTCAACCCACAGCAAATGGAAACCAAATATGGACACCAAATATAATTACGACTTGGTTATTGATGAACAGCACTTGTGAATTTTTCAAACCTACAATTTTTCTTTCCACTGTCACCATTACCATATATTTGCCAATAACAAGGAAATTAACATCCCAAAGATGAACAAGAAGCATTTCAAATTTCCAAAATAACCTTTATTCTAAATTTTCATTTTAAATTTTAAGTTTAGTAAAAAAAAAGTTAAGTGCACCTAAGTTCTTTTGCAAAGACTTCAATCTCAGCAAACTCGAGTGACACTCATCTCCTTTAGTTATCATATGAATGTGCACCAAAGTCCATCAAATCACTTCAGCACATATATCCATATAACAAAATATGTTAAAGAGAATCCCTGAACTATAAATGTCCATAATCCTTCAACAAAGAGAATTTCATTACACACTGGCTGTGGTTGGCATTGCATCTACTGGTCAACTGGGACTAAGCCACCATTATGCTGCATTACAAACACAATCAGGGCTGGGATGGAAAAAATGAACAAGTCGTTTGAATCAAAACTCTAAGTTTTAAAAGCTGTGGCCTTTTAGTAAAGCTGAATGATATACCAGCATGTGTTTGCAGGAGTGAACACACATTCAATAAAAAAAAAAAAGAATGTGAACTGTGTCTGGTATGGTAGCTGGTTGTGTTGCCTCAGAGAAATGCATCTCACATAGTACATATTCCATGCTGCACGTTTAATAGAAAAAAAAGTAGATTTCCTGGCACCGGATCTTTGTGACCTGACCAAAGTAACATTGAAATAACAGACAACAGCATCGGTTTTCTGGTGGCCACAGCTGTTAAAACATGGCACATTATGTCAGATACCCAGACCCGTGACGTTACCAGACACCAGAGTGAAAACAAATATAGGTTTACGCTACTCATACTGACACATTGTGGTTTTAAGATGACCTACTACTTAAATTTTGTACGGTTACCTATCATGTAAAAGTTCTTAAGATAGTTTAATTAGCAGCACAAAAATGTCTTGTAAATGAACAATTGTGTAGACAGTGATGTGCCCCGATGCAGAAGTTCAGCTCAAGTCTCAGGCTACTGGAGAGTATGTCACATCTTGACTTTTTTTTCTTCTTTTTTTTAAAACAAACTGGGATAGAAGAACAAGTCCTATATTGCAATCCCAACATGTTCGTAAATCTCACAGCTTTTTCCCCCCCAGAGAAACGTGAATAAGACTTCAAAAAACAGTAGCCCCTTGCCTGCACCTTTTTTTTTTTCAGAATTGCTTAGCAGTGCATTTCAGATGAAAAGTATCTAATCAAATTTGTACATAGCAAAGGTGCACAGGTATGTAAGAACATAAAGATACTATAAATGTACACGAAGTGACAAACACAGCGTTAAAATACAAATGCAATCACATCAGATTGAAGGTCCAAGTACCAACAACTAGATATCTGCTGATTCAATGACATGTTTGCTTTTAAACTGTGACATTTAAAGTTTCAAGTCACAAAATGTAAGTGCTATAGACCAGATCTTTGGTACAACCAGCTCATTGGTTATACTAAAAATTTATTAGCCTAGCTAATCATGACTGATTTAAAATGTTTTAAAAATAGAAAAATGCTCTAAAGAGGGTCACGTCAACTCTTACAAAAACCCATAATGGCATCAGAAAAGTGGCCTTTTTTCCGCAGCAAATCATTGCTTTAAAACCCATGATCAGATGACGCC
The DNA here is from genome assembly GCF_029633865.1 of Lampris incognitus. Lineage (NCBI taxonomy): Eukaryota > Metazoa > Chordata > Actinopteri > Lampriformes > Lampridae > Lampris > Lampris incognitus. The sequence goes on along the minus strand of NC_079212.1, from coordinate 11,997,759 downwards.
AAATTATGTGACAAGACACAATATAATCAGTAAAGGATAGTAATTGAAATACAAGAAAACACTTAAGAGTATAAATTCCGGGTATCTGACTGTGAAAAAAAAACAAACTTTAATGTTGCACCAACCACTCCTTCCCACTCGATTCACTATTTGGATTTACTTTACATTTATTTCCTTTAAGTTTAATTAAGTTAATTTGCTTTAATTTAGGGCTTTCTCCAGTGCTCTTTGGCACTTGTTGAAGATCATCTGTCAGTTGCCCAATAAGGTACAGTAAACCACTTTAAATGTGTATTTAAAAACTTATTCTAATCGTATTTGCTTAAATCTACTCAGTAACTGATTACGTTGTGTCTAATTTGTCAAAAACTGGACAGGTCCTTTTACAAAACATTTATCACATAATATCCTGGAAGGAATGATATCCCTCCTCAGAGTATTCAAACAGTTCACTTTTTTATATTGTTGAAACGTAATTTCTGACATAATCAATCATGTTACATTTACATGGAATTATTATACATGTTTGAGTATAACTACACTAAAATTAACAGTTGTTTTACAGTTTTTCTTTTTCAAAAAGACAGGTGTGGATTCGCCCTTTTGTATTTCAACTGCCACTACATTACTGCATTCTATTGTAACCATAAAGCAGTTCAGGTATACAATTTGAATTTGACACTTCACTATTTCATTACATTGTTCACACATATATAAGAACATCTCAATGCAAACTGAGAGGCATTCACTTTACTTTGACAAACATATATCAGAACCTGTAAGAGGTAAAAATCTGAAATGATCAGAGTCTAGGCTAAATGAAAGCTTGTGGAAGGAGTTCTGTGACTTGGGACAAATTTGTGTTTGACCTCTCCAGGCAGTGCTATCCACAAATTGTATTTTAATCACGGGGTCAAAAGTGGAGTACTGTACCTCTCATTAGGGCTCTAAGGTATTACATTCCATTAGGTGATATCAGTATTGTGGCATGGCCAAGCAGCCTGAAGAGGGAGGCATATGGGACAGCAGAAGGTTAAGGAAGTAAGGGGAGTTTTTGACAGGGTTTAGGTATAAAGAAGGACTTGAGGAGAATAGTTGCTGTTACCAGATGGTATAACCTCCACTGGAGCCACCCAAGAAGAAGTTATTCTTGCGCTGTGTCATCAGAACATTAGCACCCTGCATGGCAGCCAGCTGAGCTGCATTGGGGGGGTGTCCAGGAGGTGGAGGCTAGAGTGTGATTAGAAAAAAGGGAGAAATGAGTAACTGCATATCAAATATCCCATTTTGATCAGCTGTCCAAATCCGTATGACTGGGAAAGGACTAATTCGATTCTATAAACACATTAATCACAAATTAGTTGCTTCGTGATGTAGGACGAGGGCAACATTGTTCGTCACTGTATGGACCCGACTCCCATCAGTTTCGCTCTTTGAATTTAACGCACTGCTTGGATACTCACTGGGATGGAAACGTTGTTGCCTGCCCCAAAACGTGCTCCAGCATCAAAGCCTCCATCTATCATCACTGTTGATCCATGGGGGTACATGGCTCCCATAGGATAGTAGGCCAGGGGGACATTCTGGCCCACTGGCCCAACAGGCATAGGTGGCTGCATGGGCATGAACACCTGAGCACCAGGGTATGGAGAGGACATCTGAGGCACCTGACCAGGCACCTGAGGTGGAAGCACATATCTGGGCTGGTATATCTGCGGAAACAAAGACAGAAAAAATGAATATTTTGAATTTGGAGACTTAGATTATTACACGTGGTTTTTTTTTAACAGTGTGGGAGAATAAAGCGTACGGCTTTACATAACTGTAGCGGTAATGTTGCCGTTACCTCAGAATATGCAGGTGGTGCATCTGTATATGGAGGTGCCTGAGGAGACACTTGCATAGCAGAGGGGTAGATGGGTGCACTGCTCTGTTGTGGGTACACAGCTTGCTGAGGATATGAACCTGCTTGACAAGAGATTTAAACGTGATAATTATTTGAATTATCGTTTCAAAACAGCCTTAAGGTGACACGGTCCCCCCCGCCCCCCCATCCCTATTTTTCTTTAATCCGTCGTAAACATTGTTAGGCAAACTTAAAATAAATGCAGATTATTTGAAATCTGTCAACAAAGGGTGAGGGCGCTGAATGCTGAAATTCCAACACCCGTCGAACATCTGGCTACTATATATCCGACTGACTAGTCAGGGGAGCTGCCGAGACAATAGCAGATGGAGACCAATAATTAACGCTGATCTCTATATTAGCTTACTCGTTACAGGCGGCACACTTGAAAAGGTAATGGCGAAAAAGTCACGTCACCTCTGCTGTAAGTCCGACTGCAATGCTAGCTGGCTTGAACATACTAACCGCTGACGAGCATATATCGTCACATTTCGTGTAAAGTCCCAATCTAATATCTATAAAGTGAAAGCGGCTTCGCGCATCAAAGGCCAAAATACGACGTGCTGTGATTAGAGAAGCTGAACGATACCGAAACCCCATTGTCGCTGTGCTGCAGCCCGAGTAATGTACGTCAACGCTAGCTCGGCTTTAGCTGACCATGACAACAACCGCTGATATGACCACAGGCGTCGAGCCACAAAGCTAACGTGGGGCTAACAGCTCTAAATACCCGCGACAAGCGGCGTACCTTTGTTGTTCATATTTTCTGAATCGTTCTCCAGGCTGATCAACGGAAGATTTCACGGAGTTTTCTGGTTATCTTCTCTTCTCTTTTTTTCCCTTTCACGGCCTTGTGTCAAGATTCCAGTTCACTTCCTTGTTTTTCCGCTTGTTGTAGTGGAAGCGGTGACGTCACTCGTTCTCAGACGGTCCCTTGTCCGGCGCGTGTGCGTGCGCGCGCGCGTGTGTGCGTGCGTGCGCGCGCCCTCCCCGTTATTCAAAGCTGCCTTTTTTTTTTTCGCTGCTAAAACGGACACTCCGATGTCGGCGAAGCGCAATTCAACGATTCAATTCACAATAGGCTTTTTTTTCTTTTTTTTTTATTTGGTTGAAGAATTCTATAAAACTTTAATTGAAAAAAAATGGAAAAAAAAACCTGACCTGGATGCGCGGGTTGCTTTCTAAAAATCAGTGACCCCCCCGCAATCACATCTGAGTCTGGAGTGAACAGCGTAAAAAGACCCCCCCCCCCACACCTTGTTAATGGCGCTGCAGCGCTTCATCTGGTCTGGATTTGACCAAATATAAGAGGGCATTGCATAACATGTGCGTGCTTAACGCCTTATTGATCTTCGTTTTAGATTTGTTTTTTTGGGATTTTTTTTTTGTTTTTTGTGTGGAGAGAGAGAGAACACCTATTTCCCTTTGCTGTTACTCATAACAAAAGTTGAAACGCCATCTCCGAAACGGCCCTTTGGAGTTTTAACTTTCCCCGCATGCGCGAAAAAGGCCCGTCGAGAGCGCGACACCGTTTCGGGCTGCATCGCGAGCCGACCGGATGAAAGTGAGATGAGCGATATAGGCGAGCGCCTACACATTAAAGGTCGTCCGACTGTCCGCTCGCCCCACGCCTGTTATAAAACCCCGAACAGACGCTTATTCAAGAGCGTTCGCATCTTGCACTTTAACGGTGTCTTCACCCCCCCCCCCAAAAAAACAACGATTCATTGTTACCGTTCCTGCCTCTTATTCGCATAAATCGCATCCGACCATGTTATGAAAATTAGTCTAATTCAGCTTTATTTCTGCACTCCTCGTCTCCCAATCCGCGAGCCCCGTCCGAAGAAGCGCGTCCCCTTTAAGAGAGCCGCGGCTCCTCTTACGTCGAGGCAGACATTTTTCAATGCGAGATTTTTCCTTGCATAAATTATGTTCATGACGTAGTGCTAAAGGCCAATTTTCTACACATTTCGCAGACTTTTGCGGCCCGTGTGGGATTCCGTTTGACACTTGCGGGGGAATTTTTGGGGACGATCTCGGCCGCCACGGGAGAAAGGACACCGTCATGAATTATTAAGAAAGAGGGGATCCCTCCATAGCAAAACCTCCTTATCCATGCAAATGCCTCTTTTGTGTGCAGTCACAGCGCCCGTCTGGGAGCTGAGATGAATTTTTAATTATGTGTGACTGAAACAAAACTGTGTTGCGGGCACCTTTTAAAAAGGGGGGAGGACGGCGGAGGACAAGATAACTGCTCGCGCGGTGAGTTGAACGTAATTGCCTCGCCGTGTTCGAGCCCGCCGTTCGGCAGATAGCGGCGAAATGGCGAGAGGAAATGAGTTTTGGTTAATATGCAATGTTCGTAATTAGCATAATTTATATATTTATGATAAAGAGAGGGAAATGCACAATAGTCGGTCTCCGGGCATGGGTCGAGATGATTTGTGTCGCGCACACATGGTTGTCACAGGCTGTCCTTAAAAAGTGGCCGACGCGGCGAGACTTTTATCCGAGGTGGGGTGGTGGGGGGTGGTGGGAGGTGGTGGGGGTGGGGTGCCCATCAACACCCGCTGAAGTTTGGACGGATCTTCGTTTCAAAGCGAGCTCCGTCGGCCGGACGGGGTCCCGTTTTGCCGTCCTGACGTCTGGTTTTCAAATTCGCGGCCACCTTTATGGCAGTGGTAGCTCTTTTAGCAGGTTCTCTGCACGGTTTTTGAAGTGCAACAAGAGGAGGCCTGCCCAGGCCCCTCGAAATACTCTGGTCCAGGCATATCAGAAAGAAAAAAGAAGCTGTGAATTAAGAAGAAGAACCCCCCCCCCAAAAAAAACTCATCATCGTCTTTGGTGGTTTTCTTCTCTTAAAGCCGATCTGATGCGATTTTATATAGGTTGCCATCCTCTGCAGAAACCACACATTGCTCTGCGAACCTTAATCTGAGATAGCTGCAAAACAACAGACAGCAGTAGGCTTAGATTTAATTTAATTTTAGATATTGCTATAGGAAATGAAGTTGCAAAGTTTTTCAAAGTTTTTTTTTGTCTTATTAGTCTTTTCCCACATAGAATGCCAGGAGTGTGACTGAGGCGGTGGACTGAGCCATGGATTCCCAGGATCTGCCGGTTAAAGATGCCCCACTTACGGTCAATGAACAGGTAAAGCATCTCTCCTCTGGCTGTGCCCATACTAAACTGACCCAGACCTTGATGTTGCCTATGTCGTCTGCAAGTCCTCTGCTGTCATTAGCTGTGTGACCTCCATGTGCCAACATTCCACTTAATTGAACAATTAACTCCAGCAATTCATTGAGAATGGTGACGTTTCTCTTATGTATCATCTATATTAACCTCCCCTTTATGCTTGTAAGATTTTAAAACTGTCATATTTGTGTATTAGTTGTGGTTTTCTCCTCTGTGGCAACGTTCAGTAAAGGCATAGTCAGCAAACAAAGGCAATGCTCTTCATGGGTAACGGGGAGCTTTCAGAAAGCATTGCCCAAGCTGCTTGTTGGCTGATGCTCATATCATTGTTTTGGTGTGCTCATGCTCTTTCATTTGTGTGTCTTTTTTGTTGTTGTTTTGTTTTGGTTCATTGTGTCCTAACATGTGCTTGGCTTCTCTGTTCTCCTTAGCCATTCACTGTCTGACTGCAGAAGTCTTTTTTCAGCCATTTAGCTCCTGCACTTTGAAATTCCCTGCCAAAGACAACCAGGTATGCATCCTATCTCTTCCTGCATTGACTCTCTGCACCTTGCCCTCCAGCCCAGGTTGTCTCACTGCTTTTCCCATAGGTCTTTCATCACTGCATACCATGAATCATGTTTTACTGCCAGTTTAAATAAGTTTTGGCGATCCTGCGACAAACCATAAGATGACAATACAAGTGTGACTTTGATCACGATACCAGAGGAATATTACCCAAGTTGTTCAACAGTGTTATAACATATCTATTGCTCAGGGGAAAAAAAAACAAATGGCGATATTGTTCTGTTTTAAGATCACAGTTTATTGAACAAAAAACTCCCAGAATAACGGAGTCAATAGCTCATTGTGCCTTTTTTCTTAGTCTTGCTTTCTGCTCCTCACTATGATGCAGGTGATTGTGATGTCTGGCCATGAGACTATCCGTGTGCTAGAGGTAGAGGTCGATGCATCTCTTCCATCCTCAGTACCTGATGGAAAGCCTGACAAAGCCAGGAATAAGGCCTCTGAACAGCCTGAGGCTGGCAGCACACAGGAAAGCCAAACATCATCCCACAGCAGTGTGGGAGTTGGTAAATTGCCCAGTGACTGTTTTGTGATAATGTAATAGTGTTATTGGTCAATATGGAGAGTAGGATTTCTTTCCTTACTCTGACACTAAAGGAACTTTTCCGTTCACTGCCAATGAAAACAGCTCAGGCACATAAAATGTCTGGTGTGAATAATTATTTTTCTGCTTATTCAGTAAAGCAAGAGCAGCAAGTGGTACCGGTGGAGGCTGCGGCCCCTTCTGTCCACACTTTGGCCTCAGCTGTCCCCATCAGCGTGTCCCTGCCCCAGCCACAGGCTGCCATGCCCATCTCTTTACAGGGCTGTCCACAGGTATGATTAAAAATTAAAAGACTCCATATATAAGGATGTGTTGAAAACACTAGATCTGGGATCTCGTTCTTTTCTTTTGGGGAACAGTGCCACACATTTCCAAACTGCGAATGAAGCTGACTATTGTATTTTGTGCCAATCACCCCTCTCCCGTTTCAGGTGCTGACCCAGGAAAGCTTGGCAACTCTGATGACTGGGATGTTAGCTCAGTCGGGATCGCTTGGTCAGCCCCTGCTCATCCCCCTTGGTATGGCAGGATCCATTGGAGCCCAAGGCGGCTTGGCTGTGCTTACCCTTCCCACCACTAATGTAGCTACTCTCCCTGGACTCGCAGCTGCTAATCCGTCAGGAAGTCTCCTCAAACTGCCCTTAGCTGGCCTTCAAGGTAAAAAACATCCTGTGTGTGTGTGTATGTGTGTGTATATGTGTGTGTGAGTGTGAGAGAGTTTTTCACAAGCACCCTTTTAACAATATCAGAGCAAAGAACGTGGCCATGAGTCTTTGCTTTGGAATTTTCTTCCAGCCGCAACAGTGGTGAACTCAGTCCAGCCCCAACTGCAGACAGCTGCACAGACAGTATTCCAGTCGCAGGCGGCCTCCATACCACCGTTGCAGGGAGCCATGCAGCAGGTACCCTCCCAGCTGACACAGGTGACCAGTGCACAGGCGACCGCTGGCCAAGTGGCGGCAGCCCAGGTTACCTCGACCACCACAACTGTCTCTCATCCCAGCATTTCTGTAGCTGCTCTCCAGACCGCAGGACTCTCTATCAATCCAGCCATTGTAAGAATCCCCTGCCGAAGATTATTTCCGTTTATGCATCTTGGTTTTTGTCCATGTGCTGATTCGTTGTGTCCTAATTTTTTTCCTCCCGTTAGATAAGTGCTGCTTCACTGGGAGCACAGCCGCAGTTCCTGAGTTCCCTCACGTCCACCCCCATCATCACCAGTGCCATGTCCGGTATGGCTGGCATCACCAGCCAAATTATTACAAATGCCCAGGGACAAGTGAGTGATGCACGGCACCACCTAACTTTATATCTACATCAACAACATATTATTTGAGTTACATATCATTTGGGGTGTTCTTGTGGCTTTGGGGGGGTTGAAGCATGTGCCATTTACTCGTAACGTCATGTTCTGGTTTGGTTCATGACCTGATTTGAGTTTTGTGGAACAACATTAACCCACTCCACACTTGCCGCGTTCTACTTTGTGCTTTTCCTAAATCACAAATGCCTTTGAAATGATCTGTTAGAAAACAGGTTGAAAATATTGGAGCAGTAGCCTGCATCAGGTGCAGTAGTGCATCACCATGATTAAGAACATTATGGCTTTGGCAACATGAACAATACATGATATGATATATGATGCAATATTCAGAATGACAAAAAATAGTATTGACATGTGGGATACCATTAACATTTTAGACACCCTCTTATTAATCAAAAGCCCCCTCTTATTATTTTCAAATAAATGTTAATGCTAGTGTGTGTTATTGAGCAATTGGCACCAGCCTCCTGTTCACATTCATTGTAAGCAAATGAGAAAAAAAAATCTCTTGAAAATGCAATGACCGTTACCAGAGTTTATGGCGGGCGGTAAGTAGAATAGCTTTTGTGCAAGCAGGAGAGACATTATTTCCTTCCCCTTCACTTGCTCTAATATTGCAACACACTACACAACTTAAAAAGATGATGTTTTTACTGACTCAAAAAATAGGGGTGGGTACCGAAACCCGGTATTAAACGGGCACCGGTGCTAAATTATTAAAGACTGTAGAACTGATAAGCTCTGATGTTAACGGTTCTGCTATCAGTATGGGGGAAATTAAGAAAACAAATTTCCTGTTTATTTAGGCCACATAAATGTTATCTCGCTCCTTTTATCTCACCAACTCCATTTCTGATTTGCAATGAGATAAAGAAATTTGGCTATAATGCATTTTCGCTATTCCTAATCCAGAAGAGAGATCTCTCTCCCTCTTCTGTATTGGCAATAGCGGGGCCAGCTCTTTGCCTCTCTCTCTTTTGCGTGTAAACACAAGCAATTTGTTGCAACGTCTTGCGAAAGTGCATCAAATACAGGCGGAGAGATGCAGTTTTCGGCTGCCTAGCTCATAGTTCGTCTGTCGTTGCCCCACCCGCCTCAGGTATATAATGTATACTAGCATCCTGGAGCCCACACAGAGCTAACTAAATTATACAAACATGGGTTGATGATTAAAAGTAACGCTCTGTCCAGACATGAGAAAATAAAGTGATGTTAATTCTGTTATTTTTTTTTCTCTTAAAAAAAATAAAAATAACTGATGAGTACCAGATCGATAAGCAGGTGAGAGTAGCAGTACCGTTAAAATCATAACGATGCCCATCCTACTCAAAAGCATGAACATTTTTGAGTGGCTTAGGACGGGTTTCACAAGCGATCAGTTGGATTTAGTATTATATTAATTTGCCTACATTTATTTTGAAGTTTGAGTAATGTTTTTTCCATATATTAAGGTCATAGGAACCCTCCCACTGCTGGTGAACCCTGCCTCTCTGGCTGGAGGGGGGGCCACTCCCACCCTGCCCCTCCAGGGACTTCAGGTCCAAACCGTCACCCCGCAGCTGGTTCTCAACACCCAGGGACAGATCATCGCCACTCTAGGAAATGGACCCACCGCAGTCCCAACTTCTGCTGCTGTTCTGCCCAAGGCCACTGCTCAACCCGCACTTTCCAAGCCCAGCACACAGGTAAATAACAGAGCAATGTTTTGCAAACAATGTGTTTAATTATTCGCTGCAACGGACTAGCTTAAAAACCATCGGGATATCATGATATGAGTTATTCATTGTATTATTTTTGTGTCTGGAAATGAGTTTGGTTCTGTGTCACAGGCGTCTGTTACAGCTGTCACTCAGTCACCAGTTGTCATCGCCCCACAGCCTTCTGCATTGAAGACGGCCACCACAGTCTCCTCCTCCGTTCCCATTACCTGCGGAGACATAGCGACAGTGGGCCAGCTTGTCAGCAGTATGTACACCCGCTTCTCCTCTCCCGACATATAGTAGCTGTGCTCAAGTTATGTAGACATTTTTAACTGGACTCTTCTCCTTTTTAGAGCCTCAGCAAGCAGTCAGCAGTGAGGAGGGCATTAATCTGGAAGAAATCCGAGAGTTTGCCAAGAACTTCAAGATCCGCCGGCTCTCTCTGGGGCTTACCCAGACACAAGTGGGGCAGGCTCTGACTGCGACGGAGGGTCCAGCCTATAGCCAATCTGCCATTTGCAGGTGAACTGCCTCCTCAGCTCTCACTGCCTTAGATAAATAAGCTTTCTGAGGTGATGGAAGGGGGGGGATTCCAAAACGAATTGATTTAAAAATGGCTAGTTGTTAATATTTTATAAACCTATAATCTGTGTAATTTCCCTCCTGGGTTTTTCAAGGTTAGGTCAAACTGGAATAATAAGCATAGCTCCATTGGTAATTAAGGGAACAGAGATGCACTGAGTTGCAGGGTGTTGGCAAGGATTTTTAGACTGTTCCCATCCAGCTCCAGGGAAACGGTTCGGTAGTTAATCTTGTGCTCTGGTGTCCCTTCGGTGGAGACCAAGTGGAAGTTTCCCTTCATGGATCAATTGACTGCTAAATAGGTTTCATCCAATACATAAACATCACTGAGCAGATCAACTGGGCTTTACTCAGTTGTGTCAAATCCTCAGAACAATGCTTTTGAGACATTCAATTTAATAGATGAACAAGGTAATACAATAACAGCTGCATACATATTTTCACCCCTGGTTTGTTCCTGTGTTTTGCATTCAAATCCGGTCGATCAGTTTAGCGCGCCCAGTAATATCTTGCACTGCGCCTTGATTGAAAATAAGCAAGAAATGTTTACAACTGGTGAAAAGCTTATGTAGTTTATTCTGTCGAAACAAACCGATCTCCTTGTGCCCTTTTATACCTTTGACCTCCCGGGGTAGCCATTATGTAGGAGAGGTAACTAAATAACAACATAGTTGACCAAGGACAGTTGCATTTCCAGTAAAACAGCGGAAGACCTGACTAAAAAAAATGAATTTTGCACGGCAGGTTTGAAAAATTGGATATCACCCCCAAGAGTGCCCAGAAGCTGAAGCCGGTTTTAGAGAGGTGGCTGGCCGAAGCCGAGCTGTGGAACCAGAAAGGCCAGCAGAATCTGATGGAGTTCGTGGGTGGCGAGCCGTCCAAGAAACGCAAGCGCCGGACCAGTTTCACGCCGCAGGCCATAGAAGTCCTTAACACCTACTTCGAGAAGAACGCCCTCCCCACCGGCCAGGAGATTACGGAAATCGCACGGGAGCTCAATTACGACCGCGAGGTTGTGCGAGTGTGGTTTTGCAACCGCCGACAGACACTGAAGAACACGAGCAAAATCAATGTCTTCCAGGTTCAGTAGCAAGATGACTGGTAAGCCCTGGGGGGGGGGGCTCGTATGTGAGCTGCTGCCCATTTACAAAGATGGAAGGATAGTTAAGTAGAGCAGATATTGACATGCAGTAAGCTCCGTTAAGTTTCAGAGTATATGAACTATATCATAAAATGAAGGAAATGATTAGGTTTATCGAGAGAGTATTCGGTGTGAGTTATTAATCCGTTTTCTAACGTGTATATGTGTACAGTATATCTGTGAGGTTGGTACTAAGTCAAATTGCATGGTTCTTTATTATATTACACAATGTCCCGCTGAAGAATAACAGATGGAATTTGATACATGTGGTTTTATACCGTTATAAATCGTTTTTAAACGGCACAAATATTTTGACAAACCATGGCGATGTTACTGTGGCACAATGACCGACATCACTAATATCTGGGTAATCGCTGGTGCCACCAAAGTAGCTCTGAAATTTATAGCTGGTAATCCAGCTCTCATGGTTTTATACTTCATGTGTAGTGTGCATATGATGCTCAATTTTAATATTTAGTTCCGGGGGGAGGGGGGGTGGGGTGGGGATTTTCCTTATTGGTTCACCATTGTGACTGTTTTCTTACATGGCCCTTCATCACTTCTGCTGTGATTTGTTTTGTCGAGCGACGCCAAGCGTATTTGTGAAATATGACCTTGGTTTGAGGAAATGATGACGTCAACTTAAAGACATTGCCAATCGGTCACAACAGACTTTTTGGATATTACTACTGTAAACTACTAATACGACACGTTAGTCCCTAGCTAAGGGGTCTGAGCCTTTAGCCGAGCGGTTAGCGATATCGCCTTGTGGTGCAGTACACCCCGTATCGAATCCCGCACCGGGCAAGAAGATAACCGGTGGCAGCGGTGGGATCCGGAAGTGTGCAGATCCTCAGAAGTCTCTTCGGAGCGCGGGAAAAACAAAGCGCGAGGGCGCGCTTCCGGGGAGGGTGACGACTGTAAACTACTAATAAGACACGTTAGCCTCTAGCTAACGGGTCTGACCCTTTGACCCTTTAGCCGAGCGGTTAGCGAAGTCGCCTTGTGGTGCAGTACACCTCGTATCGAATCCCGCACCGGGCAAGAAAATAACCGGTCACATTACAGTAGGTTTAATCATATTCAGAATAACTGATCAATCGAGAGGATAGTGGATTTTGTTAAGTGTTGTGGTTCGTCTTTTGAAGCCGGATGAGTGAAAGACGGGTTTACGAACACTCGGTGGGGTTGTTTTGTACCGGGGCAGAAGCGAGGCAGTTCATCTCTCTGCCGATACGTCAGAGAGTTCTTTGCACTTTAGCAACTGTGGGGGGGAAGCAAGCTGCTCGCGTGACGTTCGTGTGCGTCAGCAGGGAGCAGTCGGGCTCGCAGGAGAGTCGAGTCGTCGTCGTCGTCGTCCGGTCTTTCGCTTTTCAGATTTTTCTCCGAACTGAAAATCTGGCAAAGTGCTCCCGAAATTACAATCAAGACGAGAAGACTCGTCGTTTGCTGAGGTTGAGATACTTTCAACGCAGGTGCATTTTGAAAAAGTGATCATTATGCATTATTCATGAATGTCACTTGCCCAATGGTGCAGTTCATCAGTTTTACCTTTGCCTTTTTAGAGCAGATGCAACAGAGATGTAACCGTTCAAAAGGTGGAAATATTAGAGGCGTTGCTTTAAATTACCAGCGGTTACACATGAATGGCCAATGTTTTGGGTTACATAGTATTTATCATTATTCTGACCTACATTACTAAACCCAGTGGAGCGATGAAAAATACATTTTTAAACGCGTAGGCTTTGGCCATGGGATAGCTGAACTCCCGAGTAACAACACATAAAGACTGTTTAACTCAACAGCACATCGGTGCCGCTCCTTGCGAGATATGGGAAAAGCAAAACTTTGGTTACCGTTGTCATTTTTGTCTCAGATGCAATAAAATACAAATTTAATAAGCGTCCTCTGCTGTTGTGTATTGTTTTGCAGATTTGAACCAGTGCAGAAAGAAGTACATTGCTATGAAACACAGAGTAAATACAATAACTTACATGGGTAGAAATACTAAAGAGTACGTCACTATTTAGGGTTATGCCTCAGGTCCAACACAATGTTTTTTTGGGACCCCCCTCCCCCTTTTTTTCTCCCCAGTTGTATCCAGCCAATTACCCCACTCTTCCGAGCCGTCCCGGGCGCTGCTCCACCCCCTCTGCCCATCCGGGAAGGGCTGCAGACTACCACATGCCTCCTCCGATACATGTGGAGTCGCCAGCCGCTTCTTTTCACCTGACAGTGAGGAGTTTCACCAGGGGGACGTAGCACGTGGGAGGATCACGCTATCCCCCCCCCCCATAAACAGGCGCCCCGACCAACCAGAGGAGGCGTTAGTGCAACGACCAGGACACATACCCCCATCCGGCTTCCCACCCACAGACACAGCTAATTGTGTCTGTAGAGACGCCCGACCAAGCCGGAGGTAACACGGGGATTCAATCCAGCAGTCCTCATGTTGGTAGGCAACGGAATAGACCACCACGCTACCTGGATGCCCCCAGGTCCAGTACAATTTAAGAAGATATTGCGAAACATCCCACAGGTATGAATGTGATTGCTCTTAAAAGCCAGTTAAATGTATAATTATCAAAAAAGCAGAATGTGATAAAAGCAGAACTGATAAAGTGTCAGGCCCAACAAATCCCATCAGTCGACCTCTTGAACTTTGACCACTGCAGACATTCAGAACAATGTAGTTCCCACTACAGCAATGGATCGGAAGTTTTGAGTCAAGGTCTGAAGTAAATCAAACCAATTTTGACAAAACGTAAGGCTTAAAACCTTTTTCATGACCTTGACCGTGACCCTGACCCAGTAGCTTCCAAAATTGTATGAAGTCACCTGGGGACCATTACCCACTTTTCCGGAAAATTCAGCGTAATTTGCTGCAACTGTTTTAACTGCAAAGTAGCTGACATACACAAAAAAAGCAGGGCTAAACTCAATGGAGGGCAGAGCTGATGGGATGTTTCCGTAGGGGCGGAAATGGCCCCAGAGTCGTAGGCGGAGAGAGCGAAATGAGAATGAGGACACGAGAGGGTTTGAAAATCAGAAAAAGAGGGGGAATACATGGACTTGCTCAAGTGATTCTAGTCAGTCACTGGGAGCAGAGGAGAGGTATCTCGTTAGGATGGTAGCCGCGACAAGAGGAAACGGGATTGTCAAGGGCCCACATGAGATCGGAAAGATTGTAGGGAGAAAACTTGGGGGTGTGCGATCGATCAGGATAACTAGAAGTGGGATGGTTATCACTGGTTGTACATCGAAGCGTCAGAGAGACAGAGCCCGTAAGACTGATGTATTTAAAGATAATTGCTGTGTGACTTGCTTCCCACTCGGATTAAAGGCAAAGATGAAGGGGGTGATAAGTGGCGTGCCCCTGTCCGTACAGGCTGAGTCGTCTCGGGATGTTGCAGGTGTGTGTGAGGCAAGAAGAACGAGGAGATTCTGTGGAGGGGAGACGGAGGACAGTAAGTCTGTGTGCTCGAGTTTTTGAAGAGAAACTGCCGGAAAGAGTGTACCGTGCGTATGTGTGCTACAGGGTGACGCCAAACGAGAGAGCTCCTCTCACATGTTTCTGTTGTCAAGAATATGGACACGTCGCTGCAGTTTGAAGGGGAGTCAGAAGATGTGGATTCAAAAAAGGACTGGTTGTTAAAATCCCTAGTGTTTGCACTGCAACAGATTCAGTGGAGATCAAGCTGGAGATGTCTGCCAAGGTGACATTGCCACCACCAGGACACATCGTCAGTTGTGTACCTCAGCATCACAGGGTGTTTCGGCCTTTTATCACAAGACACCCTCCGCTGAGGCAGGCCCACCACAGGTTGATCGGTCCTGGGTGTGCGACCTGTGGTTAGCTGTTCACCCTGGCAGCCCAGACGGCGTCTCCCCTTTTGAGCCAGATCCAGTGGCTAGTCCTCTCAGCAGTGTCGGCTAGCTCTTTGATCACTCTCCTGTGGGCCTGCCCCCTGACTCCTAGTTGTAGGAGGAGATGTAGGAGGGACAACTGCAGAGTGGAGGAGTGTAAAGCGGAGAACGAGCAAGCAAAGTGCCTGCACTGCAAGGCAAATCATGATATGGTGGGGGGGGGGGGTCAGCACAGTGTCCAAAAAGAAGTAAGGAAGAGAAAGTGAATAAGATGAGAGCAGAAAATGGACTGTCGTATGCTGAAGCTGCTGAGAGAATGGCGAGAAACAACGAGAACGATGTGAGACAAGGAGCTAAGGAGGACAAGTCAGTTAGGAGGCATGCTGGGTTTTGCCTGTGTAATAGCCAGATGAGGTTTTTGGCCTTTTGGGCAATAGTAATTAACTGTACTGCTGAAAGGAAATCTGAGAGAACTGACATAATTGTTGCTGCCGCAAGGACATTCCTGAGTGTTGTGGGAGTTTCTGGAGAAGGTGTGCAGCAGCTGCCAACAGAGGCTTTTAGTCCCTCTCAGAAATAACTAGTTTAATTGAGAGGATGAAGTTTTTTTTAAGCAAATAAACATTCCCTGTGATGGTCTGGCGGCCTGTCCAAGGTGTCTCCCCGCTTGCCGCCCAGTGACTGCTGGGATAGGCTCCTGCGTCCCGTGACCCCACCTTGGATAAGCGGCTTGGATCATGGATGGATGGATGGATGGATGGATGGATAAACATTCTGGTCCACTCTCTTTTCCAGCTGGTGGCGGTAATGCACCAAATCGTTTGCCGACACCAATAAAGCTAAAAAAAAAAAGATACACACAAACAAGCATCAGTTATTCTTTTTTTAAAACATATTTATTTTTTTAAATGACAACAAGCATACAAGACATTACAATAAGAAAACAATAAATGTACATAAATGTAACATTGAACACAGGGGTACGATCCATTATTCAAATGTTAAATTCAATTTCTCAAAATTAATGGTCTTGATGTAGTTTTGCATGTCTATCAGGAATACGCTTAGTTTGGGGTTTTTTTCCCCACTCCATTTCATCCTATGCACAAAGAATCTGCCAAGAATAATTAATAAATTTACAACAAAAGTCATGTTGGGGTCTTTATAAATGGGGTTAGAGAGAAGCAGGATATCTTGCAATTCAAAGGTAAGATTGAAAGATGTTTTCCTAAGAATTAAATTTGATAGATCCGTCCAAAATTTGCTAACATGTGGGCAGTTCCAGAGATTCAAAATCATTTTTACAGAATACACATTTATCATCAGTGTCTATTTTAAATCTACTTGCAAATAACAGCCCCCCCCCCTCATTTTTCTCTGTACTTGGCCAATTACCCCACTCTTACGAGCAGTCCCGGTCGCTGCTCCACCCCCTCTACCAATCCGGGGAGGCTGCAGACTACCACGTGCCTCCTCCGATACACGTGGAGTCGCCAGCCTCTTCTTTTCACCTGACAGTGAGGAGTTTCACCAGGGGGATGTAGTGCGTGGGAGGATCACGCTATTCCCTCCAATGTCAATTAGCAATGTCCTTACTTCTTTTAATGGCAAACTGTCTCATATTATATTTCATTAGCTCCCAACATTTCCCATAAGATGTTTCTAGTTGTGCTTGACTCCAGTGACTGATAACGATGTCCTTGAATTCCTTTTTAAATGTGTCATTTAATAAATTGCAGTTGAATTTCCAATACCCTTTATATTTATAAGACCCAGGACAGCCCAAGTTAACAGATTGATGAATGGCTCTATGATCACTAAGAACTGATGGTTCAACAGACTTTGTCCACTTGTCTATCAAGAATGTCTGAAGTCAACCATAAATCAATCCTTGATTGCTTGGATCTATCCTTATTACACCAGGTGTATTCCTTTTTGTTTGGGTACCTAGATTTCCATATATCTATAACACCAAGACCAGAACATGGCCCTGAACTCTGGGTTTGTGATGTTAGGTTTAGTAGGGGGCGGGGTGGGGGGGCTATCTAACATTACATCAGACACTGAGTTGAAATCCCCCTCCCAGGGTAATTTTGATATCTTGAAAAACATCCTTAATGCCATGTACCTCTTCCTCCAATTCCTGTAATAAAGAAGTTATTGTTGAGAGTTGAACTCATATATATTTCCCAACAAATATCTCTCACTGTTGATGGTGACTGTAAAAAGAATCCATCCTCCTCCAGAGTGGCGGGTCTTGCTGTTAATAAGGGTCCCTTTGAAAGAACCTCTCAATATTGCAGCCCCTGCAGAATGGCTGCTACCATAAGACAGCCAGATATTATCGCCCCACTGATTCTTACGTAAACTCAAACCGGATGAACATGCGTGTGTTTCATGTAAAAAATAAAAGCCTGCATTGAACCGTTTTGCAGTACAGAAAAATAGGGGTGGGGGAAATCCTTATCTTATACAATTCTGTATGGATTCACAAATTCCCAAAATCGTTTTTTAAAATCTTTTTTTACCCCCCCCCCCCCCCAGTCTGAAGTAGGCTCCTCGCTGCTGGCGACGTTGACTTGCCACGCACCTGTTCCGGTTTCCGGAAAACGCGACAGTGGCTAGCCAGTCGCTGCTAACGTTAGCTCTTGGTGGCCTTTCTAAAGCTGGAGCAGCAACAAATTCAGCCAGGCCCGTCATCATTGCAGGCAAGCGTTTGGGCGCATTTCGGAAGACTCATTCAATACTGTAACGTGCATGGATAAGTAGTGTAACGTGCATGGATAAGTAGTGTAACGTCCATGGATAAGTAGTGTAACGTGCACGGATAAGTAGTGTAACGTGCATGGATAAGTAGTGTAACGTGCATGGATAAGTAGTGTAACGTGCATGGATAAGCAGTGTAACGTGCATGGATAAGAAGACACGCTGGCCGCTGGCTGGCGGGTCTGACCCTGTAGTCGAGCGGTTAGCGATGTCTCCTGCGGTGCGAGTGACACGGGTTCGCTTCCCGGCCGCGGCAGTTCCTGTGGTTGCGTTGTCCCCCCAATTCGCTACAATACGTAAGATTTGCAAAACTAAAGTTAAGTATTTCGGGAACACTACAAACGTTAGGTCTCACGCCATCACCCAGAGCTGAAAGAAGCGGAACAACAACCTCCTGCAGCATTAACAAACAACCAACACTGCACCACTTCACCAAACTCCCGACCGATTCTGAACGGCAAAATAATAATAATCTCAGATCAATCACCTGTTTCATTTCAAAATACCTGCGCCCCTACAGCGCAGTCGACAACGAAGGCTTTAGATTTATGATCCAGACAATTGAGCTAAAGCACGACAGACCATCGCGTCGGTTTTTGTTTTTTTTTTGTCCACTGACAAAGGTTTGGGTTGACGCTCGTGTGTTCACATTATCTGCTTTCGTGTCATAATTCGCCACACCGCCTTTCTTAGCGCGCAGCGGACTGGAGTAGACCCTGAAATTAGCACCCCTATGTACCAAATCTACAATCGATTTTGAATCGGGAATCCTTCTGAATCGACAATCGATTTTGAACCGAACCGTCACCCCCAAGAATCGAAATCGAATTGAATCGTGAGATTCCGAAAGATTTCCACCCCTACGGAAAAAACAGCTTTGGGTTTCAGTGCCTCATGAATACCCGACATTAGTCGAACATAGAGATGTAAACTACTAATAAGACCCGTTAGACCCTTTAGTCGAGCGGTTAGTGATGTCGCCTTGTGGTGCAATACACCCCGTATCGAATCCCGCACCGGGCAAGAAAATAACCGGTTACACAGATAAAGACAAAATTGAAGAACTGGTCGATTGTTCTGTCTGTTGTTCTGCTCCTTGGATCCCGAGCGATGTCGACGTGGTTTGATACTGTAACGTGCATGGCTAAGTAGACGACTTTAGTCGACTGGTTAACGTTGTCGCTTGCGGAGCGGAAAACACGGGTTCGCGTCCCGGCTGTGGCGGTTCCCGGGCTGCCCCCCTAATTCGCTACAGTATTTTAGCGCTGAACTCGGGAATGACAGCGCCGCAGATTTCTATGACCCGCTGCTTGATATTGTAACGTGCATGGATAAGAAGACACGCTGACCGCTGGCTCGCGGGACTGACCCTTTAGTCGAGCGGTTAGCGATGTCTCCTGCGGTGCGGGTGATACGGGTTCGCGTCCCGGCCGCCGCAGTTCCTGTGGTTGCGTTGTCCCCCGAATTCGCTACAATGGTGTCAGAAGTGGGCTGGAGCGACCGTAAGGCCATCGGAAGCGTATGCGCCCTGAGGCGTGAAGGAGCTGATATGCTTAAACGCGGGGACGCGCTTCCCGAAAGAGGGGGGTAGTGTAACGTGCATGGATAAGGAGACACACTGGCGGCTGGCTCGCGAGTCTGACCCTTTAGTCGAGCGGTTAGCGATGTCCCCTGCGGTGCGGGCGATACGGGTTCGCTTCCCGGCCGCGGCAGTTCCTGTGGTTGCGTTGTCCCCCGAATTCGCTACAATATTGTCATCTGCCTGTTGGGGAATTCCCTCGATGAATAGGTCCCATCTACGACGGCATGTCTCAGCCTCTTCCAGCTCCTTTACTTTCTTGCTGTTCTCCGTGCAAGTCATTGTCACTGCTTTTATGTCACGTTTAAGGTCGTTAACCTCTTTGAATGCAAATTCTAGTGATCTTTTCAGAAAGTCGATGCTAACAGTAGCCTATTATTTTTCACAATTTCTTCTAGATTGCCTGACCTCTCAGTAGTCGTTGCAGTTAAGATACTCAACTATGTTGCTCTGTAGCTTGAGCAGCGTAGGTTCAGTTTTGGTTCTCTTCATTTCTGGACTCTTTAATGGTGTTTCAGCAGCAGGCAGAGTTATCAGCAGACTAAACTTAGTTCTGAGGTAATTACTTCGAGCAAACAAATTATGCTACTTAACAATGGTATGTGTATTATGCTAGAACAATTACCATGACCGAAGCTATACACAAAACAAACTTTTGGGTATCGAAACCCCTAAATGTCGCTCAGGTGCAATAAGACACAGCCGCTCTGGTCGCCATCTTGGGCGCCCTCAGAGAGGTATAAAATTACAACGAGGAGGAATTTCCGAGTTTGGTTTAATCCAAATTAGGGCTCTACAACGCGTCGGTAAGTGGCGGTAGAGCGCCTGAACGCTGGAGGTGGATGCCTAAAAACGATACGCGAAGAAGAAAACGAACCGGAAATTACGGAAGCTTCTTTTCCTGACGAAACTAGGTAAACAAACAAAAGAATGTCGTTCTTTTTCACTTTTTTCAGTTCGATTTCGTCGTGACTTGGGTTGACTAATGGATATTCATACAAGAACCTCTCTTTTTCGTTAATACCCGTTCCCCTTGGCATTGGAAACGTTTACATTTTCCTCCTAAGTGTAGCTAGCTAGCTACCTAGTTTGGCTAGCAGGGTACGATAAGTGGTTCCCTCGACATGTTTATTTTAGTACTGGAGCGTAACAGCGAGAGGTGATGGCATGAATGTGCTGCAGTATTAGCAACTAGCTGCGCCTCTCTGACTTAAAGGTAAGTTATTAATCATACTGTGAGTAAGGAAAAGGGGGGTGTTATGGCTCAGATGTCTTGGTTTTGTCAGTGCTTCCTCGGAATTAATAAGTGGGATGCATTTAAACATGAGTCTTGGAAGTTTTGCTCACTACTTATAGAGATCTCAAACAGGACATTCGTCGCAAAGAATTGATATCTGTGGCAGTAGTTATTGTGGGTGACCCATGGTTTATTCCGCTTTTTCCACCAGATTGCAATTTCTTTGGGCACAGGTCGGCAACTGGGCTTTACAGGGGATAGCACTCCGCAAGATCTACACATCGTCACCATGGCATGGGCTCTGAAATTGCCGCTCACTGATGAAGTGATTGAGTCAGGTCTGGTCCAGGACTTTGATGCGAGTCTCTCGGGTATTGGCCAAGAGCTTGGAGCTGGAGCATACAGTATGAGGTACAGTATAAGATTAGAAAGGTCAGAATACGTTGTTTCCACTTAAATTGTTCAATCCAACAAACAGGTTTGATGTAGTTTGATTGAACCTGGTGGAAACTAATGTAACATGTATGTGTTTATTTGGGAGCTGCACATGCGCTACAGTGTTTTATTTTACAGTTATAGTAATGGAGGCTGCAAACTAATTTGTCCTTAAGAATGATTATAAAACTCTTGCATGACTTGGTCTTCATGCAAATGCAATACGTTTTAGGATTCCCACTGACTGATCATAGATTTTCAGGCAGTTGGTGCACTTGTGTTGTATTTTGTGCCACAAAAGGGGCTGAAATTAAGAAAATCCTTTCATGTATTCTTTGAAAGATTTTAAAGACAGTCAGTGCATCTAAGGTAGCGTCAGATAACAGGTCACAACATTGTTCATCTACACACAATTTTTGATAGGCTTTTATGCACAGAACAACTATTCTGAAGAGGAATACTGTGATTGGGGTTGTTTGAGCTGATGCCAGTCCCACTCATAAAAGAAGATTGCCCCATTTTTATCTGTTCCGTTTTGTTAAGTACAGTTTGCTTCAAAATGTCCTGTCAGGTTGCTTTTTATCATCAGTATATATTTTCTTGCAAAATTAGGGTGTAGTTTAAACAGAAATGTTGCTCGATAATTACTTTTATAATTTGTAGATAAATACTTAATATATGAATAGGACTTTCACTTAAACATGGTAGAATTGCAAATATAATTTTAGGAACAGATGAACTGCAAAGCAACATGCTTGGTGATCACTGGATAGTGAATACTGCTTCACAAAATTTGAGTTGAGTATCAGTGTTGGCTCATCACTGGTCAGCAATTTGCTGTTCTCTTATAGTAAAAATGTGTTTATAGATGTGTTTTTGATTAAATTGTTCATCCTTCATCATAATTTCAATATTCGCCTATTGTTTAAAATGACCTCAAAGACTTTATTCATCGGCAGTCTTGGGAAATTCTTCTAGATTTTTGCTGACTCAGGCACATCGCTTTGCCGTGGAAAGAATGCTCTTTCCCTTTCTGTGTCCTTTTGTTGACTTAGTAAGTGCTCTGTTACATGATACTCTAGAGTCTGCAAAGTGCCTCTTCCACACTGAAATTCTTCTGTTGAGAAGAGAAATGAGATAGACAGGCGGGATACCTTGGCATTTGGTTTTGTTGCCCCTATTACACCGTTCTATTTAATGAACTGCAAATTTGGATATCAGAAGCCAGTTAGTTTTCCACTGGTTGCTACTGATTCTTTATAGCTTTGTACTATCCATCTTTTATATTCTTGGTCTATTTGTTGAGGATAGAAGTAATGAATTATAACAGTTGAATACAGGGATTCACGTTTCAATGAAACCAAAGAGAAAGTTGTAAGTGTGTCATACAGTTATGGAATTGGACTTTGCCAGCTGACTGACTACACTGTTCTCTTGTCTCTTTTTCTCCAGCGATGTGCTTGCCCTCCCCATCTTCAAGCAGGAGGAGTCTAACCTTCCTCCAGAGACTGAAAACAAGATCCTTCCCTTCCAATATGTTCTGTGCGCAGCTACCTCACCTGCTGTCAAACTACACGATGAAACACTCACCTACCTCAACCAAGGTCAGCATTTGGATCACGGTGACAGTGCTCCTGTGGACTTGGTGTGATTTTGTAGCCAGTGGTAATAAATAACTAGATAAAAACACAAAAGCCTTGTTTGTGTGTTGTATGACTGCAAACATTAGACTACAACTATGCATTCATGGTCAAAGAATTAGTACATGTGTCACTGTAGCACCATGTTGTACCTTACATCTCAACATCATTATTCATAGTGTTGACTGGTCATTGCAGGACAGTCCTATGAAATTCGAATGCTTGATAATCAGAAAATGGGGGAGCTGCCTGAGATCACTGGGAAAATGGTGAAGGTAAGATCCTAACATGGGAATTCATTCATAGATAACTCACAGATATAACTGTCTTAATATGTGCTACTACATTCCAGTGTAAATGTGTCAGATCTAGCGGCAGCTGCAGCAGGGCCTTTCTTTGATATTTTGCTAACATTGGCCTGTGAATTCCAGAGCATCATCCGCGTGGTGTTCCATGACCGACGCCTTCAGTACACAGAGCACCAGCAGCTGGAAGGCTGGCGCTGGAATCGGCCTGGGGATCGTATCCTTGATTTGGGTGAGCTTAGCTTCTCTTCAATGAACATAGAGAGAGAGAAGTGATTGCTAAAAACTATGCTGTGTTTTGGTGTCACAGGAATATTGCTGTGCAACCGTGTATGTATATTAACCTTCCAACAGAGTGGAGTTTAGATATTATCAGTTCTGAAAGAGGACTGCTCATAAGACATGCCTGAGACATGTCCATTATGGTTACGTGACATAAGTAGATCTCTAACATTAGCTTAGTAGGGGGTTTGGTTTGGACCCTAGATGTTGCAGTGGAATTATAAAAGACTGCAGCAATGTTGTGGTGAAGATGGCATGCGTAGACAAATTCACATGTGGTAACAGTCTGTTTCACATTGAT
Source organism: Lampris incognitus (assembly GCF_029633865.1). Lineage (NCBI taxonomy): Eukaryota > Metazoa > Chordata > Actinopteri > Lampriformes > Lampridae > Lampris > Lampris incognitus. Next base: position 11,974,385 of record NC_079212.1, on the reverse strand, counting down.
CCATTGCAGATATCCCAATGTCAGTTGGCATGATCGACCCCAGGGCTAACCCTACTCAGCTTAACACTGTGGAGTTCCTATGGGACCCATCAAAAAGAACCTCAGTTTTTATCCAGGTAGCATGTCGAACAGCACGGTTGTTTGGCTAGTACAAGATGTAACTTATATTTCTGTGTGATTCTGACTGAGTTTCATTCTTATAATGTTGATTGGCGCTGACCTCAGATAAACCAGGGCTCTTTCTCATAGAGCCCTAATGTTTCAATATTTAGCATACTCATCCATTCACTTTGGCAAACTTTACTGTATTTCTAAGGGAAATAGTTACAAATAAACAATTTTGTTAAAATCTGTGTAGCTTCTTGTCAAATATATATTGTTGTTTTACTGACTCAGGCTAAAAGATATACTGACCTGTTTGGGTTTCAAATATGTATGCACCTTTTCAATTTAGGTTCACTGCATAAGCACAGAATTCACCATGCGCAAACATGGAGGAGAAAAAGGTGTTCCCTTCCGCATCCAGATCGACACTTTCAAAGAGAACGAGAGCGGGGAGTACACAGAACACCTCCATTCCGCCTCCTGCCAGGTGAAAGTCTTTAAGGTGAGAGGAAAGTGCAAAAAGATTAAAACATTTTTTAAACACCTTAATGGGTAAGTTGGTTGTATCACTACTGATCCATGGTAATCTGATCACTGATTGCTGTGTCAGTGACGCTTATCTGTTTTAGCCTAAAGGTGCTGACAGGAAGCAGAAGACCGACAGGGAGAAAATGGAGAAGAGGGCACCTCAGGAGAAGGAGAAGTACCAGCCCTCCTATGAAACCACCATCCTGACAGAGGTGAGCAAAAATGTTACATGTGTATTCAGGATGTATGGTCAATGGAATGTATAGGGATGAGGATAATGAAATGATTAAAAAAAAACAGAAAAAAACTTAACCATTCAGTCATAGAAAATAAAGTCTAATTTGCAATGATGGCTTGAAAAAAGATTGAGTTGGGGGGGCTTGTTTAGGTGAAGTATATAATTTTTATATTCGGTATATATTTTGTTATTAATTGTTTGTTACATGAACATACTATACATCCAGAACTTCCCTTCACATTGATTGATCAGTATCAGCTATATTAAGCCTGATCAAATTCTAATTCTTTATTTATCTTACCCCCTTACTCTCCATCTACACCAGCTGTCATATAGGTATTGTAAATTCACCATAGGGGTCGTAAACTGACATCGTCTCACAGCTTGCAGCAGTGGGGCATGTGTTTTAAAAAGTCAACAACAACAAGCGGCTGAAATAACTGCAGTGTGGAACTTCTTTAAATTGGAAGATGAAAGCAGCCCAACAGCCACTTGTAATGTCTGAAATGCCAGTGTATCATGTGGCGGTAGTAACCAAGCTACTTTTAACATGCCTAGTATGTATGATAAGGCACTTAAAAATAAGTCATTCAAAGGAACATGAGTTTGCTTGTTACTCTCTGGAGTCTCCTTTCTGTTTGGTCAGTGGTTCATATTTTTAAGAGCTATTGTATAGTTCGTTTACTTTGTTATTTGTCAAAAAAATAAAAAAATAAAACCATTAGTGGACAGCTGTGATGCTATTTTTTTTCTTTTTGCAGAGCCATTAAATTGTCAAGCATATCTTACCTAAATTGGATTGGTTTTACGTACTCAACGTGTACTCTATGCAGCTGTATTATGCAGGAACATAGTATATACTGGATTGTCGGATTGGTGGCAAAAATAGTCAGCATTCACATTTTGCACATCTCTGGCTCCCCTGGTTTTCCAATAAAGATCTCCCAGGTTCAGTCTGTTATGCTATTCATTGTAGATGCTCACGTTAGTTTTTCTATCTATTGCCCCACAGTTGGTGGTTGGGGTTGTCGCCAACAGAGCGTAATCTTTTCCTTGCAGTTAACAGTAAGACTCTGAGTATAAACCGTTTTCATTACTCATATGTTCCGTTATCACTCCGGTTAATAAATACATGTATAAATACGTCGAAGGAAAAGATGTGTGTCTTTGCCAGTTTTCCCACATTGTCTCCAGCACAGTGTAGAAAGACTCCCTGCAGATGTGGATGTGATCTGCAGTACTCTGAAGGACCCCTCCTTCAATTTTCAGTTACATTTCTCCAAAGAAAGACTTATTGTAATTTTATTACTACTTGGGCACATCTCCTCCCATTCATATTAATAGTTTTATCTCTATTTCCCGTTATTCTTTAATGTAATGTGCCATTTGATGAGTATACCCATTTATTTCTTATTGTCCTATTTTGCAATGAGCTTGAATCGGGAATGGTAGCGATTCATCTAGTACCCATATCCTTACAAATCTATGTTACCAACATCCTTAATTTGGCTGACTGATAATAATTTCTAAAATTAGCTTGGTCCAACCTCCCTCTGTCATTTTGGAAGAGGAGCGTGTCAAGACTTATTCTGTACAATTTGTTTTTTGTCAGAAGTTTGTCTAAATCTATGAAGGTGTTCCCAGGTATACGTATAGGTAGAGGCTGAATGGAAAAATAATTTTTTTTTATAGTATTCAAATTGTCTCTGTCCTGGCTACTTGTGATAGGGGCACTGTGTCACATGTCTTTACATCTTCTTTGATTTATGGCACCAATATTTTTGTAGTGGTTCAGTGGTTAGCGCAGTTGCCTCACAGCAAAAAGGTCCCGGGTTCGAGCCCCGGGGTAGTCCAACCTTCGGGGTCGTCTCGAGTCATCCTCTGTGTAGAGTTTGCATGTTCTCCCCATGTCTGCGTGGGTTTCCTCCCACAGTCCAAAGACATGTAGGTCAGGTGAATTGGCCCTACTAAATTGTCCCTAGGTGTGAATGTGTGTATGTGTGTGTGTCGGCCCTGTGATGGACTGGCAGCCTGTACAGGGTGTCTCTCCACCTGCCACCCAATGACTGCTGGGATAGGCTCCAGCATCCCACGACTCCGGTTGGGATAAGTGGCTTGGATAAATGATGAATGGATATTTTTGTAGTTTAACTTGTAGAACTCTACACCAGCTGCATTCACTGATAAGTCCCCTCTCTCCAGCTGGAATTACTTGTATAACTGGCTTACCATTGGGGTCAGGACGATGCTCAAGTATCTAGATCTCTGTTCAGCCCAGTGGGAGGATGCCACCTCATTAAAATGAAGTAACTAACTTCATGCCATAATCATAGCCTTAGAATGTGGTCTTATTTACTTTATGGCTTGATGACACAGACACAAGTGCACTCTGAAACAGATACCAAATGACATAAAACCACAGAAACATCAAGACACAAAATTAACACACACAGGAAAGCAACCATAGCAACGACAACTGGCGGTAAAACCAAGATTACCAGGGAAGGTCGATGGTGATAATTGGTGGCTTCTTAACTGTGGTTTACTGGTTACCAAAGCATCTGGATAACACAAGCCTTGTTCTTTTGCAGTGCTCTCCTTGGCCTGAGGTCACCTATGTCAACAACTCCCCATCCCCTGGCTTCAACAACACGCACAACAGCTTCCCAGTGACAGAAGGGTATTGGTGCACATCGATTTCTACCAATACTGCATGACTGATCCTCTTTACTACAAGTGATTGACCATAAATATGCATTTGGTGGGGTACTTGTGGTAGAAACATTTGTGAAACATAGGCTAGATGTCTTCTCTTTTTTTTTACAACTGGAGATAACTGTTATTTAAACACAATTCCTCTATTTCATTTTGTTGTTGTTGTCAGAAATGGATCACCCAACCATCAGCCTGAGCCTGTTGTTCAGACAGTAGATGTAAGTATAAGTGCACTTAGTCTCTGTGTGGGTCACGTAGTTGTAGTTCACTGTCTGTCTCTGTCCCAACCTCACCAAGCACCTTCAGTGATGCTCACACTATCACTAGGTTCACATCGGCAAAGCTGACGCACTGTTGTGTCTTTTCTCTACATTGATAGTTTACTGTACTACTAGTTAGCGTCCTTAGAGAAAAGCCCAACTGTAACAAAGACAAGTGATTGGTCTGAGGTGGAAATTGGTCAGAAATCATTTGAAATCATTTGAGGTGGCGTTATTAGATGACCATAATAGATGGTAGATATCATAAAGGGTTTCCCCCACAACCGTTTGTTTTTACAGATTTGAAAAGATCCCTCAGATTCTTTTTCCAGCATAGAAATGTCTAGGGCAGCTGCCCTGCTGGTATTGGAAGACTAAAAGCCTAAGACAATGGACAGGTGGTCTGAGAATGAAGGGATAATGTAGTGGTGTACAGGTCAGGAATAAGAGCAAATAAGATGGCTGACCGATCTCTTAATCTAACTCAAGGGTGAGTCATAAACCTTTACACAAATTAAAGACTTTGTTTTAATTCAAATTGAGATAAAATTGATTGTAGAGAAAATGGGTATTTGTTAGGACAAATGGATTTTAAAAGCCCCAATTACTTTATTGCCAACTTGTAACTGCCAGGTGAACAATGACCTAATTTGTGGTTCTAAAAGAGACAAATTCTTTCAGTATTCAGTTGAATTCAGTTCAGTCTATTGTCATTAAAAACAATTGCAGGTACATGTTAAAAACAAAATAAGAGCTGCGGCTTCACCAAACAGTGCAAGACAGATATAGACAAACATGGCAAACATAGTATAAGATGTATACAGATGAAGACTAAAAGCTAAAGATAAGTAAAAAAAAAAAGAAGAAAAAAAAAGCACAAGTGTAAACGTTTTACAGACATTCAGTGGGTGGCCAGGTTCAGGTGGGTAATGGCTTGAGGAAAGAAGCTGTTTTTGAGCCTGGTCGTGTGGGCTTTTAGGCTCCTGTAGTGCCTCCCAGAGCGTAGGAGGGAGAGCAGTCCATGGTTGGATGGGTGGAATTTGCTGATGCTGAGACCCCTTCGAAGGCAGCGTTTGTGATAAATGTCTTTTATGGCTGAGAGCTGGGTACCGGTGATATGCTGGGCTGCCTTGACAACCCGCTGCAGGGAACAGATGATCGAATTTATGTCCAGCTGGAACCCACTGCAAACATCAAATTGCCAAAACTATCGCATAAGACTGGCAAACCGGGCATCCAGGTAGTGTGGCAGTCTATTCCGTTGCCTACCAACACGGGGATCGCCGGTTCGAATCCCTGTGTTACCCTCTGGCTTGGTCGGGCATCCCACAGACACAATTGACCGTGTCTGCGGTCGGGAAGCCAAATGTGGGTGTGTGTCCTGGTCACTGCCCGAGAGCCTCCTCTGGTCGGTCAGGGCGTTTGTTCCGGGGGGGAGGGGGAACTGGGGGGGAATATGCGTGATCCTCCCGCGTGCTACGTCCCCTGGCGAAACTCCTCACTGTCAGGTGAAAAGAAGCGGCTGGCGACTTCACATGTATCGGAGGAGGCATGTGGTAGTCTGCAGCCCTCCCTGGCTCAGCAGAGGGGGTGGAGCAGCAACCGGGACGGCTCGGAAGAGTGGGGTAATTGGCTTGATACAACTGGGGAGGAAAAAAAGGGGAGGGGGACTGGCAAACCACATCTTGCAAAACGTTTTCCTCAACTGAAAATGAGGTGATGAATTTCAAAGGCTTCAGTGTGTTTTAAGTTATTGCATTTAACTGTCGGCAGTTGTGAAAGAACAAATGCGATGTTAACAAGCATTGTGCCTCTCCTTTTTCTACCAACTATTCATTTGTACTGTGAGAGCAAACAGGCATGTTGGAATTTTTTCCATGCTTTTTATTTGGGTTGGCCTAGCCAGAGAGGTTGGCTGTGTTAGAGATATTTGAGATCAGATTATTCCTGTTTATCTAGTTGTGTGCTTAGACAAATGATCAATTCAGACCAGCTAACTATAGAAGTCTCAAGGGGTTTACAAGTTTACTGTTGGTTTACAAGATGGTTGTGAGACCAGCTATATTATATGGTTTGGAGACGGTGGCACTGACAAAAAGACAGGAAGCGGAGCTGGAGGTGGCAGAGTTGAAGACACTAATAAGAGTTTTGTTGGGAGTGATGAAGAAGGACAGGATTAAGAACAAGTATATTAGAGGGACAGCTCAGGTTGGACGGTTTGGAGACAAAACAAGAGGCAAGATTGAGATGCTTTGGACATTTGCTGAGGAGAGATGCTTGGTATATTGGGAGAAGGATGCTGAATATGGAGCTGCCAGGGAAGAGGAAAAGAGGAAGGCCAAAGAGGAGGTTTATGGATGTGGTGAGGGAGGACATGCAGGTGGCTGATGTGACAGGAAGATGCAGAGGACAGGAAGAGATGGAAACAGATGATCTGCTGTGGTGACCCCTAAAGGAAGCAGCTGAAAGTAGTAGTAGTAGTAGTAGTAGTAGTAGTTGTTGTAGTAGTAGTAATTGTAGAAGTCTCAAGCATGTTAAGGAACTCTGAAGGAAGGACACACTAAGTGAGGATTTCTAATATACTGTGTGTAGTGTTGTACAAATTGGCAATTAAACTGGCATTCAGAAAATACAAGTTCTCTTTAGATGGCAGTCCGGATTTGGTCATCACCCGGTTGGTTAGCATAATCTGTGTGTAGTTTTCTTTCATATATCAAGACAACGTATGTTTCTTGTTGACAAAGAGTGTTGCATGAAATGTTCATATTTTAAGCAATATTATTCACAGCGTGTTGACTGTTTGTTTTATCGTGATATAGTCATGGATAATGAAACTCTGAAGGAAGGACATACCGAGAGAGACTTTCTAGTATACTGTGTAGTGTTGTATAAATTGGCAATTAAACTGGCATTCGGAAAATACAAGTTCACTTTAGCTGGTATTCAACAGTCCTTCAGTATATTCCCTTGCAGGGGCTGGAAGACAACAGTTAACATTTCCGTCCACTTACTCATGAATAGCGCCTCAGCTTTCTCTCCATGCCTGCTTAAACACAAGGGTGTGTATAGACTTGAGAGTATAATGATGTACACAAGTGCCTTGGTGACCAGATGGGTAATTGTTGTTTTAATGAGTGTCTGTGGATTCAGACATTTTTATCATTGTTGTTTTTATTTACTGACACCTGTGCTGATACTGGGTAATTGCCTTAGTGTTTGAACACTCTAAAACCCAAAGTTTCAGTCAAATGAGATCGAGTGGCCAGTGCAGTTGTCAGCACCTTTTTCATTGCCAAGCAAAACAATCTTGTTGAATCTGAGTTGTAGCTATTGACGTCACAGATGTGATGTGGTGGACGACTCTTTACGAGATTGGGCTGCCATAGCTGCTGGTAGCCAAAACAGCTTTGCTTCATCAGTAGGAATGTAACGATACTCACAAATTCCCCGATACAAATATGCTGACAATTCAAATTTGTGAGACGAGAAATGAATCGCAATACTCCGCTGAGACAGCGGAGGACGCTATGTACTTTTGAGTTCGCTTGTATGACGTCATCACCGCGTTACTAGCTGTATCAAGGCGCAAAGATTTCATCTTGTTCTTGTTTGTACCTGACATATTATGACATATTATGTAAGAGATTTTCTTTATTTGTATCATTAATTTGTTTTTGATCTGGAATTTTGTTTTAAAATTCAATTTAGTTTTTTTTTTAAATTTAAGACAAACAATATTTTCCGTTTCACTTTTATAAAAAAGAAATATGCATTGTTTTGCATAGTTTATAACCTGTCAGAAATAAAAAAGGATCATTTAATTTGATTAAAAACAAAAAAAGATAAGAGAAACTATTTTATAGATTTTTGCCTGAGAAATAAATTTCGGTCATAATTTGTCTTCGATCTCTTCTTGTTAAAAAAAATTGTGAGAAACTCGTATTGTGAATCGTGTCCAATTGTGAGTTGAGTGTGTCGTTAGATCCCTATCCACCAGATATTCATTTGCAGCTAGCTGCCTCAGTCCTCTGCATTTGGCTGCTGTGATAATGAAATTACCAACTTCAGTAGGATTTGTGTGTTGGCTAGTCATAGTTTACAACAGAAAGAGGTAAAGAGCACAGTTTCCTGTATTTGACCTTAAAGATGCTATGAGGCGTTTTGGATTTTTGTTGACTAGCACACCCCAGTAAGCAGTAGTATTTTGTGGAAGAGCGACCTGATTTTACATAAACATTGCCTCTTGTTGCGCAGATCTACATTCTCCGATTGGAAGCTTGTGCATTTGTTTTAAAGAGAAGAGTGAAAGATGTGTTTTCGAAAAACCGGTACTTGCAGGGATACAGGGATGAGGTCATTTCAGAATCAACTTTATCAGAATCAGAATCAACCTTGACCAAGTGTGTCTCTAATTGTGGCTATATGTATGTACACGTCTGTGTGCTTTAAATTGTTTCATCAGATTTTATGGGGAATCCGAACGCAGAGACGAGGATTTAGAATGATTAGTAGCAACGTCAGATCTTGTTGCTGATGGTTAATTTGTTTATGTCAGTTATATAGAAATACCAAAATTGATTTGAGTGAGATAAATAATCAGTGAAAACTCACTAGCAGCTTTAAATAGCTTTTCTACTGGCCAAGAGGATGGCACAACACGAGAGAGCTAGCACGTCAGGCCAGGACTCCACAGTCTACACCCATCTACGGGCGAGTGGCCACTCTTTCAAGGATGAGGATGTGCACATCCTTGATAGGGAGGAACGCTGGTTTGAACGGGGAGTCAAGTGCCCCTTTTCCACTGCATGGTACTGGCTCAACGCGATTCTACTCTATTCGACTCTGCTCGCTTTACTTTTTGGAATTTTGTTTTCCACTGCAGATGGCGGTGGAAAACAAAATATTTAATAATATTTTCCCCTTACAGTGAAACCCGTTGGTCATTTGTGGGCGTGTTGACTAGTTTTTCCTCCCTTGTCTACCAGCGCCCCACGCGAGTTTTTTATTTTCAAAAAAGAAAAGAAAAGAAAATCAACAAGACCAACTCTAAATGTGTGCTTCACATGAACAATATTAGTGTAACTAAGAGATTCGCTGACAACAAATAATTTTTTACATAGATAGATTATCAACTATAACACAAGTTTCATAAGACTCGCTTTGGCATTTCCTGGTTATAAACAGAGCGGTTCAATTTCTCTCTGACCAGTCAGTGGTCAGATTTTATTTATATTTAAGTAAATATGAATAAATGTTATTTATATATTTTTATATTGTATTTATTTATTTTTATTTTTATTTGAATTTATGTATTTTTATTTATTTATCTATTTATTTTATAGTATTTTATTTATATTTAAATAAATATACATTATATTTTATTTGTTTTATTTATTTTTGAGTGATATTTTCATGTCACTTTTTAGTATCAGCTCAGATCACTTGGAACCTCAATGGAGTTGGTCCCAAAAAAAGTACCTGGTACCAGGTACTATCCCTAACTTTTGCCCAATGGAAAACCAAGAAAGTGAGTAGAGTTGAGTTGAGTTGAGCCGGTGCCATGCAGTGGAAAAGAGGCAATTTAAAGAGGCCTTCTATGTGAAGAGTGAACGACCATCCCTGAACCGAGGGGGGAGGCCTAATAGTACATCTGTTGCCATCTTATAATGTTGTGATTGCAACCATTTCCAAATCCTCTGTGAATAGTACACATGGCCATTGAAACTCTACTTAATGGTCACAGCAATTTGCATATGAAACTGACTTGTTTTCACTTTATAAGGGTGGGGATACCTGCAGTCCGTTGAGACTGAAGAAATCACTTAGATGAGTGATGAAACATTTCTCTCTCAATAAACGTTGTGTCCAGATGAACTGATTCAACTTTCTTTGATTTTTCTATTTTGTTCTTTAACGTGTGTAATCTTGTAATCTGTTGATTAGAACCTGTGTGTGGTTTTCTTGCATACATCAAAACAATTGATGTTTCATGTTGACACAGCAAGCATGTTGACAGAGCATCACCTGAAATGTTCATATTTTAAGCAGTATTGTTTAAACTCATAGTGTGCAGACTGTTTGTTTTATGGTAAGATACTCATGGCTTAGCTGTGGTCTTAAATACACTAGTAATAGAATTTGTTTGCAAGAACATTTACAGGATTGTAGCCATAGATTTGAGAGCGCATCCTCAGTTTTCTCTTTAGTTCTGTCCTCCATTTTCCGAAGCTCCCAATAATTGTATTTTATTTCTACCAAATACATAAGATTTGATGTAGCTGTTGTGCTGTTTGGCTCAGCACCTATTTAGAAATCTGCTGTGGGTGTTGGAGGTTGGGGGGGGGGTTGCCTAAAGGATTATCAAGTAGGTGGCTTTCATCACAGCTGTTCCCTGAATTAGGCCATGATACCTCTACATGACTCCACATTGAGTCCTGGCATTACACCTCTGTTGATCAGCAACTAAATCAACATCTAATCCACCAAATATCTTTAGTTAGGCTTATTCCAAGTTCCACACATTAGATTTAATGTTTTTCTTCCTTCAGCTGTAATCCTAACAACAGTAGGCTAACGGTGTAGTTGGCCCTTGCTGGAAACTGCCTGGTTAGCAGTTAAGGAACAGTTGTATGAATAATCATGGAAGAATAAAAAGTGAAACCCTCTTTCTGCTGGTTAAAATGCCTGATGCAGATGGAAATCTAAAAACATTGCATCATGTTGCAAATATTTTTAGTATTTTAGTTTCTGGTTTGCATTAATGAAATGGTCCCATTAAAAAAAAAAAGAACATTGATTTTTGTTTTATTATTATTTGAAGTTAAGGGGAAATGCAACATATTGATTTTTGTATTTGAATTTATATGGCCTTAAACTTATTTCACCTCAGATCTAAAATTGTGTTTGAAATATTTCCTTTTTTTTCTGTCTTTCTGTCGCTCACCTTTTCTCTCTCAGAATTTGTTACCTGCAGCAACACCACAGGAAGCACAGCAGTGGCTCCATAGAAACCGCTTCTCACCCTTCTGTCGGCTCTTCACCAACTTCTCAGGTAAACTGGCTTCTGATAACAGAGATGGCATAGAAAATATGTCTGTTAATTGCAGTACGTTACTTGGATTGACTATTTCAGAATAGGTAGACCCAACTCACTCTTTATTTCAAGGAAATTGAGCAGCCCACCATGCTGTTATTCACTGTTAAATACACCTTACGTTGGATATTTGTAACACTTCAGAGCAGAGTGAGCACGGAAGGAGAAGAAGTAGCTTGGGAAGTTTCTGCAGTCTCGTAACGTCCAGCCGTCTGGGCTTTCAGGAGAAGCCTCTCATTGATTTGATTTCAGTGCAGTAGAAGGGCTTTTATGGTGCAGATGTAAAGAACAAGCTATTGTTTATGCACCAGGGGCAGACCTGTTGAAGCTGACAAGAGAGGATGTCATTCAGATCTGCGGGCCAGCTGATGGAATAAGGCTCTTCAATGCACTGAAGGGACGGTGGGTCTCCACCTTTTTCAGTTATTAAAAAAAAAAGAAAAAAAGTATTGAAATACCTGGAAAAGTTTTAGATGTTCAGTGATGTCAGCCTGTTTTGCTGATGTCCTTTCTTGTATGGATATTTTGAAATACAGAGTGGTACGTCCGAGACTGACCGTTTATGTGTGCCAGGAGTCTCAGCAGGCACGGGAACAACAAGTGAAACATGAAAATGGAGACACTGCCAGCAACACTTTTTTTGGTCGGTTTGAGTTTTGAGTTTATGCTTATCTCTTCCAATGTCACCATGAACACATACTATACAAACCATACTGAATAGTCAAAAGTCTTAACCTAAGGCTTCATTATACAACTTTGTGCATTCCATATTTGTAATTTTGTACAAACTACTTGGGACGAAAATGTCTTTGCTAATGACAGCTTGTGTATCTGTTTGCAGTGTATCATGCTATCTACTTGGAGGATCTCACATCTACCGAGCTCACTGAGAAGATAGCTCAACTGTTTAACATCTCACCCAGGCAAATAAGCCAGATCTTTAAACAAGGTCCCACTGGCATTCATGTATTGGTTAGTGACGAGGTAAGGTCCCTTCTTCTTAAGGTCCCCTAAGATGTCTTGTATGCATTCTGCAGTTCCTGCCTGTATGAGGGCTAAACCTCTACTATGTCACTTATAAGGCAAAGCCTTTAGACCAGTCATCTTTAACTCATTTTGTGTGGACAGTAGATTTAAGATAACTAGGCGCTAACACGTGTTTTCCCTCTTTAACAGATGATTCAGAACTTCCAAGATGAAGTGTGTTTTGTTTTGGATACAATGAAAGGTATTTCAGCATTTCCATTAACAAAGTTCCTCACTGAGCGTACTAATGGTGCATATTTTACCGCCCCCTTTTCAGAGTTACCCTCTGATGTTTCTCTATGTTTACACTAGTCAGAGCCATGATTTGTTTATCATTGATAACTTTCCCAATTTTTTCCCTCCAGATGAAACGAATGATGGTTACCACATCATCTTGAAGTGAAGACTGAATGGGGGATTAGTGTAGCCCCGCTCTCTCCTTTTTAGACCCGACCCTGTCAGCCCCTTGACAGCTTCATACTCCTCGCCGTTCCTGGAATGAGCTGGAGATGACCCCATCATCCCAGTTTGGGTATACCCAACAATTCTCTAGGGGCTGCAATGGGAAAATGCACCCGAAGCACCTGGCCCCTGGCCCTCTCCTCTCTATACCTTTATTGTCTTACTTTTGAAGGAGTGACTCTGTTCTGAGTTGCCATGCTGAAGTGACATTCACCTCCTTGCCCCACTAATGTTTCCATCAAATGGTTCCATTTTCTTCTCTGTTGCTCATGTGTCATGGAAAAGAGATTAAAGGCGTCATCGGACGCACTCTCCAGTTTCTTAAACTGAGCATCTGGTGTGCCAAAGCTATGAGCTTCAGAATCAAGAGTTTGTTGTCCCCCATTTAGCTTCTTTTTTTAATTTTTTTTTTCTTAAAGCAGCTTCCCAGTGTCTGCCTTACAGTTTTCAACCTCAATCCTGCATTGCAACATGGTTCTCCCTACTCCTGTGGAGGTACTGTACTGGATCCACCTTGACCAGTATGGAAGGAACATAGCAGTGCTTTGACAGCTCATGCAACCACTCAGGCACAGGAAAGGACGCCAAGAAGCGTCAAATTCAATGATCAGGATATCAAGGGCAATTCTGAGAACTGATCCTCAGACCTCCGCTGACACCTGTGGTTCCTTTGAAAGCGAACAGTGTCTGTCTTATTCCCATTGTCACTGTTACTTGTGAGTCAACATGAAAGGATTTCCCAACGCCCTGAACACTGTTAGGACTGTGAAGTGAGTGGTCACGTTAACCCATCGTTGATTTTGCTTATGAGTCTTGAATAATGATGGAAGTACTGCCTATTCGTGTGAATGCAGTAGCTACACCAGCAGCCTGCCTCTGTCCACATACTACAATCTATTCCCACCATCCTATTTAGCACTTGGAATTCATTGTGTTGGCCATTTTTAAATATTAATTTCTAGATAATTGTTGAAAAAATATTTTCATGGTGAATTTTGTGTTACTTTGCCTGTTTTTATAATCTTTTTAACAGACATACTCCACAACAGATATTACCACTTCCGAATACTAATTGTAGTGGATCTTTTGGCATACCAGAACAGCATGTGGGAAAAAAAAGATATTGCTGGTTTCTGTCCAATCCGTAGTATGGCTTACATTAAGTGAATAGTTCTGCATTTTAGATGTTGTTCATCTTTGCCCCATCTCAGAAAAATTAAAATACTTACCTATATGCCGACTGCTGTCTTTTCTCCCCTTAATGTGTTTGAACAGTTTTCAGTTTCAAATGCCGAGCTTGTGGCCTCACCTTAAACCTCATCAGGCTCCTCAGTCAAGCAGCTGTTAGAAATCATTCAGCACTTAAATGAAATTATTTCCGTCATCATCTTTAGGCAAACACATGCTGTCCTTTTGTATAGGTGTCCTACATAGCCATTTTGTTGCTATGCAAGCTGGATTTTTTTTTGTTGAAAAAAGCTGATAATAGATGTTTTCACATTTGAATGAATAGGATTTGTTTGTTTTTGTGTGTGTGTGTGTAATTTTACTTGTGCTGTGAGGCAATAATCCTCTCATCTTGAACGCATTCGACCGCAGCGTCTGGACAAAGGAACCACTGCGACTACACTTCCCAGTATTCGTGGCGCGGGGCATATTTGTGACGTCACAATAAGTATATATGGCTACAGTGAAGGCTCTCTCTCCCCATTGTTACATTGTAACAAACCGGGGCAGGCGCAAAGGGAAGAAGGGCGTCATTTCCTCAGAAAGGAGGAAAAAAATATATATAACATTTTGCAACATTTTGACACCAAATAAAAGGAGGGCCTATCCACGTTCACGTGCGAAGACGGCGAGCCGAACCGAGCCGGTCGAA